>NC_080069.1:108211725-108517167 GCF_949987535.1 Balaenoptera acutorostrata | reverse complement strand
TTGACCTCTAAGGGCCTTGGTTTCCTCCCATATAGAACTAGTGTTACAACCTCCTTGTAGGGTTATTGTAAAGATTAGAGATATTGTGTTTACTGTTCACTGAACAGTGCCTGGACCCTAAAACGCTCACAATAAATGGTAGCTATTATTATTAGTAATGATAATACTAATAATGGATGGGAAAGTGCTTTCCAGGCTGCAAAACCGTACACAAATATAATGAATCATTATAATCACGTTACATAGAGACTCATTTCCCAAGAGATTCCAAGAGCAATCAGGATCACTGGTGCCTAGAAAAATAAAATAATATTATTAACGAGAAGAAGAATGCTTTACGTTTGAATAGCACTCTTCCAGTTTTAACAAACAGCCGTGGCAGGGAAGAACACTTAGAGAATTCATTAATCCCAGCTGGCCTCTACTTTTGTTGGCAGGTATTATCCTGTGTGTGTTGTAAGATTTTCTGTCTTCATGAGCAGCGCTTTAGTTTCCCCTAAGTAAACGATGGTTTCTATAGATTTGCCCCA
The DNA here is from genome assembly GCF_949987535.1 of Balaenoptera acutorostrata. Lineage (NCBI taxonomy): Eukaryota > Metazoa > Chordata > Mammalia > Artiodactyla > Balaenopteridae > Balaenoptera > Balaenoptera acutorostrata. Next base: position 108,516,637 of record NC_080069.1, on the reverse strand, counting down.
TGTTACTTGACCTAAGTTCAGCCAGGACTAGTCCATGCCGACACCTGCCATCAAGGTTTGGGGCATTTCTTAAGCCTACAACTGATTATGCTTCCTCCTGTGCTAAATGCACAGTAATCCTTGGAGACTTGGCTGACTGTGGCTTTGTGATAATGGGATTTTATATTTATAAACCAACATGTTAGAAACGTGCGTTATTTTTATGCACAAGTTTTTCAGATCAGAACTCTTAAACAGCACATGACAATCATGATGGTCCCTGGGGAACCAAACAGTTCTGTGGATTAGTGTAGACAAAAGAGAGCTGTTTACTTTCCTTTTCAATAGAGGGTTAGGATACTATCTCCCACCCACTTGTGCCCTTAACCCAGTGATCATTTGAAAACCTTATCTGTTACATACGTTGGGAAGATTAATAAGGGAGATGGAAGGTATAATCATATACTTTCCCTTCCAAAATACGTGGGATTAGTTTAGTCTAAACCCTCTGGAATGAGGTGCAGGCACCATAATGGAAACCATGTATGAGAATCTCCTTTGGCAGTTCTCACCGCCAGGTGAAAAGAGGTCATTATTTAGGATATTGGCTACTTTTAGCAGGTTTAAAAAAGAACTCCTATGACTCGTTTTGTTTTTGTTTCAGTGGATGCCTTCTTTAGTTTGTATTGGGTGCGCTATTCATAACTGTGAATGCGTGTGTGTTTGTGTGTGCATATGCTCATGGTATATTTCCCCAAACCCCTAATAAGAATTCTAAATCTCTCAGATTTATTCTTGTCAATTCTTGTACTTTTCCAAAGTCAATGAAGAATTACTACAGAAATATTACACTACCTTTGTGAATTCCTGATCCTTAGTTTCTGCTTAAGCCATGTCCATTCCCAGATTGTTAGCTACAGGAAAGCCATTTTTGATTCATTTTTCTTGTGGTCAGGTTGCTATCTGTTTTACAAGTGAGAAACTGAAGAATTACAAGTGGAAGTTGTTTGTTAAAAGAGCACATACTGCACGCTTTGTAGAGGGATACTGTACAGAGCTCATCGTATGGAAATAAGACAGGGCATTGCAGAGATGACTTTTGCAAGTGGATGGGGCTGGCTTAAGAGTCCTTTCTTCCTCAAGGTTTCTGTGATTCTAACTGAACCTAAAAATAACATTAGGTGAAAGCTAGCCAAGTTGTATGTGTCTGAGAAGCAAGAGTATCAGTGACTTGATAGATAAATATCTATGTGCACTCAATCAAGTCCCATAATAATTTCAAGAGCTGATAAGCAGTGACCATAACCCAGGCACTGTGTTACATTCTGGGGAATCGGCTGTGAACAAGCAGAGAGGACTTCAGCCTTTAGGAACTTCCCATCTAGGGGAAGGCAGACATGAGGAAATGATTCATGCACTCATTGTTTATTGTGAGCAGGGCCTCTGCCAGAGCTTCATACGCATCCTCTCGTTTATCTTTACAACAACCCTAAGAGGATGGGGAAAATGTCCCTCCTTTTGCAGAGAAGGAATTTGAGACTTAGAGGTGTCAGTGAGGAGCTGAAGGTCACAGGGCTCGTAAGTGGCAGAGCCAACTCTAGAACCAGATCGAGCTCACTCGTAGGTCTCAGGCTCACAAATAGTCACCAGACTGCCTTTCCCATTGCTTAGTCTCTACAGACCTCATGCTCTTCATCGACGAAATGGGCGGCCCTGCTTCATCGAAAGCACTCTTACAGGAAATGGTCCAGAGAAGCCTGTACAGTAATATGACTTGTTTTTATTGTAGTTGGTTTGTGTTTATCATTGTTGCTCTAAAACACACAAAATGGAGAAGTAGTGAAGTCTGTGTAAGCCCGAGCCTCCATTCTGCTCTGATGATGTCCCCACTGATTACAGAACTCACGGAAGAAGATGTAGTTGATGCTATTTGTAGTTCAGAGCAGGTGTTCCCAGAGAGCGGGGGTTGCTGGAACAGGAAGGCAAAGCGGGTGGCTGTAGTGGGGACAGGGAGTTCACACACCAAGATCAAGGCCAAGGTCATAAGGATGGCTCAGGTGTCTAATCTGCACGATGCAGGGAAAGACTGAATCCACTTATTACAGTAAGGGCTTATTCCCTTGTTATGGGAGGAGTTAGGGAGAGGAGAAAAATTCTTACAGAAAGATCATGGGCAAAAAGTGCCCAGCTCTAGCTTAACTAGCTAGATGACCTTGGGGAAAGTCCCATTCCCTCTTGGGAACCTCAGTTTCCTCATCTTTAAGATGCTGATGACAATTTCTGCTCTGCTTTCCACACAGGGTTAATGAAAACATCAAAAGAGAGAATAAAGGTGAAAAGGATCTGTAAATTGGAAAGAGCTCCATACATGTTATTTTCTTCGTAATGTTTATCATTAATATTATTAGCTGATCACTGACATCGTCAGTATTATCGTTGTATGCATTCATTGGGACATCCACAGAGTTGGCTGGGCTGAGTCCTGGAAGTCATTGTTTTTTGGAAATTTTAATCTGTTCGTTTATTAAACAAACATGATGCGGTGAGCGCCTCCAGTATGTAAAGAAGTACGCTAGGTTTTGCAAGATGAGTCAGACAAGGCCTCTGCCCTCAAGGAGTTTACAAGGGGAAGTGAGCAGAGACCCGGGATAACTGCAGAACAGGGCTAAGTGATGTAACGCATCAGGAGCACAGAGCAAACAGAATGCTGTGTTAACTTGTCACATCCCGCCGAGGCGACTCTGCGCTGGGAGAGCGCTGAGAAGGAGCTCAGAGAGCATCACACACGCGCAGCTGGGAGGGGATACCTACCAACTCCCAGGCTGGTGCCTTCCACCACGGATTCAAGCTGCCTTCTCCCTTTGCTGGAAAGCTCAGAGGCTTGCTCAGCCTCCCGTATCATCAGGACACGGCAGGCTTCCTGGGAGGTTGTGTTGGCCAGACTCTGAGTACTGTTTTGTCAAGTCTTTCTGATGCTTCTCCTTTCTGAGTTCATGCTAGGCTTGCCTGTCCTTCTGGCTTACTGTTCTTTGCAAGTCTCCAGTAACTACATTGTGAGTAGACGTGATCGGTGTCGCTTACGGGCCAGAGCATTTTACCTGCCAGGGGAAGGCCCTCCAGAACTCCCTTTCATTCTCATGTGGAGACTGGCAACATTTGACCTGGTGGCTGGCCCCTCCGCCTGGGTCATTGAGAGACTAGTGAATGGAGGTCCCCTGTTGACATGGGATGGGCGTATAGTATAGCATGAGTAGAACATCCACCGTGATCCTTTAAGCCCCTGAGGTTTGGGAGTTGTTCCTGAAACAGGCTGTAGCGAATGTTAACTGGTATAGGAGCAATGTCGTGACAGAGGTGGGGAGAGTCCAGTGATGCCGGTTTTCTTATTTATTGAGCCTCTTCACAGGGTCCTTGATGCTGCGGTGTGGGGACTCAGAGTTCCTGATGCACCTTGTAATCCAAGTTTGAGCCCGGCCACATCTGTTAGTCTAGGGTGATTTTCTTGTGCTTCCTCAACTAGCATTTTTTTCTTCTTCGAAGCTGCCAGAACTTCATTCCCTGAGGCTTCACTGCCTCCTGTTCTGCAACCATATTTTACACCCCATCCCCTGGCTGTTTATCTTCTGTAGTCTTTTAGGAGGTACCTCATCAACAGCGTTTGGAAAAACTAAGTAAATCATCCTGCCTTTTATTCCGCACTTGATTAAACTTGTCAGAGAATTCAAACAAGTTTATAAGGCTCGTGTTTTTCTCTGCTCACAGAAAGAAAGACCCACCTGATCTGTTTCTTGGTTTAACCTCTGATGTGTGATAGCAGATAGGAGTCAGCAAACTGCCCTGTGGCCTGCAACACAAGCCCTTGGGGATGAATTTTTGGTGGTTGTTGTCATATGTTTTTTATTGATTAATTTATTTTTAAATTTTATATATATATATTATTGAGTGAAAGAGTCTTTGAATTCTGTAGTGCTTTACAATTTTCAAAAGTTTCACACACATGATTTCATATAATCCTGTAATAACCCTTTTTTTCCCTTATCCCTGTATTGCCCCTCCTCCCTTCCCTCTCCTCACTGGTAAACTCTAGTTTGTTCTCTATATATGGAAGTCGGCTTCTTTTTTGTTTTATTCATTAGTTTGTTGTATTCTTTTAGATTCCACATGTAAGTGATATCATACAGTATTTGTCTTTCTCTGTGTGACTTATTTCACTTAGCATACTGCCCTCCAAGTCCATTTGTGTTGCTGCAAATGGCAAAATTTGATTCTTTTTTATGACTGAGTAGTATTCCATTGTGTGTGTGTGTATATCTATATATGTCTATCTATATCTATATCTATATCACCTCCTCTTTATCCATTCATCTGTTGATGGTCATTTAGGCAATTATAAATAATGCTGCAGTGAACACTGGGGTGCGTGTTTTTTTAAAATGAGTGCTTTTGGCTTTTTTTGGATATATACCCAGAAGTGGAATTGCTGGTCCACTTCTGGACCAATATATATGGTAACTCAAGTTTTAGTTTTTTGAGAAATCTCCATACTGTTTTCCACAGTGGCTGCTGTAAGGCCATCTGCCCCTCAGACCCAGTGTAACTTGTACAAGTAGGTGATGAACAGATGCTTGATGAATGAACGTGCTCCTGGACCTTCAGTGTTATTTATTTATTTTATTTATTTTTGCTGCATCAGGTCTTAGTTGCGGCATGTAGGATCTTCGTTGAGGCATGCGGGATCTTTCCTTGTGGCACGCGGGCTTCTCTCTAGTTGTGGCGTGCAGGCTCCAGAGCACCTGGGCTCTGTAGTTTGCACGCAAGCTCGGTAGTTGTGGCACGTGGGCTTAGTTGCCCCGCAGCATGTGGGATCTTAGTTTCCCGACCAGGGATCGAACCCGTTTCCCCTGCGTTGGAAGGCGGATTCTTTACCACTAGACCACCAGGGAATTCCCTGGACGTTCAGTGTTATATCAGTCAGGACCCAGGAAGGAAACAGACAGCTCCCTTCTGAAAGCACTCAGAAGAGGGTAGAGAGTTTAATGGAGGGTGTGGCACGGGTAAGGGGACTGACCCGGGGTCATGAGGCATTCTAGGTTAGCATCTGGGGTGCCTCGGTCTCCTGGCAAAAGCAGGAGGGATTCCCACCCAAATCTGGTTTAGGTGTTGAGTCCGATGATCTCACACACATACACACACACGGTATGAAAGGGTTGATTATTCACATAACTGAAGTCCTTGTGGTGAGCTGGGTAGGCCTCTCAACAGGTCCAAATGGCTTGAGAGTCAGCAAAAGGGACTGGCCTCAGTTTCGATTTGGTTCAGGGGTGGGGCTGGAGTGAGAGATCCCATGCATGGGCAGAGGCTTGCAGAGTTTGAATCTCCAGCCAGTGCCAAAAGGAGGGAGCATTCAGGCGTTCTTATGAGCTTGTTCAGATATAAAGCACAGAGGCGAGACGGAAAGGTGAGGCTTAAAACCTGTCTGTGGTCAAACATCAAAAATAGGAGCCAGACTGCTCATTTCAAGGGGGAAGATCTTGCCACCGCAAAGGAGGCAGGAGAGGAAACAGTGATGCCAGGAAGGGGGACCCCGCTTACAGGGACGGGCCACATGGGATCCGCACTCACTGTGTTGAGAATACAGTTCAGCAGGGAGGGAGTGAGCATGATTAATACTCCGACCTGCTGCTCACCCATCTCCTGCCGCTGCATCTCCTGAGCAGAACCCACTGGAAGCAGAAGGCAAGAGAACCTGGGTGATGTGGTCTGGAGAGGTCAGTCAGCATCCTGGGGTTAAGGGCATCACAGAAAATGGTTTGGGGATGGGGCAGAGCACGTGGAGGAAACCCAGCAGATAGGGATCCAATAGAAACCAGTGAGATTCTGAACCTTTGCTAGCCTCCATGTACTACGCACACTTCATGTGCCAGGTGTCATGCTTGATATGCAGGGTCTTTTTTAATCCTCACAACAACCTTAAGTAGGCACAACTTTTCACAGATGGGGAATCTGAGGCTCAGAGGGGTTAGAGTCTTAAAGATGGGTGGAGCGAAAATGTACACCCAACACTGTGTAACTCCATCGCCGGTATGCTTTACACTGGACTGGGCTGTCCCTTCTCTTCTCGGGGGCTGGAGAAGTCCCCACGTGAGGTGTCTGGCAGCAGAGAGCTGGGAGCCACAGACACTTCCTGCCAGCTTTCCACAGAGCCCCACCTTGCTTTAGTTTCAGCTCCTCTTCATTATGCAGCTTTGTTTTACCCTTACTGTGATTCCTTGAGGAAATGATAGTGGCTTCACTTTCCAGCAGGGGAAACCAAGTCTCAGAGCAAATGAAATCACTGGCCTGAAATCACACAGATTTGAATGGGGTAGGGCTTCAAGTCAGCTCTGCATGGCCCTAGGTTTTGGGAATTCCTGCTCTGCCTGGCTTTGCTGGCTCCTTCCTTTTGAGAATGAGAAACAAAGATCCAAAATTCAGTTCCCTCAGTATGCTGGGGGTCTTTGAGATGCATCCAGAGGGAAGCTGTTTCTTTTGTCTTTTTACAAATGCCCTACTTTACGTATCTTTCTTTCCTTTTTTTTTTTTTTAAATGTCCTTCTTCCCTCCAGCCTGACTTGGTACAACATTTTCCTTGGGTCCCGTGGAGGAGCCAAATCCCTGATGGAGGTCCCAGGAGTGGCAACCCCCATTTATCTCCATGCCCCTGGGATTGAGAATTTATTTATGATGGCAGGCCTGGGCAAGATTTAGAATAATTCAGGGATTTAAGTCCTGAGGATATGAGAAATAAATAATGTCACCCATTCCACATAAAGGGGCCTAATGTAGAAGAAGAAGAAGAAAAAACAATCAACTGTGATTCTATGAGAAGTAAAGAACAAATCCTAAAAATTGCTAAGTCATTCTGGAGCATAGAATTTTCAGTGTAGAAAGGTATAGATGATGGTCTGGAATAGTCTCCTCTTTTACAGATGGGGTGAGTGTGGCCAGAGAGGGGAGAGCCTTGTTCATGGTCACACAAAGGCTACTAATAAAGCCAAGCCTTGAAATCAGGTCGGCTGCTTGGTCTCAGTGTCCACTGCATTATACCCTGCCCACCATGGATGCAGAGTCATGAAGTGGGAAGGAACTTCATGCGATTCCGGTTGTTTGTACAGCTCCGACTACACTCTATCCACTAGACTGGCAGTGCCATGAGGGCAGGAATCATATCTTGCTTAACTGTGTGTCTCCAGCACACTTGCTATTTCCTTTCTCTGGTATAGTTTCCATTCTTCTTTAACTGACTACCTTTGATTCATCCTTCAATTCTAACTTGCACAGTATTTCAAATGGGAAATGCTCTCTGACTCCTGGCTAGGTTAGATACCCCCTGTTGTATATTCCCATATTCCCTGGACTCTTTCCTGATTTCTACATTATGCTTCGTTTTCATTACCTGTTTAATTCTCTTACCCACTAGACCAGAAGCTTTGTGAGAGCAGGGATTATTTACTCGTATTTATTTCAGTAAGTATGCTTAGCACAGGGCCAGACATACTCCATAAATGTTTGACAGATCCATGAAGGATGAAATTAAGAGGGTCCTAACCTCAGAGTGTAATCCAAGGATCTCCGAGTGCTGGACAACTACCCACATGTCCTGAGACTCAATGAGTCATAAAGACACTCATCAATTTCTACTACTTCATGTTTAGCAATCAGTAGGAGACAATAGGTTTGCATCCACTTTCTTTTTCCCTGGTTTATCCCTGCTGAGAAAAGCTGTTGTCCACCCTTATTTGACTTCCTAACTCCTAATTCTATATTTTGTTCTTCATCAAGTTGTCCTTGGTTTATATAGTCATTGCATCCTTCCCTCCTGACTTTCAGGGAAACTGAGGCTCAGAGAAGTAAAGTTACTTATACAGGCTCATATCAAGACAGAGAGGCCAGGTCAGAATTGCGTCTGTAATCCCTGAGTTCACTCCTCTCTCCTGCCTCTGATAGTTTAGGTCTAGGTTCCTGTCTTCCTTTTTCAACTTGTATTGCTCTCATCAGAGAACCTGGCCCAAATCTGAACTGCAGTACTGAAGTTTCTGTTAAATATTCATGCAGTAATTTCACAAATACTGACTACATACTGACGCTGTGCTGGCTATTCACCAAAAGACTCCCACTCTCCAGACAGGGGCCCATAGCTTTTAAGAACCATATGATTCAACAGTGTTAAGGCATATAGGCCAATTCTTTGTATGGCATTTTGATGGCATGCTAACTCTGGAACCTCGATGGGTGTATAGGTATTTAATGGTTATCTTTTAACTCACAGTTGAATGACTAAACCCTTATCTCAGCATATAATAGGTAGAACTCGAAGACAGCCTTTGCCTTTCTTGAGTCACAGAAAAGGGAGGAATATCGGCTTTGTTACTTTCTTTAACACACCGGTTGTTCCTTTTGGAGTGGTAGTAATAATCATCCCTGGCATTTATATTGCATTATCATTGCCTGCAATCATATTTTGCTTTCTTTTCAAAACAACCCATCAAGGTTTAAGCACTTTCTTCCCATTTTACAGATGGGGAATCTGAGGCTCAGTAGCAGGAAGGGGCTTGACCAAGGGCACAGCATTAGGAAGGGGCAGAACCGGAACAATAACCAAGGGGTCCAGAATATAAGATTGATCCTCTTACAGTAGCCAGTGTTTATCATTGAATCTGTGCCTTGCGTTACGTGGAAAAAAGGGCTCTGAACGACATCAGGGACCAACCAGGGTTTACTCCTAGAGTAACTGTATTTGGGTCGAACTCAAACTGTGCTTAACTCCCCACTCCCCTCCCAGTTCACAGGTAGTGGAAATTGACATGTCAGGAGCAGAGGAGCGGGAGGTGAGTTGGGGTAGGCAGGTTCTTGGAGAAAAGTGGGATTTATGAAGGGAAGTTTTGAAGGATGGGTAGAACTTCAACAGCAGGTGTAGAGAGAGGCATGACAGGATAAGTGAGGGAAGCAGAGGAAAGAGATCTGTTTGAGGAATTTGTGGGGAGGCTGTTGAACTGTTGGGTGCAACGGGGGGAGATTACGTTTCTCCAGCAGCCCAGAGAGCTTTCTTCATTCCTCTGCTCTTGGGACTACTAGAGAGCAGATGCTGAAAAGTCACTTTCAGGTACTGCCTGTTGTAAATTACACGATAATTTCCACACTCCATGTCAGTGCCGCAGGAGGCTGGCGGTCTGCAAGTTTGTGATTAGAGGTGGTGCCCAGGGTGATGTAAAGACAATTGCCCCCAATTTAATGTTGGCCCCTTTCTCATTCAAATGATGGGAAAGGAAATGGAATTTCTCATTCAGCTGTCATGCCCAGAAGGAGAGTTTTCAACTCCGGGTTGGAGGTATTTGTAATATGACAACTCAAGCAGGGGATATAGCCATGGCCGCACCCCTATACTGTCCCCAGGTCTTGAACCTCGCATTGCCCCTGATTTACTCTCTCTGTGTGTGTGAGTGTGTACATGTGTGTATGTATTTGAGTGTGTGTGTGTGTATTACCTAACCTGTCTGACCTTTACTGTCTCTGCAAATTCTTAGAAATGATACTGTGTGCAGAAACTAACAGGCATATCCTGACTTTTGGACAAACTAGATAGAAGAAGGCTTCTTAAACACTAAACATGATAGATCCTCACTGTAACACTGATTTTACTATAAGTGGATCTGTGATAGGATCATCCATAATATCCTAAATGTTCAGTATTAAAAGGTCTTTCAAATTTATATATGCCTGTAACTCTCCTTTTTCTGATAGGGGAAACCAAGGCCCAGCAGGGGAAGTGACTTGCCCAGGTCACACACATTTACGACGGAACTGTTACTACACTCTGTGTCTTCTCACTGCCATTCAAGTGTTCTGTCCATTCAAGAGGTTATATACTCAAACTTCCAGAAGGACCTTATTAGAAGGAAATCCTTGCAACAATGCCAGGAAAGCAACACTTGCAGATTTTCACTTTTTTTTTTTTTTAAAGGATTTTCTTATTTATTTATTTATTTATTTATTTATTTATTTATTTATTTATTTATTTTTGGCTGTGCTGGGTCTTCGGTTCGTGCGAGGGCTTTCTCTAGTTGCGGCAAGTGGGGGCCACTCTTCATCGCGGTGCGGGGACCGCTCTTCATCGCGGTGCGCGGGCCTTTCTCTATCGCGGCCCCTCCCGTCGCGGGGCACAGGCTCCAGACGCGCAGGCTCAGCAATTGTGGCTCACGGGCCCAGCTGCTCCGCGGCATGTGGGATCTTCCCAGACCAGGGCTCGAACCCGTGTCCCCTGCATTAGCAGGCAGATTCTCAACCACTGCGCCACCAGGGAAGCCCCAGATTTTCACTCTTAAAAAGCAAAATTAAGGACTGTAGCTAGAATAGGCAGGGTTTGGGTTAGGCATCAAAGGCCTGCTTAGCCATTGATTGGGTATTGATTTCAACCTCCAGAATCCCATTAGGTTCCAAGGACCCATAATAAGTGTGATTCCTGAAATGGAGAAAATGGTAAAGCTAAAGGTAACTTTAATTTAGCCTTCTCTGCTTGGCATAGCCAAAGGGGAAGTGCCAACATGAACCCAGGAGCATAATTCCAATTCTCTTGATAATGCTAGAACCTCAGCTCTGCCCATGATAATTCCATGCAAGTGTCCATCAGAACATAGCTGAAAACGCTCTTCCCCAATCCCATTCATCCTCCTCAGCTCAGTTTGGCTCCACATTCAATGGCCAAGGTTATATAGTAACAAAGTCAGCAGACAGGCAGCTTTATGACGTTTGAGGGACTAGGCACTTGTGCCTTTGTGGGCTGTTCCTCTATAACATTTGAAAAAGTTATCTTATTATTGTCATTTACTTTAAAAATTGTACAATTGTGTTTGTATAAAGATGAGGATATTAATATCATAAATGGAAACATTTTCTTTGAACTAAACATTATTTTTGCTTCTGGTTTCAAGAAAAGTTAAAACATTTTTGTTGGTTCCTAAAAGGTCTGTGGGCTCCAGACACAGTGCCTGATGGATAATCCAGCCCTGCCAGGACATGCTTCATATTCAATTCTTTATCTTTGCTGAGATGATATGAAGAGGGATTTTTTTTTTACCTTCTTTCATCTTTTCTCTAAAGGCCCCTTTCCTAACCACTCTTGACATACTTCAACTTTGTTTTATGTTTTAAGCAACCATACTTACATGAAGCCCATAAAAATGGGAAATGAGATTGAACAGACATGGTACCACTGTTTCATTGTAGTGTAGAGCCAGGCCCGGCATATTTCTTGAGAAAAGGTAAAGGAGCTGGCTTTCTGCATTGCTGTTGCTTCTCATATTCTCAGAGTGAAATCTAAAGACCTTGGTGTGTTTTAACTGCTGGCCCTGCCGCTTGCAGTAAATGGCTTCGCCTCTCAGAACCTCACTCAGTTTCATCATGTCAAATATGAAATAATAATCTCATCCCCACAGGTTGTAAGTGATGGCCCATATGGAGTGCCTGCTGGCACATAGTAGGTATACAAGAAGAATCAGATCCATGATCATCTTCCTGGGAAAATCGAACCCCTCTCAGTATTTAAAAATTTTGACTTTACGTTGGAGACTCTTGCTTTGGATTGATTACAGGGTACTTGGAGACAGACTAGGGCAGACTTGTAACTCTTGTCTCAGCCTTACCTTTATACCCTATAACTTTGAGCGTGACATTTCCCCTCTACCAGCCTAGGTGTGTGCATCTATAAAATGGGCATTATAACACTGATTTCAGTAGGGTTTGGGGGACGACCTAATGAGACTAGAAGTTATAACACTTTGGAACCTGTTGCACACTCTGCAGTTGTAAGGGGTTGTTTCCATTACTCCTCTGTCCCCTGACCCCCAGGACAAGCTGCTCCCCTTCTCTGGGTTCTTGGGGGAAGCATTTTTTATCAGCAGTGCTGTGAATGGGAAAATCTGTCATCCACCACTTTAGCTGTAGCCTGAAGCTGAGGTGCTCCTGTGTCCCCCAGCCTGTCCCCCAGCAGCAGGCCAGCCTCTGCCTCCACGTTTCCAATTCCAGCTGCTCAGAGGTAGCCAGAGGGTGTTTGATTGCCCACAGACTCTGGCATTACAGCACAATCCAATCAACTCTCTTTCAGAGAAGAATCCCCCTCAGATTGTAATCAGGGTCCATTCTGTCTCTCCCCATCTGGCTCTGGTCCCCAGGAATCAAGAGAGCTCATTTGCTTCTCTGTCCTGGCAGCTTCTCAGCCTCTGTTCTCACCCTGGGAGCCAGCAGCCTGGCATCTGGTTGGCGCCTCACTCACTATGTTATACATGGCAGGTCAGGTTCTCTCTGTGAACTCCATTACCCACTTCTAGATGTGGGTTTCTATCACCCAACACCGACATTACTGAAAGAATAAGGTGAGAGAGCACGCTTGAAAAATATTTGGTAAATGAAAAGAACTGTTGTCATCATACTCAGAGCATTATTTTTGCATACACTTGCAGTGGTGTCTTCAGTCAGAAATGCAAATGGTGCTGAATACTTTCTACCATGAAGGAATGGAATAAGTCATTTATGCAAGGATTTCTGAACTTCTCGTTCATTTGTTCATGCAACAAATACTGAATTTGCTGACCACTCATTCTGTGTCAGAGACTGTCCTAGACCCTGGAGGTAAAAGAAATACAGTCATTTTACAAATAATAATTATCACCCACCCGGACCCTAGAGGGGTCTCTGGAGGATAGAGAAATTAATCCATTTATTCACATATATACTGGTAACGTCTGATATGGCAGGAACCATGGGTACAACTGTGGGGGGAAGAAAAAAAAAGGACAACAGGGTAAGAAGCTTAAAGCCTGAAGAAGAAGATAAGAATTAAACAAATATTTTTATAAGTAATTATTGAGACACATTTTTAGTAAATGCCGTGAAGGAGAAAGCATTGACTATTTTGTGAATGTATAACTCGGTTGTTTATTTTAGGCTGGGAAATCAGGGAAGGCTTCCCCAAGAGGTGGAGTCTGAGGTCAGTTTGCTGAGGTTTAGCTGGGGAGTGGGTTCCAGCAGACGGAAGAGAGCCAGCAGCCAGAGGAGTTCTGGTGTGTTCTAGGATGGTGAGAAGGCCAGTGCTTGGCTGGAAGGAGGGAGGGAGGCAGGCGTGACGGGGCCTTAAGAGATTGCCTGGGGCCAGGTCATGCAAGATCTGGTGGGGAGGAATAAGACTTACCCTGGAGCAACTGAGAGGTTGTTAAAAGAGAAGATCAGGAACAAAACAAGGATAAAAACTGTGATATTTATTCAGTGCATGACCGGCAAAGGAAGGGGGTATTAACTCAGTTTTCATGGCTCAACAAAGTGTTCAAAGAGGGGGATTCTGGTTTTTAAAAGATATGCGGGAGTCTACCAAGCATCTCCAGTAGAGAGATGAGGAGCATTCAACTCTGAGAGAAGAGCAAATGCGAACACGGTCTATGGGAGAAGTCCCTGGTGGGCTTAGGGAACTGGCACATGGCGTGAATCTCCAGAGCAATGAGAAGGGGTCTGGAGGAGAGGCAGGAGCCAGATGATGAGTGAATTTTAACGGTATTTTACCTTTTAGTGGTTTTTTTTCTTAATTGACTTTACTTTTTAGAGTAGTTTTAGGTCCATAGCAAAACTGAGCAGAAAGTACAGAGTTCCACTGACCCCCTGCCCCCACTCCCAGGATCTCCCACTATCAGTTTCCCCCACGAGAGCAGTACATTTGCAACTGAGGAACCTACACTGACACACCATTATCACCCAATGTCCATAGTGTACATTAAGATTCACTCTTGGTCTTGTAAGTTCTGTGGGTTTTGACAAAACGTGTATCCACCATTATTATTCATACAGAGAAATTTTACTGCCCTAAAAATCCTCTGTGTTCTACCTATTCATCCCTCTCTCCTTCCCTGAACCCCTGATCTTTTTACTGTCTCCATAGTTTTGCCTTTTCCAGAATGTCATGTAGTTGGAATCATACAGTATGTAGCCTTTTCAGATTGGCTTCTTTCACTTAGTATATGTGTTGAAGGTTCCTATTTAGTGGAGATTTTAGAAAGCAGATGACATGATCAGGTCTGCTATTATTAAGGCTGCTTTTCCTGATGGATTGGAGGTAGAGGTGAACCAAAATCAAGGAGACAGGTTGGAGGCTGTGCTGGTTATCTTTGGAGCTTAAGTGGCTATTATTTAAATTAATTAAATTAAATTAAGTTTTTAGTTGCTCAGGCATATTAGCTGCATTCCAAGTACTCAGTAACCATATGTGGTTAGTGAGTACCATATTAGATAGTGCAGATGTAGAACATTTCATTGTGGAAGAAAGTGCTGGATTAAGTGGATTAAAACAGCAATGGATTAAATCTTTGAGGACCTCTTTATGGTTTTCTGGAAAGATTACAGACTTCAGAGTCATAGATAGGTTTTGAGTTGTTGTCAAAACATTTAGTAGTGATGCAGTTTTTAAATCAGGGTATGTATATGTACATATATAACATAAAATTTGCCATTTTAACCATTTTTTTCAGTGTACAGTTAAGTGGCATTAATTGCATTCACATTGTTATGCAACCATCACCACTATCTGTTTCCAAAATCTTTTCATCACCCCAAACAGAAACTCTGCAACCATTAAGCAGTAACTCCCCATCTCTCTCTCTCTCTCTCTCTCTCTCTCTCTCTCTCTCTCACTCTCACTCACAACCACCACCCCACCCCGCCCAACCCCTGGTATTCTCAGTCCACTTTCTGTCTCTATGAATTTGCCTATTCTGGATATTTAATATAAGTAGAACCATTCAAAATCTGACCTTTCATGTCTGGTTTCTTTAATGTAGCATAGTGTCTTTAAACTTCAAGTTGTAGCATGTATGAGAACTTAATACCTTTATGGCTGAATGTTATTCCATTTTATGGATATACCACGTTTTGTTTACCCACTCATCTACTGATGGACATTTGGATTGTTTCCACCTTTTGGTTCAGTGATGCGATTTTGAATAATCTACTTAATTTCTGAGCTTCATTTCAATAAAATGGGTATATTAATACTTAAATTCTAGGATTACACTGAGGATTAGAAGACTCGCCAAAGATAAAGCAGTTGGGATGAGGTTTCCAGTTTGGCAGTGTTAATTTTCTTGCCCCTTTTCCTTCATCTCTGTCAACCACCCTCTCGGTGCCTGGATCCTTGTGCGTTAGAAGCTCAGCAACTGTTTGCCAGTTGTTGATTCTCTCTGGGCCCATTAGCTCAGCTCTGATTCTTGGACTGTGGAGTGTGAGCAGAGTATTTTATTTGACCTCTGCGTGTTTAATGTGTGGGAGGTTCCAGGTCGGTGGAGATAATGCCTCTGAAGCGTCGCAACTCCTCGGATGCAGATGACGGTCTGTGTTCCTCATTAAACTAATAATTCCTCTCAGAGGAAGTGTGGAGAAAATCAGCACTTGACATTTAAAAGTAGATGAAGTCATAAGGAGATTATGACTTGGCCTTGGATAGCATATCTTGGGCCAGATTAGAAATTCACATGAGAGAGTAATTGTTTTCTGGGGTCATACTCTGTGTTCTCTCCTTCCAGGGCTGGAGGCATAGATTCTGAGTCGCAAGGGACTGTTTCTGAAGGAGGTACATTGAGAAGTACGGGTTTTCCTCTTAAAGGGACTCAAATGATAGGGAATTCTCACATTCAGTTCAATTAAAAAGATATTAGTCAGTGTCTTACTTAGGATACTTTCACCTGTATCCCAGAGGCTTAGACAGTGAGGACATTTAATCATCTCATGTGACAAAAAGTTTGTAAATTGGTGACTTTGCAGCTGAAGACTGCAGTACCCGGGGTTGGAATCTCTCTGGTTGTCGTAGTCTTCTCCTTGGTGTTCCCAGTTCCCAGGTGGCTTTAGAGCCCCAAGATTCATGAACTAACGTATAATCTAAAGCAGGGATGAAGGCAGGGCAGGCAGAAAGCAGCTTTCCTTGTGAGCTTTTTCCTTTATTAGAAGAAAAGCCTTTTCCAGAAGTGCCTTCAAAGGTTTCACCTTATGGTTCATTAGCCAAAAGTAAGGCACATGGCCACCTCTATTTGCAGTGAAGTCTGGGAAAGTGAGCTTTTTCATTCTTTATAGAGAGAAGACATGGCTAGGAATTGAGCACTGGGTAGCCAACCAACACTATTTACCTAAACACCTGTGTGCAAGGTGCAATGGAAATATAGATACTGATAAGGTATGGACATGCATGCTCCCAGCAAACCAAAACCATCGTAAATGGAATACATCCTAAAACAGATACATAAGAAAGCTGGGATGTAGAAAATTGAAGGGAGGAACGGTTTACACTGTGTGGTCAGGGAAGCCTTCATGGACGCAGTGACATGTGCATGAAGTATTAGGATCTGGGCTCAAGTCAAGGCAGCTCAGGCTGAGAGAGCAACTTACACAAAGGCACAAGAATTGGAAATTCAAGTTTTTATTTTTATAGGATGTAGAGTTGAAATATCTGTAGTAAAGCAACAAAGAAGAAAGTGAGATATAAAGGTAGTTTATTGCAAATATAATAGGTGTTGAATGCCAGGCTTAGGTGTTTGGACTTTACTCTGGAGACATTAGGTAGCTATTAAGGTTTTTGAGTTGGGTTTGCCATGATCAGTTTCCCTAAAGCCTACTACGTCTTCATTATCTAGTGATAGATTTGCCATCATGACTTTATCTTAATGTTTGTGACTCCATTTCTCGGTTGTATCCAGTTACCCATATCCTTCCCCCAATTCTCTGAGTAGCAGTGTAGACACTGGTGTTGCAAGCAGAACAAACAGACTTCCACGTTCGTGGTCTTTATGCTTTCAAGTCAAAAGCATGAAAAACATTTCACTTTCTCCCATCTGCCACTCAACATAGAAGTCACATCAGAGCAGGGCCCACATAGGATGGCTTCATTGTGATTTTATTATACTTGCTGTTTTCCCCATTTTGCTGCTTCCATATTAAACAGGACTTGCTGGTTGTCTTTGCCAACTCTTCTAACTTCTAGACACTTTGTTCCTGTCTTACAGGCTTTCTCTGCTCTAAAACATTCATCGACTCACTAACATCTTTCACCTAAATTAGTAGATTCTTTGTGCTGTTGTCTCTGATACTCAGTCTCTTTCCCTCTGCCCAGCAGCCCTCCTGCCACAGCAGGTACACAAAGTGCTCTGAACACATCATCACACTGTACACATGTTTCCCTCTGATGGCAGTGTCTTCCTATGGTTTTTATTTCTCCCTCCCCCAGACTGCTTTACAGGAGTAATTAATCTCGCAAAACCCTTCTTAAGCACAATATCTTTTTATCTTCTTAGACTTTTTTTTTAATTTTGGAAAAGTTTTCTATATATATAGAAAATGGGCACAGACAGCACAGAGATGTTCCATATACTCTGTACCCAGCTTCCCCTAAGGTTGACATCTTACATTTGTACATGTACAAATGTTAGATGTCAACCTTTGGTATATTTGTCAAACTAAGAAATCAAAACTCCCTCTTGCAAGAGCACCGGAATCGCAACTAACTGCTGAACAGTCATTGACAGGAAGATATTGGAACTCACCAAAAAAGATATCCCACATCCAAAGACAAAGGAGAAGACTCCTACCAGTGAGATGATGGTAGGGGCACAATCACATTAAAATGAAATCCCATAACCACTGGGTGGGTGACTCACAAACTGGAGAACAATTATATCACAGAAGTCTACCCACTGGAGTGAAGGTGCTGAGCCCCATGTCAGGCTTCCCAACCTATGGGTGTGGCAATGGGAGGAGGAATTCCCAGAGAATCAGACTTTGAAGGCTAGTGGGATTTGATTGCAGGACTTCGACAGGAATGGGGGAAATAGAGACTCCACTCTTGGAGGGCACACACAAAGTAGTGTGTGCACCAGGACCCAGGGGGAGGAGCAGTGACCCCATGGGAGACTGAACCAGACCTACCTGCTAGTGTTGGAGGGTCTTCTGCAGAGGTGGGGGTGTGGCTGTGGCTTACTGCAGGGACAAGGACACTGGCAGAAGAAGTTCTGGGAAGTACTCCCTGGCGTGAGCCCTCCTGGAGTCTGCCATTAGCCCCACCAAAGAGCCTGTAGGCTCCAGTGCTGGGTTGCCTCAGGCCAAACAACCAAAGGTAGGGAACTCAGCCCCACCCATCAGCAGACAAGCGATTAAGGTTTTAGTGAGCTCTGCCCACCAGAGCAACAGCTAGCTCTACCCACCACCAGTTCCTCCCATCAGGAAACTTGCACAAGTCTCTTAGATAGCCTCATCCACCAGAGGACAGACAGCAGAAGCAAAAAGAACTACAATCCTGCAGCCTGTGGAATGAAAACCACATTCACAGAAAGATAGACAAAATGAAAAGGCAGAGGACTATGTACCAGATGAAGGAACAAGATGAAACAGCAGAAAAACAACTAAATGAAGTGGAAATAGGAGACCTTCCAGAAACAGAATTCAGAATAATGATAGTGAAAATGATCCAGGACCTTGGAAAAAGAATGGAGGCAAAGATTGAGAAGATGCAAGAAATGTTTAACAAAGACCTAGAAGAATTAAAGAAAAAACAGAGATGAACAATACAATAACTGAAATGAAAAATACACTAGAAAGAATCAATAGCAGAATAACTGAGTCAGAAGAACAGATAAGTAACCTGGAAGACAGAATGGTGGAAATCACTGCCATGGAACAGAATAAAGAAAAAAGAATGAAAAGAAATGAAGACAGCCTAAGAGACCTCTGGGACAACGTTAAACGCACCAACATTTGCATTATAGGGGTCCTAGAAGAAGAAGAGAAAAAGAAAGGGTCTGAGAAAATATTTGAAGAGATTATTGTCGAAAACTTCCTTAATATGGGAAAGGAGATAGTCAAGCAAGTCCAGAAAGTGCAGAGAGTTCCAGGCAGGATAAACCCAAGGAGAAACACGCCAGGACACATAGTAAGCAAAGTGACAAAAATTAAAGACAAAGAAAAATTATTAAAAGCAACAAGGGAAAAACGACCAGTAAGATACAAGGGATCTCCCATAAGGTTAACAGCTGATTTCTCAGCAGAAACTCTACAAGCCAAAAGGGAGTGGCATGATATATTTAAAGTGATGAAAGGGAAGAACCTACAACCAAGATTACTCTACCCAGCAAGGATCTCATTCAGATTTGACATAGAAATCAAAAGCTTTACAGACAAGCAAAAGCTAAGAGAATTCAGCACCACCAAACCCAGCTCTACAACAAATGCCAAAGGAACTTCTCTAAGTGGGAAACACAAGAGAAGAAAAGGACCTACAAAAACAAACACAAAACAATAAGAAAATGGTCATAGTAACATACATATCGATAATTACCTTAAATGTGAATGGATTAAATGCTCCAACCAAAAGACACAGGCTCGCTGAATGGATACAAAAACGAGACCCATATGTATGCTGTCTACAGGAGACCCACTTCAGACCTAGGGACACATACAGACTGAAAGTGAGGGGATGGAAAAAGATATTCCATGCAAATGGAAATCAAAAGAAAGCTGGAGTTTCAATACTCATATCAGATAAAATAGACTTTAAAATAAAGAATGTTGCAAGAGACAAGGAAGGACACTAGGTAATGATCAAGGGATCAATCCAAGAAGAAGATATAACAATTATAAATATATATGTGCACCCAACATAGGAGCACTTCAGTACATAAGGCAAATGCTAACAGCTATGAAAGAGGAAATTGACAGTAACACAGTAATAGTGGGGAACTTTAACACCTCACTTACACCAATGGACAGATCATCCAGACAGAAAATTAATAAAGAAACACAAGCTTTAAAAGACACAATAGACCAGATAGATTTAATTGATATATATAAGACATTCCATCTGAAAACAGCAGATTACACTATGTTCTCAAGTACACATGGAATATTCTCCAGAATAGATCACATCTTGGGTCACAAATCAAGCCTTGGTAAACTTAAGAAAATTGAAATCATGTCAAACGTCTTTTCTGACTACAGTGCTATGAGATTAGAAACCAGTTACAAGGAAAACACCGTAAAAAACACAAACACATGGAGGCTAAAAAATACGTTACTAAATAACCAAGAGATCACTGAAGAAATCAAAGAGGAAATCAAAAAATACCTAGAGATAAATGACAATGAAAACACGACAATCCAAAACCTATGGGATGCAGCAAAAGCAGTTCTAAAAGGGAAGTTAATAGCAATACAATCCTACCTCAAGAAACAAGAAAAATCTTAAATAAACAATCTAACCTTACACCTAAAGGAACTAGAGAGAGAAGAACAAACAACCCAAAGTTAGTAGAAGGAAAGAAATCGTAAAGATAGAGCAGAAATAAATGAAATAGAAACAAAGAAAACAATAGCAAAGATCAATAAAACTAAAAGCTGGTTCTTTGAGAAGATAAACAAAATTGATAAACCTTTAGCTAGACTCATCAAGAAAATGAGGGAGATGACTCAAATCAATAAAATTAGACATGAAAAAGGAGAAGTTACAGCGGACACTGCAGAAATACAAAGCATCCTAAGAGACTACTGCAAGCAACTCTATGCCAATAAAATGGACAACCTGGAAGAAATGGGCAAATTCTTAGAAAGGTATAACCTTCCAAAACTGAACCAGGAAGAAATAGAAAATATGAACACACTAATCACAAGTAATGAAATTGAAACTGTGATTAAAAATCTTCCAACAAGAAGTCCAGGACCAGATGGCTTCACAGGTGAATTCTATCAAACATTTAGAGAAGAGCTAACACCCATCTTTCTCAAACTCTTCCAGAAAATTGCAGAGGAAGGAACACTCCCAGACTCATTCTATGAGACCACCATCACCCTGATACCAAAACCAGACAAAGATACTACAAAAAAAGAAAATGACACACCAATATCACTGATGAATATAGATGCAAAAATCCTCCACAAAATACTAGCAAACAAAATCCAACAACACATTAAAAGGATCATACACCATCATCAAGTGGGATTTATTCCAGGAATGCAAAGCTTCTTCAGTATATGCAAATCAGTCAATGTGATACACCATATTAACAGTTTGAAGAAAAAAAAAACATATGATCATCTCAAAAGATGGAGGAAAAGCTTTTGACAAAATTCAACACTGTGTTATGATAAAGACTCTCCAGAAAGTGGGCATAGAGGGAACCTACCTCAATATAATAAAAGCCATATACGACAAACCCACAGCAAACATCATTCCCAATGTTGAAAAACTGAAAACATTTCCTCTAAGATGAGGAACAACACAAGCATGTCCACTCTTGCCACTATTATTCGACATAGTTTTGGAAGTCCTAGCCAATTCAATCATAGAAGAAAAAGAAAAGGAGTACAAACTGGAAAAGAAGAAGTAAAACTGTCACTGTTTGCAGATGACATGATACTGTACATAGATAATCCTAAAGATGCCACCAGAAAACTACTAGAACTAATCAATGAATTTGGGAAATTTGCAGGATACAAAATTAATGCACAGAAATCTCTTGCATTCCTATATACTAACAATGAAAGATCAGAAAGAGAAATCAAGGAAACAATCCCATTTATCATTGCAACAAAAAGAATAAAATACCTAAGAATAAACCTACCTCAGGAGGTAAAAAACCTGTGCTCAGAAAACTATAAGATGAAAGAAATCAAAGATGACACAAAGAGGTGGAGAGATATACCATGTTCTCGGATTGGAAGAATCAATATTGTGAAAATGACTATACTACCCAAAGCGATCTACAGATTCAGTGCAATCCCTATCAAGTTTCCAATGGCATTTTTTATAGAACTAGAAGAAAAAAATCTTAAAATTTGTATGACGCCACAAAAGTCCCTGAATAGCCAAAGCAATCTTAAGAAAGAAAAATGGAGCTGGAGGAATCAGACTCCCTGACTTCAGACTATACTACAAAGCTACAGTAATCAAGACAATGTGGTACTGGCACAAAAACAGAAATATAGATCAGTGGAACAGGATAGAAAGCCCAGAGATAAACCCATGCACCTATGGTCAACTAATCTATGACAAAGGAGCCAAGGACATACAATGGATAAAAGACCAGTCTCTTCAATAAGTGGTGCTGGGAAAACTGGACAGCTACATGTAAAGGATAAAATTAGAACATTCCCTAACACCATACACAAAAATAAACTCAAAATGGATTGAACCCTAAATGTAAGACCGGACACTATAAAACTCTTAGAGGAAAACAGAGGAAGAACACTCTTTGACATAAATCACAGCAAGATCTTTTTTGACCCATCTCCTAGAGTAATGGAAATAAAACCAAATATAAACAAATGGGACCTAATGAAACTTGAAGGCTTTTGCACAGCAGAGGAGACTATAGCAAGACGAAAAGGCAGCCCTCAGAATGGGAGAAAATATTTGCAAACGAATCAATGGACAAAGGATTAAAATCCAAAATATACAAACACCTCATGCAGCTCAATATTAAAAAAAAAAAAGCAACCCAATCCAAAAATGGACAGAACACCTAAATAGACATTTCTCCAAAGAAGACATACAGATGGCAAGAGGCACATGAAAAGCTTCTCAACATCACTAATTATTAGAGAAATGCAAATCAAAACTACAACGAGGTATCACCTCACACTGGTTAGAATGGGCATCATCAGAAAATCTACAGAGAACAACTGCTGGAGAGGGTGTGGAGAAAAGGGACCCCTCTTGCACTGTTGGTGGGAATGTAAATTGATGCAGCCACTATGGAGAACAGTATGGAGGTTCCTTAAAAAGCTAAAAATAGAATTACTATATGACCCAGCAATCCCACTACTGGGCATATACCCAGAGAAAACCATAATTCAAAGAGACACACACACCCCAGTGTTCATTGCAGCACTATGTACAATAACCAGGTCATGGAAGCAACCTAAATGCCTATCGACAGACGAATGGATAAAGAAGATGTGGTACATATATACAATGGAATATTACTCAGCCATAAAAAGAAACGAAATTGGGTCATTTGTAGAGACGTGGATGGATCTAGA
Source organism: Balaenoptera acutorostrata (assembly GCF_949987535.1). Taxonomy (NCBI): domain Eukaryota; kingdom Metazoa; phylum Chordata; class Mammalia; order Artiodactyla; family Balaenopteridae; genus Balaenoptera; species Balaenoptera acutorostrata. The sequence continues at coordinate 108,493,570 of NC_080069.1, read as the reverse complement.
GACTGTCATACAGAGTGAAGTAAGTCAGAAAGAGAAAAACAAATATCGTATATTAATGCATATATGTGGAATCTAGAAAAATGGTACAGATGAACCGGTTTGCAGGGCAGAAATAGAGACACAGATGTAGAGAACAAACGTATGGACACCAAGGGGGGAAAGTGGGGTGGGGGGTGGTGGTGGGAAGAATTGAGAGATTGGGATTGACATGTATACACTAATATGTATATAATAGATAACTAATAAAAAAAATACATCTCAAAAAAAAAAAAACTAAGAAATCAACCCTTGTATGTTACCATTAACTAAACTTACAGACATTATTCAGATTTTACGTGATTTCCACCAATGCCCTTTTTTCACTCCCACGACCCAATTCATGTTTCCGTGTTGCTTTTAATCATTGTGTCTCCTTGGTTTCCTCTGATATGTGATAGTTTCTTAGTTTTCCCTCCCTCCCTTCCTTCCTTCCTTCTTTCCTCCCTTCCTTCCTTCCTTCTTTCCTTGATCCCTCCCTCCCTGCCTCCCTTCCTTCCTTCCTTCCTGCCTCCCTCCCTCTCATCCTTCCTTCCTTCTTTCCATTCTTTCTTCTTTTTTTTTTTTGTTTTCAATTATCTTAACAGTTGTTAAAGAAACTGGTAAAGTATGTTATAGAATGTCCCGCATTTTGGGTTTGGTATGTTTTTTCATGATCAGACAGAGGTCATATGGGTATGGAGAAGCACACTGCAGAGGTCATTGTATCATATCAAAGAGTATATAATCTCAACCTGATGTTACCCTGATCACCTCGTTAAGGTGGTATCCACCAGGTTTCTCCACTGCAAAGTTACTATTTTTCAAATTCTTTATTCTGTTCCTTAGAAGCAAGTCATTAAGTGCAGTCTACATTGAGGGAGAGGGGAATCAAGCTCTACCTCCTGTAGGGGGGCATAACCATCTCCTTTTTTGAGCCTTCCTAGCCCCTTAAGAACCAGGGAGCTATTTCCTTTCAGTACTTTTTCTGATCCATTGGCATTCACTTGTCTGCCGTCCTTCCCCCCAGCCCCCATTAAGAAGTGGACTGCTGAAGCCAGGGGTCATGTCTCATTTGTCTGTCTCTTCAGAATTTAGTTCATGATAGATGCTCAGCAATAAATATGACCCCAACTTAACTTCTCCCAAATTGGGTGCTTTTACTCTGCTGTGACCTTGGAGACCTCTTCATGGGAGGGGCTAGCGAGGGGGGGGACCGAGGCTCTGCCAGTGCCCTTAGCCCCTGTCTGCTGCATCTATGTTTGAGCTTGCCATTTAGATTTGAGGACAGAAGATAAAATCCCTTTTGACCCACGTGCCTGATGATCAATGGCCTTCCCGACATGCTTCACTGCCCCCGCCTAGCTCTCTGTGGCACTGGTTGTCACTCGATAAATCCATAAAGAGACAACTCAATTGTTTTGACTTTCGTCCACCTTTTCCACTGATTCTTCTTTTCCAAGTTAATGGAGCAGGGGTGGGGGGCAAACGATTAGAAGCTACACACCCTTTCTTTTTCGGCAGAGACAAATGCCTCTGTATGCTGACAGGATCATAAAACATGAATTAAGAAATCAGTTATTAATGAAATACTCCAACCTAATATCATAGCAATGAAGCCCTTGGCTTTACACAAAGTGTCTGGCACTTGTAACATAAAAGCTTAGAGTTCTTTCCTTGCCTCTATTTCTTCCACAGTAGAATACAGCTGGAACAATCGAAACCAGAATTTTCAAGCTCTGATCTAGAATAAGTGTGGACAAATGGCTCTCTACACCCAAACACACACATATACAGACACATTAGAGATTCATAGTACAAATCAGTGTATCAAGGAAGTACGCCCTGAGCAGCTTTACAGGAAATAGATGCATTTCTCTTTGCTTGTCTCAGCATTTCCTAAGTTTATTCGACCAAAGAAGACTCTATTTCCTATTAATGACTAACAAATGTAGGGTTCCACAGAACACATTTTGAGAAACAAGAATGTAACTGACATTGCCCAGCAACTCTTGGATCACATGGACGCAGAAGAGTGGTGAATTGAAATAAGAATGTGTGGAGTTAAAAGGGAGATACAGCAAATCACCAATATTTTTTGTGCTCAGTTGTGTTGCTTCTTCAATCAGAGTGAGAAATTTTAGATTGAAGTGGCTGGAAAATTGCCTTGAATCCCTGCTTCATTTTTCCTTTGGCCAAATTGCTTAATCTTCCCCATCCTGGGAGCAGGGTTGACCTGAACTCTCAGGCCCAGGCTGAGCAGGACCCCCCCACCCCAGTTACCTACCTACTTACTTACTTATAAATAGATTGTGCTCCTTTCTGATTTTAAGCTTGGTGCAGTGTTGGTTAGAGACATTAAAAATAATGAGAATGTAGGTTAAGTGTAATCTTCTGATCTGGTAATAGACTCTCTGATTAGCATTTTTTCATTTCCTCTAGATTCCAGCTAAACAGCACACACAGGGCTTTGGAATCTAAATGACTGTGACAGTTTAGTTTTCAGAAAGCTGAACATGTAGCACGCAGGTCCCTGGGCCTTCTCTGCCCTTGTCGTCTGGTGCTGAGTGCTTTGCCCAAGAGTCGTGAGGTCAGATGCACCTTTTTGTTCCCTTTTAGCAATTCACACCTTCTCTGCCTTTGAGAACCTGCTTCTGTTTTTGTGTGGTTATAGCCATCATCTTCTCACTTTTTGTTTATTACCTATTTTTTTTTTATTTCCAGAAAGACATATGTATAAAAGACAGAGCATTGCGTGTAGTGGAAAAAGGGAATTGCACTAGACAAAGCAGAAGACCTTACTAAATAGCTGTGTGATTCTGAGCAAATTGTTAACCTCTCTGAACCATGGTTTTCTCATTGATACAATCTTGGATAACAGGAACAACCTCCCAGGGTGGTGGTGAAAGCAAATGAGATACTGAAGTAGGAAGTGCCTGTATGATTACTGAGAACCATTTACAAGTAAGCTCTCAGTATAATATGTTTAGGTAGTAATTTCTAAAGTTCATGCTCAAAAAATTCACTTCTCCCTGAAGTCTGTTAGTCATTATAGAGAGTGCTTCCTAACTGGAAGCCCCTTAATGATTTTGGAGCCATGTTGCATGTGCCTTTTCTCCTTGACTGCACCTCCGTTAAATATTCCACAGTTTCCACTCCAAAATCTGCTCCTTGGATGTCCATGGGTACCAGATATACCAGGTCACCCTGCCTCAGGTAACACACACCACTGAAGCAACAGGATACCCTTCAGGTTGTAGGTTGGTGGTAGACTAGTAAGCGCCGACCAGTTTGATGATACTTACCTGCATCTCTGACTCTGGTCAGTTACCTTGCATTTCATTTTCCCCAGATGTTAAAGGGAATGCATCTGTATTGAGCACAGATTATCTGTCAGCATCGTGTCCAGTTCTTCTCATGACTCCCCATTTAATCCTCATCCCAACCTTAAATATGTAGGTGTGAGTGTCCCCATTTTACAGACAATGAAAGTTAAGCTCAGAGAAATTAAGTAAATTGGTCAGAGTTGGCAGTGATAGAGTTTGAACCCAAATCTGTGTGATTTCAATACTGATGTAGTATGTACATCCCCTTGAGAATATAGAGATGGCTTCGGGCAGATTCATTCACATCACTGGCAAGAGAAAGAGATGGAGGAGAAAACCTAAGGCACTTATAGTCCTCCTTAACATATGAGGGCAATTTAATTGTTTATTTCTGCTTAATGATTTATCAGTAAACTTAGCTTCTGTTCTTGGCTTGGTTTCAGTTTCTGTGTCTGCAAAATGAGAGAATTGGGCAGCCCTTCCTGCACTAAGATAATAGGATTCTAGAGGGTGAGTGCAGGTGAACGTGTTAGTTTGGTTGATGGTGGACAAATGCTGTGTAAATAGGTAGTCAAGTTCAGAGCTTGGTAGGATGTGCAGTTTTGGGTTCTACCTGAGAAACTAATAAATGCTATATTGGTCATACTCAGTTTCCTAGTTTTCTATGCTTTGCCTTGATTTGATATCTGCAAATGCTTTTGAAAAGTAACAAGAACACTGGTGGAATAGCGTACTGCACTGGACAGAGAATCAGTGCACACAAGTTTAGTCTTGACTAACACCCACGGGCCATGTAGCTTTGGGCAAATGTCATAACGCCCCTGAGTCTCCACAGGGGATTAGACAAGATAAAATCTAGAAGATGCCTGGTGTCACCATGCCCTCTCCTCCTCTCCTTTCTCTGCCCATCAGTTTGCCTAACTGCGAAGTGAAGATTAAAATATAGGCCAGAGTGGGAGCCACAAGAAGACCTGCATAGTGGGTGCAGGGAACTAATTAATGGGACTAGGAAGGTGTTAGAGGGGAGAGAGAAAACTACAGAATGGAGAATGTTAGTAATGGAGGAGCCAGAGTACAGGGATAGGGTAGAAGAGAGAAAGAAGAAGAGATAAAAGAGAATGGGCTAAGGAAAGGTGCGTGTTTTCTTGAAATCAGCTTCTTTCCTGCTTTTCTCATGGCCAGTTTCTTCTCATCTGTCACCTCCTTTGGTTTCAATGTCACCTCCTCTGAGAAGCCCTCCCTGACTGTCCTGTCTAAAAAAGTCTCTGCCTCAGTTATTCTCTATTGCTGCATGCTGTTCATTTCCTCTGGCACTTAACACCGATTGTAACCATGCACTTAAAAAAGTTTGTTTTTAATTTTTAAATTTTTATTCAAGTATAGTTGATTTACAATATTTCATGTGTACAGCAAAGTGATTCAGTTATACATATATATGTATATACTTTTTCAGATTCTTTTTCATTATAGGTTATTACAGGATATTGAATATAGTTCCAGGTGTTGTACAGTAGGTCCTTGTTTTGTTGTGAGTTTTGGATAAAGGCCAGACTGCTTGGGTTTGAAAACCCAGCTCTGCCACCTCCCAGCTGTGCGACCTTAGGCAAGTTCATAGTCTGTGAGTCACAGTTTCCTCATCTCCCATCCAGGGATTTTGTAAGGATGAAACGATTTACTACGTCTTAAGCACTTAGAATTGTGCGAGGTACATGGAGAGCTCTCACAAAGCAGCTGTGGCTGTGATTCACACTTGGTTATGTTCTACATACATCCATAACGGCAAGGATTTTGTCTGTTTCTTCTCCACTGAACACCCAGAACCTAGTCTATGTCTGACACATATTAGGTACTCAGCATATACTGGCTGCATGACTAAAATGAATGTAAAATATAATAATAACTAAAAAAAAAAAAAAAAAAAAAGATAAAAGAGTGAGCGTTAAGGGCAAGCCTTGCAGGCTGGAGGATTCACGGACACAGGCGTGGCCCCAGGCAGCCCCTTCCTGGGCTCCTTTGTGCTGCGGCAAACGCAGTTCCAAGGCAGAACATTGGGGTGGCTTCTTTTATTCTGATGGACCCTCCCACCTGTCACCCTGGCTCCCTTAGGATCCTGGGTCTCTTCATTCAGCCACAACCTGTCCGTGCCCTGGGAGGGGAGGTGATGGAGCACGTCCTCCACTCTTGTGCAGGCTGCACGTGTCAGCACTGCTTTCCACATTCTGGAGAAAAAATAAGTAAGTAAAACTAATTTATGTTTGGATGAAAAATGCATTGGGGCCCTTAGGAGACATGAGCGATGGGAGGGCAGCGCTGGCATTAGTATCGCTCACAATACTTCCGCCGGCTGTTCCCCTCCCCGCCACTCTTGCCTCACGCTTTTCATTACTCTTAGGTCTAGAGTTGAAACCCATGTTCATTCTTTCCTCTTCCCTTAGCTTCAGGCTGGGGGGATGAAGAAATAAAAACAAAATAAATCATCAAGAAATAGGGGGAACTGCAAGAAGGAAACAGGGCTTCGAAGCAGGGAGAGGTGTTACCTGTGTGTCTGTGTCACTCTGCGGGGTGTGTGAGCCTGGGGTGTGGGTACACACAAATTAATATGGCCACCCCTGGGCACTGCTGTCCTCCAGAATCCAGAGAGCTTCCCCAGATGTCTGTGGTGCTCAGAGTTAACATGGCCCTTTTCCTTTTGGGGCTCCCAGGGTCCTGGGGGTGAATAAAGCTGGTGAGGGACAGGGTCTCTGGGGTTCGGGGCTCATTAAGGCTTCGACATCTCCACTCTGCCTCTGCTTTCATCACCCTCCGTACAAGGCGTCCTAGCTCCCAACCTGCCTGAAGGATTCATTTCCATACGCAGAGGGCTTTGAAGTCTTATTAGCTGTGCCATGGTGTAGGGTTTAATTTTCTCTTGTTAATGTTGTTTTTGGGGATGGGTTTTCCCTCCACGTGTTTGTGTAGACGGTTGTGTAGTTTCTCTGGCTTCTTTTCTCAGTCGTGCTATGCTGGAGCTCTGTCTCCTCTCTCTTTCTCTCTCTCTCCCCCTCCTTCTCTTCCTCCCTTTCCCCCTCTTTCCATATGTCTCTCTACTAGAACTAATGGTGGGGCCACCTTGGGAATTTGCTTCTCCTGCTTCAGGAATTTTTGGAGTAACATCTAAGTGGCAGACTCTCCGGGTGATACTTTCTGAGTAGTTCTAGCCCTTCACCCCTCCTCCTTCCCTTTTCTCTTCTCCTGTTTTCTACTTTCTCCTATTCTCCGTACCTTCCTTGATCTCTTCTTCCTTAATTTTCTCTTTTTATTTATTTTTCCCTTATTCATTTATTCATGTCACCAAGGATTAGGCCAGTGGCAGGAGGGGTACAAATCTGCAGAAAGTGCTAGCTTAGCCTTTAAGAAAGCCTTTAAGAAAGTTGGTAGAGAACTAATTAATGCGGGGTAGAATGGGCTTGGAAGGTAGGCAGTGAGCAGGGGAGTAGACAGTATAGATTGTGTTGAGAGCTGGGATCCTGGAACCATACACGTGGGTGGGGCTGGAATCTCTTTCCACCCCTGGTTGGTTAATCCATCTTGGGCAAGTTAAGTTACTTAACCTCTCCAAGTCTCAGTATTCCCATCTCTGTAATGGGGATGGAAATAAGAAGATCTGCCTCACAGGGTATTTGTGAGGATGCAGTGATGTTATTCTTTGAAGCATCAGCCCTATGCCTGAGTTTTAGTGCTACACAAGCATCGTCTGTCGATACCACTTTTCAGTGACATCATGACAGTTCAGCTAATGTTTTCTGTGAGGCTTTCCCAGGAAAAGTGAGTTCAGGCACTGGGGTGATCTGAGAAATCGTCTTGGATGAGTTATTTTCATATCAATTCTTAAGGGTGAGTAGGCTGTGTACAAGTGTATTTGTACTTGGGGTGAGAGCTGAGTGTAGTTCTCACAAAAGGAACAGATGAGCAAAGTGACAAAGGGGCCCTGGAGATTTTCTCTTTGCAGAGTTTAAAAAGCTTCCAAGGTGAATTATCGGGTGTACTTGTTTGCATTCTTAAAGTTTGCATCGTGACTATGAATAAAGAACAACAATATGGTGGGCTGAATAATGCCCCACCACCAAAAAAAAGAAAAAAAAATCACATCCTAATCCCTGGAACCTGTGAATGTCACCTTTTAAGGAAGAAAGGTCTTTGTAGATGTGATTGAGTTGGTGCTCTTGAGATGGAGAGATTATGCTGTATTATCCAAGTGGAACCTAAAAGTAATCACAAACATCCTGATAAGAGGGAGGCAGGAGGAGGTTTGACTTTAGACAGAAGTAGAGGAGGCAGAGATTGGAGTGACGCGGCCATAAGCCAAGGAATGCCGGCAGCCCCCAGAAGCTGGAAGACACGAGGAACAGATTCTCCCCTAGAGCCTCCAGAGGGTGCACAGCCCTCCTGACACCCCTTGCTTTTGGCCCAGTTAAACTGATGTTGGATTTTTTGGCCTCCAGAAATGTGAGAGAATAAATTCCTGTTGGCTTAAGCCATCAAATTTGTGGTAATGTGTTACAGCAGTCAGAGGAAACAAATACAAACAATAATGATATTTGCGTGTGTTTCCAGCCCAGCACAGGGATGGCCTCTTAGTAGATACGCTGTCCCTGTGTGGGAATGAAATGGCAGTGGACAGGATTCCTTTTGGCTGCCTCTTCTTTCCTAAAGCTTTGCTTCTCTTATCAGCTCTCCCTGTCTTGTTTTTTTTTTGGTGATGAGGGTGAAAGAGCAAGCATGACCACATGACCAGTAGCCATCCTGATCAGAAGCCAGCTTTGGAAGCTGAAGTCAGGAAAGAGCTGTCCAGCAAACCAAGCTCCTGAAATTCCCACAGCACCTCTCCTCTGTGGTCTCACAGAATGTCCTTAGGATCGCAGAGTCATTGAGACACTGTTTTTTCTCGTTGTATTCCACAATGGCCTGGGGTTCTCCAGAGGAGATGCTACTGAAGGTAGTCAGGGGCAGGGGCAGGGGTATAAGTGGGACTCGTGGCCCCCATGCCCACGAAAATATCCACTCTCATTTGCTAGGCATGTTCTACTTGTACTTCTGTATAAAGCTGTGTTTGAAGAAATGATTCTGTTCTAAAAACACAGTTTGAAAATTGCTAAATTACATGTCAAGTCCACCCCCCTCACTTTGTATGTGAAGAAACAGGGACTCAACCAGGGGAGACAAATGACCAAATGTTGCTGGTGAATCAGTGGCAGCACAAGGAGTTAAACAGGAGGTTCCTAAGCTCCTCTTCCTGGCGCTGAAAATCCAACTCTAAGTCCACATAGTGGAGTGGGATCCAGAGATAGCACTCAGTTTGGGAAGCTCCAGTTCACTGCAAACTAGCCTTTCCCAAATTCTCTATGCTTCCCACAGACTTTCTGCCGTCCTTGCCACGTTAAGTCGAATTATCTCGCCAAGCATGTATCTTTTTGTTTTAGTTTTCACCTGATAATACTGAGTTTCAGCAGGACTAAGTGACTTGCCAACAGTCAAGCAGCTAGAAGTGGCAGGATGGGGGATTCAAACTCCTGACCATCTGGCACTTTAGCTTATGCGTTCTTGCAACTCTGAACCTGATTGTGCCATTCACAGAATGGAGATGCCTTGGTGGGTGTGGACCTTTCAGGGATCTGTGTTTGGTTAACGACAGTTAATGAATAGCTCTGTGCTGCTTTGTAATAGATGCCATGAAATGGAGATGTTAAAGATTACCTCTTCAGCCACGGGGAGAGGTGATGTTTGACCAGGTGTCCACCTAGCCAACCATACCAGAAAATAGCCATGGCTATCACTGCAAACTCGGGTCCACACTTCCACTTGAGTCAAACAGCTCATATATTCTTGTTTCCCTAAATGAAGGATGCACTCAAGCAATTGAAAACAACTTCTGGGACAATCTTGTTCCATTATGTCTAATGGAATTGAGTGTCTGTGGCGCACAGTGTGTGCTGATATTTTGCAGAAACAAGGCGGGATTTTCCCATTACTCTCAGGATGGATGAGACGTGAAATGAACTCCCCAGAGACCTCTCACTTTGTCACAATAGAGCTATTGAGTCACATTAGGAGATTTGGGGAACAAAATGCATTTTTGGTTCCTGCTTTGTATCTACACCTACACTCTGTGCCTTCTTTCCCATGCATTTCTCTTTCTGCTAAAATTGGGTGGCAAGAGACCCACATGAAAAAGGCCTATATAAAAGGATTCATCTTGCTGTTTAAAGAAATGTCACTGCTGTTTGGAATACAGAGACCTTGCTCTGAACATGGCATTGTCTTTTTCAATGATTGTTTGCTGCTTTACATTTTTTTCTTTTCTTTTCTTCCTCATTTTGTTTTCTTAACCTCCGGCTCACAAAGATGAGGAAACTTGCTGCCTCTAGCTTGGAGGCTGTGTCTGCCTCTGTCTCTCACCATCTGTCTGTGTATCTCTGTCTCTTGTGTGTAAAAATGTTTTGGCAGATCATTCCTATCTCAGTGAATAAAGTGCCCATAACAGAGCAAAAGGCAGTGACCAGAAAAGAAACTATTCGATTCATGAACATATACTCTCTCTGGGGTCCATTTCTACCTGGACTACTTCCTTGTTTCTTTCTGTCCTCACTTTTATTAAGTTGTTTTCTCCTCAGAGCATGACATGAGACTTCCTTGCCCAAGGACTTTAAGAGAGACAAAATGTCCCATCTCACAAAATGTGAGAGCGACAGTAGTTCTGAAAGACCATCTGATCCCCCCCCACCCCCCACCCCCCCCTCTCTCTCTCTCTCTCCACTCCAACCTTAACCAAGGGTAGTCTTGGGTCTGTAGAGAAGCCAGCACCATGGCCAGCCTCCTCCTGAAGTCTCCTCCGGGTTGTCATAGGCACGAGGCTGTGCAAAGGTCCTGAGGGGTTATCTAGCAGTGGTCCAGGCTGACTGTGTTGCTGATGGCCAAGCTGAGGCCCAGAGGGATGAAGGTCACATGTGATAGCTGCTCAGGGTCACACGTAATAGCTGGCAGAGCTGGGACTGCTGGCCTGGCTCCCTTTGCTTTTACTTTCCAACTCATCATATAGACATAAAGGGATGGGGATCTCTTCCAAAAACAACATTGTCATGCCTTTTATGGTACTTTACAGTTTATATTAAGGGTTCCCTGTCGGTAACCTCATTTGACCATGGAGGCAGCGATTCCGTGAGATAGGCTAAGACTGCCATTGGTATCTCCTTTTTACAGAGGCAGGAAGTGAGGAGAGCTATCCAAGGTAGCAGTCAAGAAAGGGGCAGAACCAGACTCTTCCGCTCTATGGGTTGGGACCACACATTTCTGCTGCTGTTTTGGCTTCACTCCCCCAAAGGGCTTAGCATGGAAGAGACTGGTAGCCATGAGGCAACTGACTGATTCTTTGGGTGCGGGTATTTAGCAGGGCACACAGGCATTTTTCTTTTACAACCTCTCTTCCTGCCAGGCTAATATCTCTTCCGACATGGTCACACCTTCCCTCTTTTCCATGTGTCTTTCTGTTGGCCTGGAGGGGTGTGGGTGAGGGAGGGGGTATGCTGTCTCAGGAAAAGAGACATCTGTCCTTCCCATGCAGGGAATAGAGGTTTCTCTTTGGGCCCTACCTTTTCCTCAACAAGCCTCAGTTCCCATCTCAACGGTGCGTCAGCATCAAGATGAGTCTTCTTTGTCTTTCTTCAAAAAAATTACTTTTTGGTAAGGGTGAATATTTCCAGACTTAACAGATCAGTGCATTAAAATCCATAAATATTTGATCAGCATGTGGTCCTCAGAGAGGCTCTTGTCAGAATAGCTGAGTGGGTATGTGTGCCTCTCTCCCCCTTTCTCTTTCTTCCTTCACCCTCTTCCTCCCCTCACCCCAAACATTTGGGTAATCTATTTACTAATGAACTCAATATTAATGTATCCATTTTTCTCCGTTAGTGTCAGATTTCATTAGGAAACATGGGAGGCCTGACATTAATTGTATGAAAAATGGGTCTCAGGGAAGCTGTTGGGTTCTTGCTTCTTAACAGAGAAAAAAGTTTCTCCAGGAGAAAACATGGTGTTTCTCTGCTGGTCTGATGACATTGGAGATGTGGCAGCAACAGATTATGTGCGTGTGTGTGTGTGAGAGAGATATATCTCAGGGGACCTGTTTGGGAGCCTGTTTCCATACCTCCTCTTGCCTCTGCAATACAAGGATCATCTGTACCTTTCAAATCTCAGCTCCAATGTGGTAGAAATACCAGTCATTGTGGAGTTAAACTCATTTACATTCCTATCCTGACCCTATTCCTTGAAAGTTCTGTGACCTGGAACACTCGGAGCCCCGGTTTCCTCCTTGGCAAAATGGGAAATACTAATACCAGTTGCTAAGAGCAAAATGGGGGGATTGGCAGTATTGTAGCCAGGAACCCAGCGATGCCTGGATCCTGCCATGCCTATCACCTCTTCTTCTCCTGAGGGATCCAAGGTCACCTGGAGGGATACTTTGCAATGCTTGAGGGAAGTCTGGGATGAAACCAGCAGCTTAACGGTAGCCCAAAATGGGGTCTACACGTCCTCCATCATCACCTCCCAGCTGGTCTAGACTGTGGGATCTAAATATCTCTGGATAGGGGCATGAACCCTCATGGTTGATGAGAGAGAGCCATCAAAGCTGGGTGATTGAATGTATCCATGAATTTATCCACCCGTCTGTGGGGTCAGGAGACGTAGAAAAGGGAGGGATGTGCTGTTTGATTTCAGTGACCCAGCCTGAAAGTGAAGCTGACCCAATCATTTTCATAGGTCTCACCGAATCATTTAAGAGCTAAAGCTTGGGAGATTAGTGGTTGTGCTGGGGGTGGGAGAGAGAAGACACTCCTCCCTTTATATTTATCTTATATAATTGATTTATCTTATTGTTAAAAGAAAGTAAGACGGTAAATGAAATGTGCCTGGTGTGATGCCTGACATATATTGGGTGCATAGTAAGTGAGAGCGCCCCTCTGCGGTGAGGTGTGTCCTGCTCTCCCCCTCTCCTTTACCTGCATTTGCACAGAGACAGATCTTCGTCTTTCTTACCCTAGTGCATTTATCACTTTCTTCTATGTCTCAGAGTATGTTACAAATATCATCTATATTTACAATTAGTTGCTAAGCCCTTTAGGGCAAGGATCCTGTCTTATGAGTGCCCATCACAAGGTACTCCATCTGAAAAGGTTTTCAGACAGATTTTCAGATGGGTGGTTGGATGGATGGATGAACAGATAAATGGAGAAGAGCTTGGGCTTGAGTGCTTGTCTACTTAAAGAAGGGAGTCTTTAGGTGTAGATCTAGAAGGAATAAGTAGGCATGTTTTATTTGGGGAACTAAAAGATTGGGGGGGGGGAGACACATCTGTTAAGATTATGTTCAATGTGACTCAGGATATTAGATGTCCTAAAGGCTAACGTGAGTAGAAAATAATAATTTTTTTAAAAAGTCAGCTATTACACAGAGTACTGGTAGCTTCACTTTCTTATTTGCAAAATGGGAATCTTTCCTAACCCCCCTGTTCTCTCCAGGTAGTCTGTGAAGATGAAAGGATGATTAGAAAGTATTACACATTGTAAAATTATAGATAGATAAATGATAGATAGCGGTTCCGTATTTGTTTTATTTTTCATATGAATAAGAACAGAATTAGATTCAGATGGATATTCGGCAACACTTCAGCTGCATGAGGGAAAATGAGCTGACTTACTGTTTCCACTAGATGGGCTTGCCCAAGGTCATGAGCACTGGTCAGCCCACTGCCCTTGATCCTCCTTGGATATTAGATTAGTTGTGTGTGCTTCTGCTTCTCCCCTTGATTCTGAGCTTACTCAGCGCGCCCTACACAGCGTTTTCACTTAAAACAGAGTCTGTACTTGTTGGTTATTTGCGGAGAATTCTCCACTTTTCCCCCCGTTGTGATGCCTCATTACCTGAGATCTGCTTCATTAAGAGGGAATCTCAACAGTGAAAACTGCAAGGGTTGGAGTTAGACATATGTACTGACTAGGTTTAAAAGCTGTTCTGTCTCCAGAAAGTCACTTTCTCTCTCTCAATAGCCTCGATATCCTCATCTGAAAAATGGGTGTACGGTACTACTTTTAATTCATGGTGTTTTTAAGATAATGGAATGAACTACAGTAATGCGTGCAAACCACCCTGTCTAGTGCCAGGCATGATTGTTCACATGGTCTTGTGCAACATATGGTGCGTAATAAATGCATGAAAATGACCTCTCTTTTCATTGCTCTCTGTTATAACTTCTCTAGGATTGTTAGGTTGGACAAATGTGCAAGGATTTTGATCTCTGGAACCCAGAAGTCACAGGTCATTGCCCTGCAACTAAACAATTTTAATTCCTTGAAGAAGCCATTTAACTTCTGGCTGCCTTTCTCCCATTGCGCTCTGTGGACCCATCTGTATGATAGGAACTCATGTAGGAATTCGCGGTAATTTGTTACATGGGGCAGAGGTGCAGGAGGGATGTGTTATGATTCCTTGGACCCCTCACATTAAGTGTGATTTGCATATGGTATTTTTAAGATCCATCTTCATTCATTCAACGTTAGCACTCTTTCTTCTTATGTATGTATTTATCTATATTGCTCCTCTTTCCAAAAATAATGTCACATGGCTTATGTATTCATACAAATAGTGGCAACAAACAGATACACAGCTAAGGGGGAAAATGGAAGGTCTACACTTTTGAGTATGGACCTAGTGTTGTTTTGCATGTCTTTCTTTTTTTTTTAACATCTTTATTGGAGTATAATTGCTTTACAATGGTGTGTTAGTTTCTGCTTTATAACAAAGTGAATCAGTTAAACATATACATACGTCCCCATATCTCTTCCTCTTGCATCTCCCTCCCTCCCACCCTCCCTATCCCACCCCTCTAGGTGGTCACAAAGCACCGAGCTGATCACCCTGTGCTATGCGGCTGCTTCTCACTAGCTATCTATTTTACATTTGGTAGTGTATATATGTCCATGCCACTCTCTCACTTTGCCCCAGCTTACCCTTCCCCCTCCCCATATCCTCAGTCCATTCTCTAGTAGGTCTGTGTCTTTATTCCCATCTTGCCACCACTAGGTTCTTCATGACCTTTTTTTTTTTTTCTTAGATTCCATATATATGTATTAGCATATGGTATTTGTTTTTCTCTTTCTGACTTACTTCACTCTGTATGACAGACTCTAGGTTCATCCACCTCACTACAAATAACTCAATTTCGTTTCTTTTTATGGCTGAGTCATATTCCATTGTATATATGTGCCACACCTTCTTTATCCATTCATCTGTCGATGGACACTTAGGTTGCTTCCTTGTCCTGGCTATTGTAAATAGACCTGCAATGAACATTGTGGTGCGTGACTCTTTTTGAATTATGGTTTTCTCAGGGTATATGGCCAGTAGTGGGATTGTTGGGTCATATGGTAGTTCTATTTTTAGTTTTTTAAAGAAGGTCCCTACTGTTCTCCATAGTGGTTGTATCAATTTACATGCCCACCAACAGTAAAAGAGGATTCCCTTTTCTCCACACCCTCTCCAGCATTTATTGTTTGTAGATTTTTTGATGATGGCCATTCTGACTGGTGTGAGGTGATACCTCACTGTAGTTTTGATTTGCATTTCTCTAATGATTAGTGATGTTGAGCATCCTTTCATGTGTTTCTTGGCAATCTGTATAACTTCTTTGGAGAAATGTCTATTTAGGTCTTCTGCCCATTTTTGGATTGGGTTGTTTGTTTTTTTGATATTGAGCTGCATGAGCTGCTTGTAAATTTTGGAGATTAATCCTCTGTCAGTTTCTTCATTTGCAAATACTTTCTCCCATTCTGAGGGTTGTCTTTTCGTCTTGTTTATGGTTTCCTTTGCTGTGCAAAAGCTTTTAAGTTTCATTAGGTCCCATTTGTTTGTTTTTATTTCCATTTCTCTAGGAGGTGGGTCAAAAAGGATCTTCCTGTGATTTATATCATGGAGTGTTCTGCCTATGTTTTCCTCTAAGAGTTTAATAGTGTCTGGCCTTACATTTAGGTCTTTAATCCATTTAGAGTTTACTTTTGTGTATTGTGTTAGGGAGTGTTCTAATTTCATTCTTTTACATGTAGCTGTCCAGTTTTCCCAGCACCACTTATTGAAGAGGCTGTCTTTTCTCCAATGTATAGTCTTGCCTCCTTTATCAAAGGTAAGGTGACCGTATGTGCATGGGTTTATCTCTGGGCTTTCTATCCTGTTCCATTGATCTATATTTCTGTTTTTGTGCCAGTACCATACTGTCTTGATTACTGTAGCTTTGTAGTATAGTCTGAAGTCAGGGAGCCTGATTCCTCCAACTCCATTTTTCTTTCTCAAGATTGCTTTTGGCTATTCAGGGTCTTTTGTGTTTCCATACAAATTGTGAAATTTTTTGTTCTAGTTCTGTGAAAAATGCCAGTGGTAGTTTGATAGGGATTGCATTGAATCTGTAGATTGCTTTGGGTAGTATAGTCATTTTCACAATGTTGATTCTTCTAATCCAAGAACATGGTATATCTCTCCATCTATTTGTATCACCTTTAATTTCTTTCATCAGTGTCTTATAATTTTTTGCATACAGGTCTTTTGTCTCCTTAGGTAGGTTTATTCCTAGATATTTTATTCTTTTTGTTGCAATGGTAAACGGGAGTGTTTTCTTAATTTCAATTTCAGAGTTTTCATCATTAGTGTATAGGAATGCAAGAGATTTCTGTGCATTAATTTTGTATCCTGCTACTTTACCAAATTCATTGATTAGCTCTAGTAGTTTTCTGGTAGCATCTTTAGGATTATGTATAGTATCATGTCATCTGCAAACAGTGACAGCTTTACTTCTTCTTTTCCAATTTGGATTCCTTTTATTTCTTTTTCTTCTCTGATTGCTGTGGCTAAAACTTCCAAAACTGTGTTGAGGAATATTGGTGAGAGTGGACAACCTTGTCTTGTTCCTGATCTTAGTGGAAATGGTTTCAGTTTTTCACCATTGAGGATGACGTTGGCTGTGGGTTTGTCATATATGCCCTTTATTATGTTGAAGTAAGTTCCCTCTATGCCTACTTTCTGGAGGGGTTTTATCATAAGTGGCTGTTGAATTTTGTCGAAAGCTTTCTCTTCATCTATTGAGATGATCATATGGTTTTTCTCCGTCAGTTTGTTAATATGCTGTATCACATTGATTGATTTGCGTATATTGAAGAATCCTTGCATTCCTGGGATAAACCCCACTTGATCATGGTGTATGATCCTTTTAATGTGCTGTTGGATTCTGTTTGCCAGTATTTTGTTGAGGATTTTTGCATCTATGTTCATCAGTGATATTGGCCTGTAGTTTTCTTTCCTTGTGACATCTTTGTCTGGTTTTGGTATCAGGGTGATGGTAGCCTTGTAGAATGAGTTTGGAAGTGTTCTTCCCTTTGCTATATTTTGGAAGAGTTTGAGAAGGACAGGTGTTAGCTCTTCTCTAAATGTTTGATAGAATTTGCCTGTGAAGCCATCTGGTCCTGGACTTTTGTTTGTTGCAAGATTTTTAATCACAGTTTCAACTTCAGTGCTTGTGATTGGTCTGTTCATATTTTCTATTTGTTCCTGGTTCAGTCTCGGAAGGTTGTGCATTTCTAAGAATTTTATTGGAATATAGTTGCTTGTAGTAATCTCTCATGATCCTTTGTGTTTCTGCAGTGTCAATTTTTACTTCTCGTTTTTCATTTCTAATTCTATTGATTTGAGTCTTCTCCCTTTTTTTCTTGATGAATCTGGCTAATGGTTTATCAATTTTGTTTATCTTCTCAAGCATCAGCTTTTAGTTTTATTGATCTTTGCTATTGTTTCCTTCATTTCTTTTTCATTTATTTCTGATCTGATCTTTATGATTTCTTTCCTTCTGCTAACTTTGGGTTTTTTTTTGTTCTTCTTTCTCTAATTGCTTTAAGTGTAAGGTTAGGTTGTTTATTTGAGATGTTTCTTGTTTCTTAAGGTAGGATTATATTGCTATAAACTTCCCTCTTAGAACTCCTTTTGCTGTATCCCATAGGTTTTGGGTCATCGTGTTTTCATTGTCATTTGTTTCTAGGTAGTTTTTGATTTCCTCTTTGATTTCTTCAGTGATCTCTTGGTTATTAAGTAGTGTATTGTTTAGCCTCCATGTGTTTTTATTTTTTACAGATTTTTTCCTGTAGTTGATATCTAGTCTCATAGCGTTGTGGTCGAAAAGATACTTGATACAATTTCAATTTTCTTAAATTTACCAAAGCTTGATTTGTGACGCAAGATATGATCTGTCCTGGAGAATGTTCCATGAGCACTTGAGAAGAAAGTGTATTCTGTTGTTTTTGGATGGAATGTCCTAAAATATGAATTAAGTCCACCTTGTTTAATGTATCATTTAAAGCTTGTGTTTCTTTATTTATTTTCATTTTGGTTGATCTGTCCATTGTTGAAAGTGGGGCGTTAAAGTCCCGTACTATGATTGTGTTACTGTCGATTTCCCCTTTTATGGCTGTTAGTATTTGCCTTATGTATTGAGGGGCTCCTATGTTGGGTGCATAAATATTTACAATTGTTATATCTTCTTCTTGGATTGATCCCTTGATGCTTATGTAGTGTCCTTCTTTGTCTCTTGTAATAGTCTTTGTTTTAAAGTCTATTTTGTCTGATAAGAGAATTGCTATTCCAGCTTTCTTTTGATTTCCATTTGCATGGAATATCTTTTTCCATCCCCTCACTTTCAGTCTGTATGTGTCCCTAGGTCTGAAGTGAGTCTCTTGTACCCAGCATATATACCGGTCTTGGTTTTGTATCCATTCATCCAGTCTATGTCTTTTGGTTGGAGCATTTAATCCATTTACATTTAAGGTAATTATCAATATGTATGTTCCTATTACCATTTTCTTAATTGTTTTGGGTTTGTTATTGTAGGTCTTTTCTTTCTCTTGTGTTTCCTGCCTAGAGAAGTTCCTTTAGCATTTGTTGTAAAGCTTGTTGGTGGTGCTGAATTTTCTTAGCCTTTGCGTGTCTGTAAAAGTTTTAATTTCTCCATCAAATGTGAATGAGATCCTTACTGGGTAGAGTAATCTTGGTTGTAGGTTTTTCACCTTCATCACTTTAAATATGTCCTGCCACTCCCTTCTGGCTTGCAGAGTTTCTGCTGAAAGAGAAGCTGTTAATCTTATGTGGATTCCCTTGTCTGTTGTTTGTTGTTTTTCCCTTGCTGCTTTTAATATTTTTTCTTTGTATTTAGTTTTTGATAGTTTGATTAAATGTGTCTTGGCGTGTTTCTCCTTGGATTTATCCTATATGAGACTCTCTGTGCTTCCTGGACTTGATTAACTATTTCCTTTCCCATATTAGGCATATTTTCAACTATAATCTCTTCAAATATTTTGTCAGTCCCTTTCTTTTTCTGTTCTTCTTCTGGGACCCCTATAGTTCGAATGTTGGTGCATTTAATGTTGTCCCAGAGGTCTCTGAGACTGTCCTCAATTCTTTTCATTCTTTTTTCTTTATTCTGCTCTGCAGTAGTTATTTCTACTATTTTATCTTCCCGGTCACTTATCCGTTTTTCTGCCTCAGTTATTCTGCTATTGGTCCCTTCTAGAGAATTTTTAATTTCATTTATTGTGTTGTTTATCACTGTTTGTTTGCTCTTTAGTTCTTCTAGATCCTTGTTAAACTTTTCTTGTATTTTCTCCATTCTATTTCCAAGATTTTGGATCATTTTTCCTATTATTTTTCTGAATTCTTTTTCAGGTAGACTGCCTATGTCCTCTTCATTTGTTAGTTCTGGTGTGTTTTTACCTTGCTCCTTCATCTGCTGTGTGTTTTTCTGTCTTCTCATTTTGCTTATCTTACTGTGTTTGGGGTCTCCGTTTCACAGGCTGCAGGTTCGTAGTTCCCGTTGTTTTTGGTGTCTGCCCCCAGTGGCTAAGGTTGGTTCAGTGGGTTGTGTAGGCTTCCTATTGGAGGGGACTAGTGCCTGTGTTCTGGTGGATGAGGCTGGATCTTGTCTTTCTGGTGGTCTGGTGGTGTGTTTTGGGGTGTCTGTGAACTTAGTATGATTTTAGGCAGCCTCTCTGCTAATGGGTGGGGTTGTGTTCCTGTCTTGCTAGTTGTTTGGCATAGGGTGTCCAGCACTGTAGCTTGCTGGTTGTTGAGTGAAGCTGGGTCTTGGCGTTGAGATGGAGATCTCTGGGGGATTTTCGCCGTTTGATATAACGTGGAGCTGGGAGGTCTCTTGTGGACCAGTGTCCTGAACTTGGCTCTCCCACCTCAGAGGCACAGACCTGATGCCTGGCTGGAGCACGAAAAGCCTGTCACCCACACGGCTCAGAATAAAAGGAAGAAATAAAAGAAAGAAAGGAGAAGATAAATAAAATACAATAAAATTAAAAATAAAAAAATAATTATTAAAAAAATTTAAAAAAGTAATAGAAAAAAAAGAAAGAAAGAAGAGAGCAACCAAACCAAAAAACAAATCCACCAATGATAACAAGCACTAAAAACTATACTAAAAAACAAACAAAAAAACAGACAGACAAAACCCTAGGACAAATGTAAAAGCAAAGCTCTACAGACAAAATCACACACAGAAGCAAACGCATACACACTCACAAAAAAAGAAAAATGGAAAAAAAATATATATCATTGCTCGCAACGTCCACCTCCTCAATTTTGGGATGGTTCATTGTGTATTCAGGTATTCCACAGATGCAGGTACATCAAGTTGATTGTGGAGATTTAATCTGCTGCTTCTGAGGCTGCTGGGAGAGATTTCCCTTTCTCTTCTTTGTTTGCACAGCTCCTGGGGTTCAGCTTTGGATTTGGACCCGCCTCTGCGTGTAGGTCGCCTGAGGGCCTCTGTTCTTTGCTGAGACAGGACGGGGTTAAAGGAGCAGCTGATTCAGGGGCTCTGGCTCACTGAGGCCCGGGGGGAGGGAGGGGTACGGATGCGGGGCGAGCCTGCGGCGGCAGAGGCCAGCATGACGTTGCACCAGCCTGAGGCGCACCGTGTGTTTTCCCGGGGAAGTTGTCCCTGGATCACGGGACCCTGGCAGTGGTGGGCTGCACAGGCTCCCGGGAGGGGAGGTGTGGATAGCGACCTGTGCTTGCACACAGGCTTCTTGGTGGTGGCAGCAGCAGCCTTAGCGTCTCATGCCTGTCTCTGGGGTCCGCGCTGATAGCTGCAGCTGGCGTCCGTCTCTGGAGGTCTTTTAAGTGGCGCTCTGAATCCCCTCTCCTCGCACACCAGGAAACAAAGAGGCAAGAAAAAGTCTCTTGCCTCTTTGGCAGGTCCAGACTTTTTCCCGGACTCCCTCCCAGCTAGCTGTGGTGCGCTAACCCCTTCAGGCTGTGTTCACGCCGCCAACCCCAGTCCTCTCCCTGGGATCCGACCGAAGCCCGAGCCTCAGCTCCCAGCCCCCGCCCGCCCTGGTGGGTGAGCAGACAAGCCTCTCGGGCTGGTGAGTGCTGGTTGGCACCAATCCTCTGTGCGGGAATACCTCCGCCCTGCCCTCTGCACCCCTGTGGCTGCACTCTCCTCCGTGGCTCCGAAGCTCCCCCCTCTGCCACCCGCAGTCCCCGCCCGCGAAGGGCCTTCCTAGTGTGTGGAAACCTTTCCTCCTTCACAGCTCCCTCCCACTGGTGCAGGTCCCATCCCTATTCTTTTGTCTCTGTTTTTTCTTTTTTTCTTTTGCCCTACCCAGGTACGTGGGGACTTTCTTGACGTTTGGCAGGTCTGAGGTCTTCTGCCAGTGTTCAGTAGGTGTTCTGTAGGAGTTGATCCACATGTAGATGTATTTCTGATGTATTTGTGGGGAGGAAGGTGATCTCCACTTCTTACTCTTCCGCCATCTTGAAGCTCTGCATTTCTTTTTAGATTCACCCTTTATAGCAGAACTTGTCACAGCAGCTCAGGCTTCCACTTGGGGGAAATTGACATGATATGGCCCAATGAAGGCACAGACACATGGGGACCTGGAACTTCTGAGTACAGAACAAAGGAATGAGAAACCATTTGGGAAGTGGGAGGAGTGATGGGGATGGTCCTTTACTACAGGAAGTCACTTGGCTGGAGGGTGAATAATCAAACATCCTCAGTGAGGTCGGGGACACTGTAGAAGACTGAGCTGGCTGGACGGTGATAGCAGTCAGCTGGTGGGAGTTGGTAAGGTGCTTGCAAATCAGTCAACACACACGAGGCACAGAGTAGATATGAGATAGTGTTATTACTTACCGGTATCTGGAGACAGGATGGAGCAAATAAGGACGAAGGCAAGCTTCGTCTTTGTCCCCTTGGGGAAGCAGGGCGGCAGGTGCTAATTGCCCAGGCTTCTAGGGCCCCGAAGCCCTGACTTCCCCTTTTCACCTCTTGAAGAACTTTCTTTAATTCTCCTCTGATCTCCCCAGCTGATTGTCAAGGAAACAAAGAGCAAATTAATCCCGGCATGAGGGGGGTGGAGGTTAATTTGTATAACAGATGAGTGACATCTTACGAATGGATTATTACCCATGTAGTCTCTTGGGAGCTGTGTGAGCATGCGTGCACACACTCACACACACACACACACACACACAATGCATGCAAATCTTTCAAACTCTCACCATACCCCAGTGTCTCTGGTTTGAGCCCTTGTTTTATAGACAGACTTAGAAAAGATCAGAATGGGAAGATTTCTGTGTGCCTTCTGGTCTTTTTTTTTTTTCCCCAGACCTCTTGCCTCCTTAAGCTGCCTATACTGGTTGCCAATTTGTTCAACAAAGCTGTCGTGTATTGTTAATATTGTCAGGATTTATGAGCATTGCTAAATGTGTGCCTGGAATAATTTCTTTTCCT
Organism: Balaenoptera acutorostrata; assembly: GCF_949987535.1. NCBI lineage: Eukaryota > Metazoa > Chordata > Mammalia > Artiodactyla > Balaenopteridae > Balaenoptera > Balaenoptera acutorostrata. The sequence goes on along the minus strand of NC_080069.1, from coordinate 108,471,364 downwards.
TTTCTTTCTTTTCTGTTTCTCTCCAAAGAGCAGCATGGAGGGTGGAACTCTGGGTACAGACAGACATGGGTTCTAGTCTTAATTCTGCCACTGACATGCTGTGTGATCTTGGGCGAGTCCATTTTTCTCTCTTGCCCTGAGTTCTCCGTCTGTATTATCAGATGGGGTGATATTTAAGGGACCTTATGGCACTACAATTTTATGACTTGACTGATTTAAGTGGTTCCTCATTCAGTGAAGAGGAAGACTATGAGAAAGTCCATTCTCCTTTCTGAGCCTCAGTTTCTCTATCAGCAAAATGTAAGTAGGGAGGGAGTTCAAGGATGCTTGCAGGTCTAATTTAATATGGAGATTAATGAAATGGCCTTTCTGCAATCTGGGTGCAATGCCAGCTCTTGGCAATTAATGTCATTAGAGACCCAGATCATTCCAAACAGTATATCTGAGTTCCAAGTAAATCTGTACCTAACTGAAGGGTATATCATTAGATTGACCTTCCTAACATGGAGGTGTTTATATTATATTCAAGCCCAGTACTCCCCAAACACAGGAGCTTAAGGTGGAGAAATCAATTCAGAAAATTGTAGCAGTGTGGGGGGAATCATTATTCCTTTTTTTTTTTTCTTTCAACAAATATTTACTGAGTGCCTACTATGTTCCAGCCACCATTTTGATTCTAGGAAACCAGAAGGATCCAGTAAGATTTTTTGGAGCATAGAGAGAAACAGACAATAAACAAGTAAATAAATACGTAAGTGTTGGCATTTAAGGTAGCGGGAAGGGCTATGAAGAAAGTAAAGCAGGGTGATATGATAGAGTGCCTGGAGGCACAGGGTAAAATAGGGGTTGTTGATTTAGATAGTGTTATCAGGAAAACGCTGCCAGGAAGTAGCAATTGAGCAGAAATTAGGAAAATGAGAAGAATGAGCTGTAGGAAGGTCTGGGGGAAGGCATTCCAGGGAGAGGCACCTGTGAGCGTAAAGCAGCAGAGTGTGTAAAAGGAACTTCGCAAGGTAGGCACTGTGGCTGGAGCTGGGTGAGAACAGGGAGCCAGGTGGGTAGAAGCAGAATGATGGGAGATGAAGGCGGAAAGTGGGGCTGGCTTTGCTGATCATCATTATCCTCCGCACTGTCAAAGGAAGCCCTGACTTACCGCTTCCGTGTAATCCTTGCAGTATCCCCTAGGGCAAACACTGTTGTCGCCATGTTGCAAATAAAGAAAGGGCTCAAAGAGGTGGCCGACTTCGTCTCGTCTCAGAGGTAAGGGGCTGGATGTCTGGACCTGAAAATCTGCCTGACTCCAGGTACAGGGCTTTCCACCCAACCACACTGCCACCTGAGGCAGTTCTAACAAAGGCATTGAGGAGGGGCCGCTTGCCTCATCATATCCTGCCCCTTCCATCCCTGGGGAGAGACATGAGTGACAGTGAGGGCGCTGTTCAGGGCAGGAGTCAGCAAACGGTGCCCTCCTCCCCTATCTGTTTTATTGAAACACAGCCACACCCCTTTTTATGTGTTGTCTGTGACTGCCTTCCCGCTACAGTGGCCAAGTGAATTGCTAAAGAGACCACGGCAGGCAAAGCCAAAAATATTTACCATCTGGCCCTTTACAGAAAAGTTTGCTGACCTCTCTGGTTTGGAACATGAGTTGGTGAATAGAACCAAGTTCTCCAACCTCGTCTTCTTGCTCCAGGCCATTAATCTGGGCTAAGAGGAACCTGCGATTTGGCAGGGGAGGAAAACTAGCCCTCTGCCCGGCCCTAACGTTAACTCACCACGTGACTCAAAAGAGACCTTTCTTCTCTCCCGTGTAAATCATCTTATGTTTAAAATGAGCAAATTGGACAAGATCCGTGGCCTCCAAACTATCTTATTCGTATTTTCCATAAAAATCTTATACGGAAGCCCAGCATGTAAAATAGAATTTAAAAACTGCTCTGTTGAGCCTCCCAATCCCCCTGCAATCCCCTTGAAGACCTTCATGGGCATCTTTAGGGGATGACACTTTGGGACCATTTGAAAATCACTGGATTAGATCATTTTAGATCTGTTCTGGCTCTCAGATTCTCTGTTTATAATGAGCACAGGTGGGTACCTCCTCTATGGAGATGTTGAGAAAATCAGTTTTCTTTTCTGTAAATTAAAATTGCCTTTGGAAAGAGAACACATTATTTTTCCACTCTGGCTCTCAATTTCCTCATTTATGGAATGAGAACAGTCATCCACACCTCACAGAACCATACTGAGAATTCAGTGAGGTGGCACATGCCAAGGGCCAGGTGATGAGGTGGAATAAACAGGAATTGGAAGCCTGCCAGACATGGTTTCAGGCATCAGCTTAAAAAAAAAAAAAGGTTTATTGAGCTATGTCACATACTATAATTCACCCATTTAGCTTTAACAGTTCAATGGATTTTAGTATATTCACCAGTGCAGCCATCACTAGTCAGTCTTAGAACATTGCATCACTTCAAAAAGAAACCCCGTGCCCTTTAGTGAATACCTCCCTAAGGAATCACGAATCTACTCCCTGGACACTTCGTATATATGGAATCATATAATGTGTGGTATAATATGTGGTATTTTACGACTGGCTTCTTTCACTTAGCATGATGCTTTCAAGGTTCATCCATGTTGTAACATGTGTCAGTAAATTCCTTTTTAAGACCATCTAATATTCCATTGTATGGATATAGCATATTTAGTTGATCATTCATCAGTTGATGGGCACTTGGGTAGCCTTTTGGCCATTGTGAGTAATGCGGTTGTAAATATTCATACACCATTCTGTGTGTGGGCAGGCATCAGCTCTTGCCTTGGGTGAGCAGCTTAAGCTCCCTGAACCTCCATTTTCTCCATTTTTTCATCCATTAAATAGGCTGAGCCTGCATGCATGTGGGCTTGTTGTGAGGGTTATAAGAGAACCCATGGTAAGACATCTAGCATAGAGCCTGCCATAGCATTGATGTCTGATAAGTAGTTGTTTACTCTTATTATGAGACAAAGCAAGTTATCAAAAAACAAAAAGGAGTTTGTCTCTTTCTCTCTTTACTTTTTGTGTTAAGTCTACAGGCTCCTTGGTGGCAGGGAGCTGACCCCCTCCCCCATAGTGGGCCTTATATTTTCTAGATTTTGGGGTTCTGTCCCTTTCAGGCAGAAGCCGAGGAGCCTTCCTGGTGAAGTCTGAAAGAAAATTAGCATCTTAGAATATCTGTGAAAATTAAATGGAGCATAAATGGAGCAGTTGTTGAGGAGAAATGTTCTTGGAAGGTTGTAGAGAGAGGAAGGTAATTATCCTTCAGCTTTCCAACTTTAAAAGGGCAAAGAGACCCTTCCTAAGTGTTTTTGCAGCAAAACTCAGACATTTAACTCACAGACCGAGCTTTTTTTTTTCCCCCCGTGTTTGATAGTCTTTTGGTTTATCTTCAAAAGATCCAATGGGGAAGGTATATTAGGACTGTGTTGGTTATTAACAATGTTCTGAGTGCATCCACGATGGGCCACGTGCTTGGTGCACCCTGCCCATTTATTCATCAGTTCTTTATCCAGCATTCACCATGTACCAATAACATTTTGCTAGCGTTGCTGGATAGATATGCCAGTGATCAAGACAGGCACAGCCTTTCCTCCATCTGGGTATAGCTTATCTTATTTAACCCTCAGAGCCCCATTTAATGGATGAGAACACTGAGGCTTGGTAAGTTAAGCTGTCTAGTAAGTGGTAGAAACCTATTGGAATTCTAGTCTGTCTCAAGACTTTGTTCATTCTATTAACCTGCACTGTTTGAGGATAAACACATGACATAGGAAATGTGACTCCTGCAATCAAGACATTCATAGTCTTCACCATCTAATCCCTTCTCTCTGTGTAAGTATTGATTAAGCTACAAGTAACAGGAAATCCAACACTCCAGTGGCTTACACAAGATAGATGGTTGCCTCTCTCGTAGGTGTTTCTGGTGTAGGACACTGTGTTGGGTCCTTTTACCTTGTTGCACGTGGCTTGCATTCTCAAATTCACCTTCTAGACCAACACGGTTGTCCCAGCAGCATCCACTGTGTCCAAATTTTAGCCATGTGAAGGACAAGTGTCCAGGAGAAGGGCATGTCCTCTTCATTTCATTTCGGGTAGGGTTAAACTAATTAGGTCGAGTTCAACTAATTTCCATTTGCATCCCTGTAGCCAGGACTCAGATGTATGGTCACAATCAGCTCCAAGGGAAGGTGGAAATTGCCCAGCTAAACTTGGGGGATTCTCTTCCTGCTGAGAGGGGAAGATTGTGTTTTCGGTGTGTCGGGTGGAGCGTGAACCATCTCTGCTGTGTTCTCTGTCCCTACTTGTATTCTTGGAGGCTGACTCGGAGGAGGGCCGTGGTGAGGAGGGAGCAGAGAAAAGGTTATTTGGGTGGAGGCAGGATCTTGCACCAAAGGCCAAGCTGAAGTGTTGAAGTCCAGATGGGGGGCTGTGAGCTACTGGCTGCTTTCATTTCCGGAGTCCAAGGTGTGACGCCTTTCTCTCTTCCCTTCTGTTCTCTGCATTGGCATCGGTCCCCAGGGAGTCCTCCAGGAACCAACCTAGAGGGGCTTTGGAGAGGGGCTCAGGGTGAAAAGCTCTGCTCTGTGTTTCCATCTGTCCCCAACATCTGGCTAAGCTTTCGTACTCTGTGTCTCAGATGGACTCATTCTTAACCATGTCAGTTGGGTTTCCTGCAGGCTTAGGCAGAGGCTCTAAAAAAAAAGGCGAAGGAGTTCTTTACCATCTTTATTCCCTCTTGGAAACTGGCTGGAGTGACCTAGCGGGAGGGTGTGATGAGGGCAGCCAGGCTCGCTTGGGGATCTCTCCTTCAGGGTCTCTGGCCTCATCAGCTTATTTCCCTGGTAATGGAGAAGCTGTAGGTGCAGACAAGTAAGTGCTCAAATGGGTGCATAGAGGTTAGGAGCAAGGGCTGTGGGGTCGCAAAGTCCTGGGCTTGAGTCCCTGCTCTGCGAGTCACTGGTGACCTTAGGGAAACTACATAACCCCTGTGAGTCCCAGTTTGTTTGCTTAGATTTAACGGTGATAACAGTTCATACATCACAGGGCAGATTAAGGATTAAAAGAGCTAGTGTACAAGAATGGCCAAGTACAGGCTCCCAGGACAGTGTGTGCTTAAAAACGGTCATCATGTCGATTATTATTTAAGTGTCCAGCTCCATTCCTGGAACACAGTAAACAATAAGTGGAAGCTATTATCATTACAGTCTCCTGGCTTTTCTGGGCCCTGCATTTATGACCTCAGTGGCAACCGAGCACAGCCCGCTTTACATGGAGTCCTGAGAGCTTGCACCTCTTGCCAAGTGATCTTGGAGAAGTAAGTGCATGTGGCCCCTCTTTTCACCTTCACTCCATGCTCCCCTTCGTCATTTAGTTGATTAAAAACAGCAGGGTTTCTTTCTTCTCCCCCTTTCTGGGTGGTTCTCCTCCCCTCTGTTCCTTTAAAATGCTATCCTAATTCATCCTCACCCATCAGTGACAGAGATCCTGAATGCATGTTAAAAAATGAGAGACTTGGGAGCAGCGAGTTGGACAAATTAACTGCTTATCCTGAAGAAGGTGGTGCAGCTGTGGCTTTCTCAGAGCTGTGACAGTAGCTTCCCATGTCTGCTCTTTTTTTTTTTTTTTGACCTGTAGTTCTTTAAGGGCAATCAACTCAAATACGTCCTCTTTCTGTAAGTCTTCCCTGCCCTCCTATAGAAGGTCACCCATCCCTGGTCCTCCAACTAGAGGTGAACCTGCTATGACCCTCTTACCGGAGGTTACCTATCTCTGGTGAGACATCTCCTATAGGCCCAGACTCCTTGGGATGGTACCCAAGCCTTCAGTTTCCCTTTCAGTCTCCAAAGAGCATCCACTCTTCTTTTTCTCTCCATGAGACTCCTATTCATCACCCACTCTGTGAAGGGTTCGCCATCACTTTCTTCTTGCAGTGACTCGTTGCTTATTCACTCAATCACTTTGTGCCTCTCTGGCTGGATTGACCCTGGGGCTGGTGATGAATGGCTCTAGAAAGACCCCAGGTTCCAGTCTCGACTCAGCCTCAGCCTGACTGAGTGACCCTTCAGCCCCTTTCTGTGCCCATTTCCCTGGGATGAAAAATGAGGCTGCTCAGCGGTCTCTATCATGCCCAGGGGTGGTGAGGGATTAATTAACAGTCATCAGGAAAGTGCTTTTCTGCAATGTATGGAATATCTAGAGAAGACCAATGAACTCAGTAATTATAATAATGCAAGTGATGGGAAACAGCATTGGCCATTCAACCTGAGGCCTTTACAGGGGCAGGTCAAGGTAGAGAGGTGATTCTGGAAGTTGGCAGATATCCAGCTCCACAGCTCTGAGTAGCCCCAAAGGTTCCCGAATCTGGCTTTCCTCCCCTTCCTCTTCTTGGCCCTCTCTTTTTCCAGACTCAGAGGTTTCGCACATATTATACTCTCTTCCTCCATCTCAATCTACCCCATTTTACCATGATTTCAATTTCACATATGACTTTTGGGACATAGAAGCTTGGAACTTCCCCAAGCTCCTCAATTTTGTAGATGTGGAAACTGACCCCGAGGCTGGGAAAGGGAATCGTTTAGGGTTGTATAACAATTACAAAGACTCAAGAGAAATCCAGAATCCTGATCTCAGAATCAGAGATCTTTTTCTCCCACCATGCATCTTCTCTCTCAACCATGCCTTTGAGCTCTGCTGGAATTACTCAAACTTGGTCCTTCGATTTATCCTTTGGGCCTGTCCACTTAAATGGAGCAAACCATCACTGAGCACTTACGCTATGTCAAGCTCTGTGCTTGGCTGTCAAGCGAATGAGGCTGAAACCCTCTTCTCAAAGGGTGCTTTGTACATGCTGGGTGTGCAAGACATGTATTGAATGGTTGCTTTCTTTTTTTTTTTTTTTAAAGATTTATTTATTGATTGATTGATTACTATGTTGGGTCTTCGTTTCTGTGCTAGGACTTCCTGTAGTTGCGGCAAGCGGGGGCCACTCCTCATCGCGGTGCGCGGGCCTCTCACTATTGCGGCCTCTCCTGTTGCGGAGCACAGGCTCCAGACGCACAGGCTCAGTAGTTGTGGCTCACGGGCCTAGTTGCTCCGCGGCATGTGGGATCTTCCCAGACCAGGGCGCGAACCCGTGTCCCCTGCATTAGCAGGCAGACTCTCAACCACTGCGCCACCAGGGAAGCCCGAATGGTTGCTTTCTTCATCACTGGATCACCAGCTCTTAGCATAGTGCCTGGAACATGAGAGTTGTTCAACAAATAGTCACTGAACGAGGACTTTCGAGCTCTTAGCAACCTTTCAAGAGGCTTCTGCATCAGGTTTTTACCCTCCAGTTCACTCTATACATGACTCTTCCCCAGATACAATGCCTGTAGTGTCACCACCTCTGGTCTTTGTTCACAAACTTTCAGCAGCTGTCCATTTCCTGCCTAACATATACATACTTCTTTGCTTGGCACACTCGGCCTTGTCAGGTGTGGGCTTGACTTCCCTCTTCAGGCCTGCCATTCAAGGCTATCATCTTGAACAAATACTGTAGCTGAAATGACCTCTGCTTCCCAGCTACATATACTCCCCCTGCATTTCCATCTCAGGACCATGTGTATGTGCTCCCATTGCCTGAAATCCATGCTCTCCACTCAGTCTCAAATGTCCCAGTCCTTGAGGGTTAACCTGTAAGTCATTGCCCCTATCCATGGTCAACTAATTATCCTTCAAACTCCATCTTAAGTGTCATTTTATTTTTGAGGATCTTCTTGTCATCATCACTTCCACATAGATTAGACACCCCTTTTTTTGGCCCTGTTTCTTTGAAGATTCTTTCTTGGCACTTGCAACGCTTTATCACCCCTATCAATTTATGGGTCTGCCTCCCCCTGCTCCAGTCTACCAGCTGCTTAAAGGGTTGGGATTGTGCCCATGTCCCCAATCTCAACCCCCTAATACAGAAGTGGGTGCTCCAAGATTCTAATACAGAAGCAATACATGGTTCAGTCTCTTCCATATGAAGCTTTTTGTCTACCCTTCCTCCTTCCTCCACAGCCACCACTGGAAGTGATTTCTTCATTTCCCACTGTAGAATTTGCTTTGTGCAGTTGGATATCTCAGCTTGCACTCATTAGTAGTATTTACATGCCTGTTTGATTCCTGGGATCTGTGATCAGCCTCCAGTGTTTGGTATTGTGAACAGCGGGAGGGTGGGATATCAAGAAAGCTTGTTTGCGTCTTGGCCGACCGTAAACTTGCTCCATGACCATGGGCAAGGCCCTCTTTGACTCTGAATGCCTGTGTAGTCTCCACGTCTGTAAAGAAGGTGTTGGACTAAAATAGCCATCTCACACTGGCTGCCTGCAGGCCACATCTGGCATGCAGAGATCATTTTGCCTGGCTCGTAAAATATTTTACTTTAAAAAAGTGGATAGGTTTCTAGAATGAAAAAAAAAAATACATGAGAAATTGCACACAACAGCTGGATTTCTAGCTTCTCTGGAAAAATGAGAAGAGCTGCCAAAACTGGGCCTCTTTCCCGCATGGCAGTGCGCTGCTGGGGCGCCGTTGTGTTGATTCTTCTGAAAAGGATGTGAAGTCCCCGTCCCTCCCCCGTCCCTCCCCCGCACCCCCGCCCGGTAACTCCCGGAGGCCAAGTGTCAGTTGTCATTTATCATCATGTACGTGCTGCTGATTTTCCCCCATCCATTCTGCACCCCTCATTTAACTACCAGCCTGGCGTCTGAAAGGCTTTGACGTTGGGACTCCTGAATTGGATGAGAGTTCAGGGCTCCTTTCGTGCATTTCCACCCCCTTCCTCCATTCCATTTCCCTGACTCCCCTTCCAGCTTCTCCATCTCTAAAAATCCCCCAGTCCTGCTCAGTCATTTGTCAGGGAAGGGGGTGGTGGGAAAGTGGCCTTATCTTGATGGTGGAATACTTTGCCTTCCTGTAATCCCTGCATGTCCATCCTAATTACTTCCTTATCAGTCTCCATGAGGATATACAGCAGGTAATTAGGAAGGGAATTGATGAGCCACTCTTCATCATTAAAGAGTCTGGTGGGGAAGGGAGAAGGGAAGAGGAGCCTCTGAATCCGGGAAGGACAGTGGGGCTCCAGCCCCGAGTGCCCGGCTCTTGGTCATAGGGTCCGTCTCGGTCAGCCTAGCTCAGACTCGCCACTGGCTGGGCTGGCTGCTCTCACAGACATCAGAGAGGGCGCCTGGAGAGCCCACGGCCACAGAGGAGACGGGAGGAGGGCTGTGCTGTCTGTGTCTGTGTTGTGGGGCCAGGAGGTGAGAGGTGAGCCCCTGCACTCTGGCCCAGACCCCTCCTGTGGACAATCCGGAACAGTCTAGTGCCTTCTGGAAGGGCAGGCCAGTCTGTGCTGGACCTGCAAGAGTCTGGCCTGTCATCGGCCTCTCCCTCAGGGACGGGGGCCAAGAATCTCCACTTCAGATGGCGTCTCTTGTCTGCCTGCTTTATTATTAAATAAGTTACACGGGCGATGCCACAGTCTCTCGCCAACCAGCCGCTCCAGCAACATCTCACTCCCGCCCTCTCAAGTTTGTCGCTCCTGAAACACAACATGCAGTGTGCTCGACCCCTTATTTCCCCTTATGCCCAAGCCACCCTTGCTTCTCCAGCTGTAGGTCACCCAGGCCAGGTCCTGCCTGCTGCAGTAAGTTTCCCTCAACACCACTCCTAACCCCCTCCAACTGCCTTCAGATCTGATCTCTTCCTTTCGCAGTAGAGGAGGAGGAGGGCCAGCCTACCAGTCTCATCTCTTTTTCAGGTGCTTAAATCTCTGTAGAGGCTCCTTTTGGATATCAGGGGAGATTCCAAATCCTAAGCATGGCCTGCAAGGCCTGGCACGATCCAGCCCGCTGTCCATCTCTCCAGCCTCATTACCTACCGCGGCCTTCTTCCTGCTTCCTCAAATCTAGATATCAGCTATGCTGCATTTTTATTTCCAGTTTTTTGAAGGATCCATATTCACCATTTTTTCCTGTATATTCACATGTGCTTCCTCTGGATGGAATGCTTTTGTTCACCTTGTTCTCCTTGAAAACTCAACTGACCCTATAGCTCTCAATGGAGATGTTACCTCCTCCCATGAGCCTATAAGACCGTGCTAGGGCTGGGTCTCCTCCTTCAACTCCCATAGCCCCGCTGTGCTCAACTCACTGAGTACTTTCCACATGGCTGTGGGTACCATATGGCTAATTGGCACATGTTTCTTCCCATCTAGGAGGGCACATGGCCATGTCTGTCTTGTTTCTCTTTGTGTCCCCTGAGTCTAGCATGGTATCCAGCTGATAGTTAGGCAGTTAGTAAATATTGGTTGATTGATTACATGAATTGAGTTAAATACAAGTAGATTCAACTCATTTTACTTTGAGCCTTTATTTCCTCATCTACAAAGTGTGTTACGTCATATATCTACCTTCCTACAATGAAGATGAAAAGCAAAAATGTACAGGAAGAAAGAAAAACAATTAGAATGTCTGCTACATGATTCCATACGAGGGACATAAATAATATTGGGATGAGAGTCAATCCTGGACATAGTTCATACTAAAAGGATATTGACTTCTCTTTTTTTTAAATTTATTTTTGGGTGTGTTGGGTATTCATTGCTGCGTGCGGGCTTTCTCTCGTTCAGGTGAGCAGGGGCTACTCTTCGTTGGGGTGCGCGGGCTTCTCATTGCGGTGGCCTCTCTTGTTGCAGAGCACGGACTCTAGGTGCGTGGGCTTCAGTAGTTGTGGCGCGTGGGCTCAATAGTTGTGGCTTGTGGGCTCTAGACCGCAGCCTCAGTAGTTGTGGTGCACAGACTTACTTGCTCCACGGCATGTGGGATCTTCCTGGATCAGGGATTGAACCCGTGTCCCCTGCATTGGCAGGTGGATTCTTAACCACTGCGCCACCAGGGAAGCCCCAAAAGCATGTTGACTTCCAATACTGAAGGTTTCTTTGTGGTCATGGAATCTTCCCCCACCCCTCCCTACTTCTTTTCATGAATACAGTGTTGGTGATTCAGGATGAAGCAGGGGGTGGGATGGTATTCTGCAGAGTGGTGGCCTGAGTGGAGCCTTTCACCAGGACTTTGGAAGGTCTTTAGTTGGCAAAGCCATAAAGCTTTTTGGAAGATCATGTTCATGTTCTCTGAAGAGACTCTATCTGGGAAGGGCCAGAACGAAGAAGTCAATTACAGACAATGAGTGAAAGCAGGTAGGATCATATGGTGGTGTGGTGCTTGGCCAGAGCGAAGGTCTTTTTTTTTTTAGAACCTACAACTTTTGACATTTATTTATTTACTTATTTATTTATTTATTTACATCTTTATTGGAGTATAATTGCTTTACAATGGTGTGTTAGTTTCTGCTTTATAACAAAGTGAATCAGAACGAAGGTCTTAATTGATTGCCTGGAATGTCAGTTTACATTTGAGAATGTGCCTTCAGGAATCAGAGATGGGGCAGACAGACTGTGCGCAGATCAGTTTATTGCAGCTGATTTTTTGTTTTTGTAAAAGAAGTTGTTCTTTTCAAGCTGTGTGCGCGTGTGTGTGTGTGTGCATAAAAATGGCTCACTCTATGTCTGCACCAGACCCGTTATGGGAATGGATAAACTTCAGCCCTCAGGACTGTCAATCTAACATCACGACTAAAACTAAATTAAAAAAACAAAAAACAAAAAACAGAGAGAGGAGGAGTTGGAATACCTTAGTATTTTTTTTTTTTTTACCTTTATTAAATTCTGGTCTTGACTCTGGGAGAGGGGGAAAAAAAATCATTGTTTCTATTCTAGCCCCTGAAGGTTCCCATTACTGGGTAGGTTGAAGGAGTGTAATAACACCGCCAGAGACGGGAGAGTGTGTTGAGGATGCCCACATCCTCTGCTTAGGAAGCAGAGCTGGGGAGAAGCCTGCCTGCTGAGCTGGAGCCCACCTGTGCCTGCGCTGTGCTGGGGGCAGGACCCACCATCGACACCACCCACACCCCCCTGCCTGCTGCCCCACTGCCCAGAGCCAGCAGGGTCGGGAGCCCTGGCGAGAGGAAGCAGTGGGGTGTCCTTGGAGTCCCAAGGACCTAAGGCAGAGGGCTCTGCCATCCGGCTATGGTAGGAAGCAAGGCAGGTGAGCCCATGAGTGGAAAGCCAGGAGGTCAGGCTGGCAGAGCGGGAGCCCACAGACTTAAGTGCACACGCCCCATTGTGCCATTTGCTGCCTGTGTGACACTGGTGAGTCCTCCCTGCTCTCTGGGAGTCGGTTACTCACTAGAAACATGTGGGGATAACAGCCCATGATGCTCATGGACATCGGCATGACGACATGCGGGCATAAGATGCCCGGTGGGCCTGACATGTCCTAGGCAATCACTAAGGGTTAGTGTTCCATTCCTGCATTTATTTACTCAATCGTAGGCCACAGTATTAGGAGCTTGGGATTTAAACATGAATAAGAATGCAAGGTTTCCTTCAAGGGTGCAGAGAAATAACCACGGTGTGACCAAGCGAGCATAACTTGCTTGTAGACGTGGAAAGCATCTCTCTGCTGTCCCAGTTTCAGGAGGCCCTGGAAAGCTTGGCAGAGGAAATGGCCCAGGAGTTGGGGAGCAGTAGAGGCTTGCCAGGTGGTGAGGTGGGGACGGGCAGGGAGAGAAGATTCCAGACGGAGGGAACAGAATGTGCAGGTGGTAAGAGATACCATGGTGCATTCAGGACCCTGGGATTGATTAGTTCTGTATTACTGGGTTAGTACATTTTTATTATTTTTACTCTAGACCAGTGGTTCTCACCAGGAGGCAATTTTGCCCCGTTGCGTACATTTGGCCATGTTTGGAGACATTTTTGTTTGTCCCAGCTGGTGGAGGCAGAGGTGCTACTGGCATTTAGTAGATAGAAGCCAGAGATGCTGCCCAGTGTCCCAACGAGCACAGGAGGATCCCCACAACAAAGAATTATCTGACCCCAAATGTTCATAGTTCCAAGGTGGAGAAACCCGGCTCTGGAACATCAGAACCTGGCCTGGTAGAGAAGGTGGTTCCTTAGGTGTTGCCTCTTTGATTTTAGTCAAAGACTCATCCCCCATCCCTGTCCCAAATATCCCCTAATGTTGTCATGGTGCTGACCACTCCCCTCTTAGAACTGAATATTCATGACAGTGACTGAAATGCACATGGGATCTATGACTTGATTCCATCCATCTGAATTAGGCATTAGCAGCCATTTGCAGCTTAGCCTGAATCATTTCATCAGATTATTCAGTCATTTAGCAGGGAACACAGCTTTGGATGTGGGGGGTATGGGGACCGTAAAGTTCTGGAACTGGGTTGCTTAGAGGGCCAGGAAAGCCACGTCGGGTTCTGTAGCTAGAGAGGTATAAGTGGTTTTCCCAGCATCACAACTATTCCGTTGATCATCTGCTCTTGACCCGGTACTGATCTAGGCGTGTCACTGAATCATTTCTTAGGGACTCATCAGTTCCTCCATTTGGTTTATAAATATTCACTGAGCATCCACTGTATGCCAGACACCTTGTGAAGTGCTGGACCTCGTGGTTTGGGTATTACCACTCCATTTCACAGATGAGGAAACTGAGGCCCAGAGAGGGGATGCCACTGCTAAAGACCACAGAACCAGGACTCACATCCAAGGTGCCTTTTAACAGCCAGGTCGCCTTTCCGTGGATTGAAGTGGCTGTGTCCCTCTCACCAGCTGGGCTAGGACTTTGGTTTCGGTCTGTGTCTGACAGCATTAAGTGAAAGAAACTTGATGGAGTGTAGTATGTAGTACTCATCCCTGCTGACAGAGTGGTGCCGGAGATGTGCCTTTTTGTGCATCAGGAATGTGCATTAGCGGACAAGGAGCTGGAAAGTTAGGCTGCCCATCAGCCCGGGCCACCTCTGCACGCTTCACATTTTAATTTCCAGAGGCTTTCTTTGATTCTTGCTGTTGTGTTTGTCCCAGGCAGGGAAGCAAAGAGGAAATGGGTTGCTGTTCTTTGGGCTGCGTTCTTTGGGCTTTGGGTGTTAGTGGGTGGCCCTTGTGGGGAGCTTGGGGTGGAGGAGGGACTGTCTGACTTCTTGGTTAGGCTCTAGGCCAGGAAAGCAAAGAGCTATGAGAGGGGCGATTAGTACACCTGACTGAGCTCATGTCCAGAGTCTTGAGAACACAGCAGAGGTTCTGCTCTTCCACGTGCCTTGAAAGGAAACAGAAGGTGCTGGTTCTGGTCAGTAAGGAGGGGCAGAGTGACAATATGGGGTCAACATGGACTTTAAATGTAGAGCTTCATGGAGTACAAAGTCCAGAGCTACCACTTCCTAGCTCTGTGACCCTGGGCAAGTTACTTAACCTCTCTGGGCTTGTTTCTTAGTTGATTCTAAGAACTAAATGTGGTCCTATATGCAAAGGGCTTTCCGTCTTCTCCTCTGAAAGGCACACAGAACAGTCTTGTTTGATGATTCTCAAACTTGGGCACAAAGTCATCCCAGGCAGAAGCTGATGAAAATGCATATGCCTTGGCTCCTGCCACATTCCTGTGTGAGTCCAGTGAATGGGGGCCCTGGGAATACGCATTTCAAGGAGCATCCCGGTCATCCTTATTGGGGATAAATAAGCAGGGGAAGCAAACCTTTGTGATCTCTTAAATCAATGCATCTCTCCCCTGCCGGCAAAACAAGCTCACTTGGTGGCTTTATTTGGTTCTCCCTGCTGCCTGGTAAAGTAGATATTTTCACTATCTTCATTTTGTGGATGAGATAAGAGGTCCAAAAGGCTGATTTAAAACAGTTCCTACATTTACATCAGCTTTCAGTGTGTCAGTTCCAATGTTATGAACTCGAACCCAGGGCATAGTAGAGAAATTGTGGGGCTGGGAATTGGGCAGCCTGCCTCTCCCACTAAGTGTCTTGTGGGTCTTGGGCATTTTTACCTCCATGTCCAGATCTCTTGGCCTCAGTTTCCTAATATGTGAAATTGGGACCACTGACAGGGAGTGAACTCAGACTCCTCACTTATTCTTTTTCTTTAACCTCTTTATTGGAGTATAATTGCTTTACAATGGTGTGTTAGTTTCTTATGTATAACAAAGTGAATCAGCTGTACATATACATATATCCCCATATCTCCTCCCTCTTGCGTCTCCCTCCCACCCTCCCTATCGCACCCCACCAGGTGGTCACAAAGCACCGAGCTGATCTCCCTGTGCTATGCGGCTGCTTCCCACTAGCTATCTGTTTTACATTTGGTAGTGTATATAAGTCCATGCCACTCTCTTACTTCGTCCCAGCTTACCCT
Organism: Balaenoptera acutorostrata; assembly: GCF_949987535.1. Classification (NCBI taxonomy): domain Eukaryota; kingdom Metazoa; phylum Chordata; class Mammalia; order Artiodactyla; family Balaenopteridae; genus Balaenoptera; species Balaenoptera acutorostrata. Next base: position 108,456,038 of record NC_080069.1, on the reverse strand, counting down.
TCCCCCTCCCTATGTCCTCAAGTCCATTTGGGGATGAATTTTTTATTCCCATTTTACAGGACAGTAAAGTAACTTGTCTGAGGTTTTACAGTTATAAAGTGAGAGAATCCAGGTTTTATTTTTTTCCTGCTGGGCTGGAGGCCTCACTGTGCTGCTGGGAGAAAGCACTGGATTAAGATATAGGTGGAATCGCATTGAGTATTAGTCTGTCACATGAAGGCGCAACTATAGATCTGCATGAAGCAACTCATTATGGGGCCTCACTACATATTTAATAAAAAAGCATGTTCAGAGAGGAGCACGACCCTTAATGATTACTTTGATCTTATCAGAATAAATGGTTCCTTTAGAGCGAAAGGCTCACTCCTTGGAAGAGAAGGGATTATTCCCAGGAGCCTTTGGAAGAAGCAGTTTTCTAAGTGGTGCCCTGTATAAAACACATGTGCCTTCATTTGCCTCTCACAGCGACTAGTTGAGTCCCCTCCCCTCAGAGCAGCAGAACCAGCGTCGGGTTTGGTCCTCCTGGAGTACTCTGTGTTCACAAAGTGCTTTATGACAGCTAGGTCTGGTAGCCTCTGTAACCCCAGGCCTTCCTCCGGGCAGCCCTGCGTAGGAGAAGTGGCAGCCAGTGGCTGATAACTTGGTTATCATCCAGCTTGGGCACCTCCTGGGTGACTGTGGGCACACCTTTTCCACTGGAGGCCCCAGGTTTCCATCACAAAATGATGGCATTGCATGCGTGCATTCTGAACCCCCTCCAGAGTCATGCTGCACGTTTGAGTTAGCTCTCTTATACTTGGAGCCCCAAGCTGGGCCAAGAGGAAAGGGGTGACACATCCCTCAGAGAGCACAACACCACTAAATCAGCCCCGACCTTGGATTTCTGGCCTCCCTTATACCAGAGGCTCTTCAGTGTCTGCTGATCCTCCCAAGTGTCTTCTTCCTTCAGCCAGGAAGAAAGAAAGTCTAAGATGGACCAAGCCTGGAGCAGGGGCCTGGGGAGTTTGGAGTAACCTAAACTGTGAGATGGCTGTGGTCGCGTTATATTCAGATGCACGATGATAATAATAATAGCTAGCATTTATAAAATGTAGATGTTCCTGCCAAAGTTGTAAGCGTGTTACACATTATAACATATCTAATCCTCACAAAATTCAGGAATAGAGGAATTATTATATCCCCATTTTATAGATGAGAACACTGAGGCCTGGAGAACATGAGCAACTATTGAAAGGCCCACAGACCAGCGAATGGCAGAGGAGGGATTTGGACTCAGTCAGGCTGACCCCCAAGACCATGCCCTTACCCTGGGCCACTCAGCCTCACTAGTGAGCATCTTGTAACTTGGCAGGACAGTTCCATCCTGCCTGCACTCCACTCTGGCTCCAACAGGAATCCAAAAGAAAGCAGAGGCATTCCGGGCCACCTTGGATCTGGTACCTTGCTGAGCCGCCAGCGTCTCTGACCAGGGGTCCAACTACCCTCCACACACCCAGTCCTGCTGGCTCTCTGCCCTGGCTCCCGGCCCCTCTCTGGAGTGGGCAGCTAGGGGCTGGCACTTGGCCTGCCTTCACCGAGTGTCGGAGCCCTGCCAGTACTGTAGCCGGGAGGGCTGCTCCTGTATCCAGGACCCAGCTCTCTGGGGACTCCTCCCTTCAGTTCTCCCAAGGCTGGGGGGTGGTCTCTGCAGCGGTGTTAATAGCTGGCAATGGATGGAAGTGCTGCTTCTCCCTGGAGGATCTGCAGGGTCACAGGGGTACCTTCAGTGCCTTAAATAAAAGGCACTTAAATAAATTGTCACTATTTGACAATCCCAATAGTGCGGGGGGTAAGAAATGAGATGTGAGGCAAAATCTTGGTTCTGCTATTAACTCACAGTGTGATCCTGGGAAGGAGACTCAGCTATCTTGGAACCTTGGTTTCCCCACCTGTAAAATTAGGGTCAAGAACTTACATTTCATTACTTTATTCATTCAACAAATCTGTACTGAGTGCCTGCTATTTCCCAGGCATGTTTTAGGCTCTCCTGACTCAGCAGTGAATAACAGCTGAGTAAAGCCAGCCCCAGGTTCCTTTTCAGTCCTGGCATTCGATGGGCCCATGAGCTTATGGCGGGTGGGTGTGGAGGCGTACATGAGGCAGAGATGTGGAGATGCCTCCTGAGGCTCTGAAACCTCATCTAGGGGTGCAAGGCTCCAAAGTTGTTTCATTTCTGCGTCCTGAGGGAGAAGAGATTGTGTGTGTGTGAGCGTGTGTGAATGAGAGAGAGAGAGGAGGGGAGGAGAGAGAGAAGAGACGGTGTGGTGACGGATAGAAGAGGGACAATAGACAGAAAAGGAGAAAGCGGAAGGAAGAGTGAATAAAGGAGGAGGAGGCAACAAAGGGAAGAGGTGAGAAGAGGGATGAATAAACAGAGCCAGAGGGTTCTCTATTTATGCTCCTGGAGCCCAGATAGACCCACAGAGTGTACCCTCCTGAGCTCCACGCCGCTTCCCTCCAGCTTTCATGGATTCTGGCATAGCTTCTCATCTCCCTTGGCCTCAGAGGCAAAAGGATCCCGAGACTCGAGTCCGCATTACACTAGGATCCCACCAGCTGTCTGTGTGTCTGTCAGGAATCTGCCGGCTGCACACTGGTCTGTGGTTTGTTCTCCTCCCCACAACGCCCACTAGGAAACCTGAAAGTGGAAGGCCCAGCAGTACTCAGGTTTTAGGGAGTCTGAGTCCAGCTATTCCTGGGGGCAGGGATGCAAATCTTGGGGGTGATGCTCTCAGCCAGAGGGCGTGTGAAGAGGGAGAACATCGTCCTGTATGTATCCCTCCAGGCAGGGCTCCAGGCTGCTTCCTGACCACGTAGAGTACCATGGCCCAGGAGTCAATAGCTTCATCCCTTTCAGTGCCTCTCCTCCCTCCAGCCCCCCAAGAGGCTCTTGTAAGGGAGAGAGTAAAGATGCTGCCATAGAGAGAAAGCCTACCATACCTCCTTCCTTCCTTTCTTTTTCTCTCTCTCCCTCCCTCCCTCCTTTCCTTCCTTCCTTCCTTCCCTTCCTCCCTCCCTCCCTCCTTCCTTCTTCCCTTCCTTCCTTCTCCTTCTCCCACCCCCCTTCATTGAATTATCAATACTGTTTGGCAAGTTATGTTTACTTTTTAATTACCCCTGGTTTATGGATGAGATCCCCAAGCACAGAGAGAGGAACTGGCTTACCTGGAGGTACTTAGGCAATCCGTGTTGGACCCTACACACTTCACAATGCTGCCTGATTCCAAAGCCCACAGTCAGGGAAGCCACCACAGAGGAGTGGTTAATTGCATGGGCTGGATTGCCAGAGAGTGTGTGATTTGCAATCAGTGATCAAATCTTTCAGCACTTCACGTTTGTCGTTTGTTTTTTTCATCTGTAGGATAGGATTGGTATGAATATCTACCTCCTAATATTGTTGTGAAGGTGACATGAAATAGTTCATTTAGATCACTTAGAAGTTCTGGGCACACAGCAAGCCCTCAATTGATATTACCTATTATTACCATCTGACCACAGTGAGTGGGAGATTCAAATTAAGATCCTCCAGCAAGGATGTACCTTAAGAGGTCAGAGTTAGGGAAAGCTGGCTCACTCCATCCTGGACTGAATTTAGGGAACTGAAACTTAACACAGTGAAAAGTGCTGCTCAAGTGTTCAAAGAAACAACTGCAAAGTTTTGAAGAAAGAAACGAGGGAACAAATATTTGCAGAGAATTTCTGTTTGCCAGATGTTGGATGGATCACAGAAGCCCTGGTGAGGAAGGTGCTATGATCCTATTTTTTTAGATAAGGCATCTGAGTTTTAGAGAGTTAGAAGGATTTGTCTAAGCTCACATGTCTGGTAAGAAGTCCAGGTGGGATTGTAATCCAGGCTGGCTTCAGAGACACATGCTTGTCAGTCTCCCAACTGTGGGCCAAGGTTGGCAAATGTGGGAAAGCTGGTGAAGCAATTGACCTTCAATGTCTTAGCAACTCAGCTGAGTAACACAGACAGTGTCTCTGGATTGTTATTCTTAAAGAAAACTGGAAAATGGGCTTGACCCTTTCACTGCTGAGGATTCTGTAAGGACTTCTTAAATATTGCTGTGCTTATTCTCTGAAATACAAAAAAGGGGAGAAAACTACCCTGTATAATATTTTAAAGTTCATAAAACATTGTGAAGTACCTAGGTCATTTAGGAAGGTGTGATCACTTATGGTTCTCGCAAGGCTAGAGGTTCTAACTTCAGGGGATTTTGATGGAAAACATCAGAGTATATTGGAGTAAATATTTGTTATTCGAGTCATGGATTTGTTTCGAAGGAGCCAGTCCAAAGGTACCCTGCTGAGCAGTTCTCTTGTGGCCCTGCTGTAGTATCTCAATTTCAGATCATTCTCGGTTCCTTCTATGTGGAAACACTTCCCAAGGGTTTTCTTTACTGACATAGGTGGCCTTAGGGAACAATCTCGGGTACACTACGAATCAGCAAGAATCTGAGTGTTCACCTATAAAAATATCAAAGGATAGGGCACAGCAAGGGTAGGTTTCGGTGACCAGTAAAGATCTGAAAGAATTTGTCCTTAAATAATCATACTCAGGTCAGAGCTGGGTAGGGGATGATCCAGAAAACCCTGGAAGCTAAGAGGACAATTGTAGGACCACAGGGCCTTGTCTTGGAGTTGGTAAAGTGGGGAGCGATATTTAGATCTTGGCAAAAGAGATCTGAACGGTGTTTTGGGAGATGGAAGTGAGCTTCAGGTTTGGTCACTGACGCCCGTTCTCTGAACCCTGTGTCTTCATTGCTAATGCAGACCCTGGTTGTCCTGGGATGCTCTTTGTTCAAAATGAAATTAGGCTTCCATCTATATGTCACTTCACTTAAACATTCAGGATGGAGGTAGGCAGACTCACTCTGTGTGTGTCTGCCTGTGAGTGAAACAGACACGTTCTTAGCAGTGTTTTATGAAAACAATAAAATCCAAAGCCCCAGTAACTACAGATTCTCTCTCCTTTTCAGCTAGGTGTCCTTGGGGATTCAAGCCTTAAGGCGTTGTCTTGCAGTGCATTAGAAACCTGTTAAAAGCCTCTGCCTGTTAGTTAGGGAAGTGTGTTACATAGTGTTTTTGTTTTGTTCCTGAGAAGAAGGGGATTTGCAGGAAGAGAGAGGTGGAAGGAACGCTTAGGAAGCAGCGACATCAGTGTCAAAGCACAAAGGAAGAAAAGAAAGTTCCAGAGAACATTTAGAAGGTTGAGACAGGTCTCCTCTGCTCTGGCTTTCAAAGCCTGTATACCCTTTTCCAAATTGCCATGAGACACGGAGGTCCTGGTCTTCATTGCACATCTGTGACTGTATCCTGAGCGATCTGATCACAGACGGACCACATGTCTCACGTGTGAGATCATCCCCAGTGTCTGACACCTGTCGGGACTGGCCGGTGCTGGAGATTCATGTCTCAGAGAGGTTCGGTGACTTTGCAAGGTCACCCAGCAGGCAGTGGCCCCAGCGTCGTGAGTCAGGGACACCCAAGGCCTTGTTTATCTTCAGCACGGGGTTTTGCACTTTCTTGCACAGAAAGCTTTTAGAAAGCTTTTCCCATCTTCACCTGACAAACATTTGACCACTCCTCATGGCTGCACTGGGACACCGTCTGTCCAGGAAACTTTCCATGGTTGCCCCCTTAAGGTAAAGTTAATCATTGCCTCCTGTGCATTAGTTCTCTGTCGTGTGCATGATTCCGGAGCTGCATTTCTCACTCTGGTGCGTTGATGAGCTGAATGCTCACCCCACCAACCTGAGGCCTCACTGAAGCAGGAGGAGACCTGGTCTGATTCCTCCCTGTCTCTTGGCCATCTCATGCTCACAGGCTCCTTGGAGCTGGAGCTCAGTAAATATGAAATAATCCAAACAGAAGAGCCAGGTCAGAAGCAAAGCCCTGGGTTGCAGTGTCCTGAGGGTCTGCTGTAACCACACATGTGTCCTCTCCAAGACCCTTTCCATCAAAACCCCACACAGAGGACCTCAGTGCAGACAGTGAGGGGCGAAGGAGACAAAGTGGCACCCAGTGCTCTGTGTCAACCAAGGGGGGCTGCAATGAGTCAGGTTTCTAAACAAGGAGTCTTAATGCTGGCTTTATTTCCTTTGTCAGGAGTTGGGCAGGGAGGGGGGAAGCAACATAATAAGTGAAACCACGTTAGTAAACAAAGGGATGCCACAGTCTCTGGAGTCTGTAAACTTTCATCGGGGAGTGAGACATCATGAAGATAGGCGCGGTGGCCACATGGCTTTGATGCATTTTCCACGGGTTTGTTCCAGTTTTTATTGCAATCCTGAAAGGATTTAACACATTTCAAAAATGTTCAGAAGACTTGGACTTCTGAGCCCTTCATTTTAGGGATGGGAGGATGGAGGCTCCGGGAGGGGAATGGGTATCTGTTCAAAGTCATAGCACATAAGTGAATGGCAGGGTTGGGTCTGGCGCCCTGGACCCCATGTGCCTATTCTAGGGAGACTTATGAGCCAAGTCTAGACCGGAACTCCCAAACCTTCGTCATTTCAGGGATATCATCATCATTTCGGCCATATCTGCATTTTCTTTTTTACTTCTTTTTTTCCTTAAAGTAATATATGTGTTGTAAATGGAAACTTTAATATTATGATGATAAATGGAAAACTAGCATCACTTACGAAAATTAGAAGGCCACTATAAAAATGAGTACATTGAAAGCAAAGCAGTGCTATTACATTCTAGCCCCTGGTGCTAGCAGCCAGGGGGATTTGAGCCTGAGGGCTGCTCTCTTTGGCTTGTTAGGGACCTTGTAGCCCCTCACCGATACTTCCTCCTTGAGGTTAGCGGAAGGGCCAAAAGACACTGGAGAGGATATAGCTTTCTCACGTTGTTATTCTCTCTTCATTAATTTGATGAAAATGGACTGCATGCGGTCATCCTCTGCACCAGCATCCGTGCATCTCCCTGCACTTTGGAAAATTTCCCCTAATATATTAGCAGCAAGAGAGAAGCCTTAGGGGCAAGAGGGCTTTTCTTGTTACCTTAATGATAGCTAATCTGTACTAAGTGCTTACTCTGGGGTTCGTATTTTACCTACTCTACTTCCTTTGATAGATACAGTCAACTGCCCTATTTAAAGATGGAGAGACTGAGGGTCAGTAACGTGCCCATGGTCTCATAGAGGCTAACTCACAGTGGACCCAGGGGTCACCTTGGCCGTCTGGCTCCAGGTCCCCATTTTACCATGCTATTCTGATCACAATGGGGGGACAGCTCAGAGGCCCTTTGGAATTGTTTCCCCCAAGGAAGGCCAGAAAGAGCTTCGGCAGGGATATACTATGGGTACCATGAGAAGAGCATTTGCTCAGTTAATACATACTAATGAGCACTTAATATGTGCCAGGCACTGCACTAGGCTCCTGGGGGACACAGCAGTGAACAACACAGGCAAAAATCCTTGCAGCTGTGGAGCTTACTCTCTAGTATGTATGTGTGTATGCATAGGGCAATTAAAAAGAAATAATAAATCATAAATAATGATGTTTATTAGGCAGGCCACCTGATTTCTTCTTTTGAACTTGCCCTTTATGCATTAGTTTGGCATATTTGGGCATATTTCTGTCAGTTTCTGAATCTGTAAAACAAAGGGTAGACAAGATGTTCAGTTTCTAGGCTCTGAGATTCTGGGTGGGTTTGTGCTTCCCTTTTGCTGCTGAGTCCAGGAAGGGAGTGGATGGTGACTCCTTGAGCTTTCACTTGGGGTTGGGTCCTAGGAGCCAGAATGACTGGCATCTGCCTCTGGTGGGAAGTGGGGCCCTGAAAATGAGCAGGTCATGAGCAGGGTCTGTGGACATGATTTCACTAGGAGGATAAATTTAGAAATCAATTATAAACGTTCTGTAGTCTTCTCATGTCTTCTCATAAAGCAGCTTTTCTTTGGTGGGGGGAGGGTAAGCCTACCGTTTATTGAGAGCTCATGTCTATGCCTGATGCTCTATTAAGCACTTTACATGCATTATCTTAATGAAGCTCACAGCAGCTCTGTCTTAAATTAGGTTCCTCTAGAAGCAGACCCTGGGACAAGGAGATGAGTGCAAGTAATGTATTTGGCAGTTGGTCCCAATAAGCCCCAATAGGGCAAATGAGGCAGGCCTGGGCAGGGAGCCAGCGAAGGGTGTATAGCTGAGCAGGGGGCTCCTGTGGGCATCAGGGACTCAGTCCCACTGAGGAACTCTGGGTGACAGTCTAGGACATGCCAAGGACCATCCCAAGCTGGGGCATTTATTCCCCACCTCCCATCTGTCATTGGCTAAGGGCTATGACATTGAGGGATGGGGGGGAAACAGGTGGAGGACATTAAAACTCCCTGGCATTTCTGGCCTCTTCACGAGGGTTAGGAAGGGCCTGGGTGGAGTGCAGGTTCCTACAGGAGAAAGCGCTATCGCCTGTGCAGGGAAGGTGTGTCCCAGGGAGGATATGGGTAGGGCACAGACAGTGTTGGCTACACACCCTGCCAAGGTAGCACCATCACTAACTCATTCAGAGTTGAGGACACGGAGGCTCAGAAAGGGGAAGTGTCGAAGACAGGACCAGGGGTGGCATTGCAGGGCCCATCCAACATGAGAATGCGGGGCACCTTGTTCACAAATTATTAACACTTTCGAGATGGTGACAGCGAAGCCTTAACTAAGCTTAACTAAGCCCTGTGTGATCTCACAAGTCATACACCGGGAGCTGGCTCTGGTCAAGGATCTCAGAGGTATAAGTGACACCTCTGAAGCCACTGGTGTGCCTGTCACCACCCATTGTCTTTTTTTTTTTTTAAAAACGTTGGGTTTATTTATTTATTTATTTATTTATTTATTTATTTATGGCTGTGTTGGGTCTTCGTTTCAGAGTGAGGGCTTTTCTCTAGTTGCGGCGAGCGGGGGCCACTCTTCATCGCGGTGCGCGGGCCTCTCATTATCGCGGCCTCTCGTTGCGGAGCACAGGCTCCAGATGCGCAGGCTCAGTAATTGTGGCTCACAGGCCTAGTTGCTCCGCGGCATGTGAGATCTTCCCAGACCAGGGCTCGAACCCGTGTCCCCTGCATTGGCAGGCAGATTCTCAACCAGTGCGCCACCAGGGAAGCCCACCCGTTGTCTTTTTAACATCAGCATTCACTGGCTTCCAGTGCTGGTCAGAGTACATTCTATGAAAGGAGCCTGGATTCTGTTGGAGAAGCCCGCTCCATTTTTTTCTCAGGCAAATCCCTTCCTCTCCATGGGCCTCCGTTGGCTCATCTGTTTAAAAAAAAAAGGTTATCCTGTTGCCTCTGGGATGGAAGGATTACTTCCCCTGCAGCTCTTTCACCCTCGTCTAGGAGAGGAGAGCTCTCTCATATCTGTTCCTGCTTTTGGGTCAGTGACCTCAGGGTCAGGATTTCTCATCTTGAAAATGCATCGCCTGCCACAGAGCACATTCGGAAAAGAGTGTTGATCTGGGGGTCAGAAGGGCAGGCCCTAGTCCCCGTCCAGACATTTATTGTACAGTGACCTTGGCCAAGACACTTCACCTCTTCCAACCTCAGTGTTGCTAAATCTGTATTATCTCCGAGGGATCATCCAGCGGTGCTATCCTCTGCTAAATAGCCAATATTATCGAGATTAGCTAGCTACCTCGGGTAGTAGATGCAGCTGCAGGAGGGCCAGTAAGAGGAATGAATACTGTAGGGTGAGGATCATGGACTTAGGCTGTGTGGGTCTGAATGCTACCTCTGCTGTTGAAATCCCTTGTGATCTTTGCTTAGCGTCATTTCTCTGACCCAATGTGTATGTATGTATGTGTGTGTGTATATACAGATACATGCATCCATATGCACACACATACACAAATATCTATGAACATATAATGGGTTGTAATAACTGTCTTGAAAGGTGGTTGTGAGGATTATGTGGGAAAGTATGTGGGAAAGGGTTGGTGGGTAGTTAATGCTTCTCATTGTGGCAAGGGGCAGAGGGGTATATTAAGGTCATTTTGCATCTCTCTTTCCTTGCTGCTTTGGAAAGTAGTCGTGCAAATATTTTTAAAACATCTAGTCCAGATCCCAGTGAGAGGACTGGGGTTGGCTGTGTGAACACAGCCTAAAGGGGCTAGTGTGCCACAGCTAGCCGGGAGGGAGTCTGGGAAAAAGTGTGGACCTGCTTAAGAGGCAAGAGACCATTGTTTCAGGGTGCGCGAGGAGAGGGGATTCAGAGCGCCACCTAAACCAGCTCCAGAGACGGGCGCCAGCCGCGGCTGTCAGCGCGGTCCCCAGAGACAGGCATGAGACGCTAAGGCTGCTGCTGCCGCCACCAAGAAGCCTGTGTGCAAGCACAGGTCACTCTCCACACCATCCTTCCTGGGAGCCTGTGCAGCCCACCACTGCCAGGCTCCTGTGATCCAGGGACAACTTCCCCAGGAGGACACACGGCACGCCTCAGGCTGGTGCAACGTCATGCCGGCCTCTGCCGCTGCAGGCTCGCCCCACATCCATCCCCCTCCCTCCCCCCGGCCTGAGTGAGCCAGAGCCCCTGAATCAGCTGCTCCTTTAACCCAGTCCTGTGTGAGCGAAGAACAGACGCCCTCAGGCGACCTACACGCAGAGACGGGGCCAAATCCAAAGCTGAACCCCCGGAGCTGTGCGAACAAAGAAGAGAAAGGGAAATCTCTCCCAGCAGCCTCAGAAGCAGTGGATTAAATCTCCACAACCAACGTGATGTACCCTGCATCTCTGGAATACCTGAATAGACAACAAACCATCCCAAAATTGAGGGGGTGGACTTTGGAAGCAACTGTAGACTTGGGGTTTGCTTTCTGCATCTAATTTGTTTCTGGTTTTATGTTTATCTTAGTTTAGTATTTAGAGCTTATTATCATTGGTAGATTTGTTTAGTGATTTGGTTGCTCTCTTCCTTTTATATATATATATATTTTTTTTTTTTTCTCCTTTTTCTCTTTTTGTGAGTGTGTATGTGTATGCTTCTTTGTGTGATTTTCTCTGTATAGCTTTGCTTTTACCATTTATCCTAGGGTTCTGTGTGTCCTTTTTCTTTTTTTTTTTTAAATTTTTTTGTACAGTTTTTAGTGCTTGTTATCATTGGTGGATATTTTTGGTTTAGTTGCTCTCTTCACTCTTTCTTTTTTTTTAATTACTTTTTATTTTTAAATTTTTAATAATATATATATTTATTTTAATAACTTTATTTTATTTTATTTATTTTTTTCTTTCTTTCTTTCTTTTTTTTCCTCCCTTTTCTTCTGAGCTGTGTGGCTGACAGGGTCTTGGTGCTCCAGCCAGGTGCCTGGCCTGAGCCTCTGAGGTGGGAGAGCTGAGTTCAGGACATGGTCAACCAGAGACCTCCCGGCCCCACGTAATATCAAATGGCGAAAGCTCTCCCAGAGATCTCCATCTCAACGCTAAGACCCAGATCCACTCAACGACCAGCAAGCTACAGTGCTGGACACCCAATGCCAAACTAGCAAGACAGGAACACAACCCCACCCATTAGCAGAAAGGCTCCTTAAGATCATACTAAGTTCACAGACACCCCAAAACACACCACTGGATGCGGTCCTGCCCACCAGAAAGACAAGATCCAGCCGCATACACCAGAATACAGACACCAGTGGCCTTCACCAGGAAGCCTACACGACCCACTGAACCAACCTTACCCACTGGCGGCAGACACCAAAAACAATGGGAACTAAGAACCTGCAGCCTGTGAAAAGGAGACCCCAAATACAGTAAGTTAAGCAAAATGAGAAGTCAGAGAAACACATAGCAGATGAAGGAGCAAGGTAAAAACCAAACAGACCAAATAAATGAAGAGGAAATAGGCAGTCTACCTGAAAAGGAATTCAGAGTAATGGTAGTAAAGATAATCCAGAATCTTGGAAATAGGATGGAGAAAATACAAGAAATGTTTAACAAGGACCAAAATATACAAGCAGCTCATGCAGCTCAATATCGAAAAAACAAACAACCCAATCCAAAAATGGGCAGAAGGCCTAAATAGACATTTCTTCAAAGAAGATACCCAGATTGACAACAGAAACATGAAAGAATGCAATGCTCAACATCACTAATCATTAGAGAAATGCAAATCAAAACTACAATGAGGTATCACCTCACACCAGTCAGAATGGCCGTCATCAAAAAATCTACAAACAATATATGCTGGAGAGGGTGTGGAGAAAAGGGAACCCTCTTGAAGTATTGATGGGAATGTAAATTGATACAGCCACTATGGAGAACAGTATGGAGGTTCCTTAAAAAACTAAAAATAAAGCTACCATATGAGCCAGCAATCCCACTACTGGCTATATACTGGCTATATGGAGAAAACCATAATTCAAAAAGTATCATGTACCACATTGTTCATTGCAGCACTATTTACAGTAGCCAGGACATGGAAGCAACCTAAGTGTCCATCGACAGATGAATGGATGAAGAAGATGTGGCACATATATACAATGGAATATTACTCAGCCATAAAAAGAAGTGAAACTGAGTTATTTTTAGTGAGGTGGATGGACCTAGAGACTGTCATACAGAGTGAAGTAAGTCAGAAAGAGAAAAACAAATACCGTATGCTAACACATATATATGGAATCTAAGAAAAAAAAATGGTCATGAAGAACCTAGGGGCAAGATGGGAATAAAGACGCAGACCTACGAGAGAATGGACTTGAGGACACAGGGAGGGGGAAGGGTAAGCTGAGACAAAGTGAGAGTGGCATGGACATATATACACTACCAAATGTAAAATAGATAGCTAGTGGGAAGCAGCCGCATAGCACAGGGAGATCAGCTCGGTGCTTTGTGACCACTTAGAGGGGTGGGGTAGGGAGGGTGGCAGGGAGACGCAAGAGGGAGGGGATGTGGGGATATATGTATATGTATAGCTGATTCACTTTGTTATACAGTAGCAACTAACAGAACATTGTAAAGCAATCATACTCCAATAAAGACGTTAAAAAAAAAAAATCTGGTCCAGCTTTAAGATGAAACAGACCTTGGCCCCGCTAGTCTGGGAGTTCCCCAGTGGAAACTCCCGCCGGCACCTCTCGCGGGACTCAGCAGCAGGAAGGGGCTCAGCGCACATTATTAGATGAAAGATGGACTCTACCACCTCTTCAGCTGTTTCCCTTCGTCGCCATCTTCACTTCCTCTCTCTCTTCCCAACACTGTCCTGTTCTCCTTCCTGACTGCTTCCCTTCCTTTATCCCCCCAAACGTACTCTCCTTGCTCATCTTCTCATCCAGTTCCCTGTTGGCTGGGAAGCACCTCTGCCGTGCACTGAGTGCTCTGCTCTGGAAGGAAACTCCTGAAGGTGCACCTGAAGCCAGGAAGATTCCAGAGGCCAGGCAGGAACCCAGGGCTGGCCAGCGTCCCTCCAGGTTCCCCTGAGTCCAGAAAGTGCTCTGGGGCGAGAGGAGCCAAGTTCACATTTCCACTCCTGCCGTAGCACCTTAGCAAGTGCCTTCACCTCTTGGAAGGCCAGTCTCCTCTCTGTGAAATGGGCTTGCTTGTAGCTCCCTGGAGAACGTTCTGAGGATCAACTGAGTTCACTGTGTGACGACGCTGAGCATCGTGTGTGGCCGTCAGAAGAGCGTGGGGAGGATTAGGAGCACGTTATTTCTGCTCCGGACTCTCCAGCCCCTGCGTCCAGGGCACTGGCTCTGGCTCGCCAGCCAAGCTGCCTGCACAGTACATGGAGTCAGAGCCTCACAGGAGTGTCACCAGGGCCGCCGGGGGCCCGGCATCAGCGGGTCTCTTTCTGCCTCATGTGAGTCTTTCTCTTTCAAGGACATCAGCCTGTGGGCTGAAATAGGAATTTTTTTTCCCCCCATAACAGAATCAGAGAGCATTAAGTGGATGGACAGGCAGGGAACAGAGACTGTTCTGTTCTTTTTGCTCCACAATGGCCTGTCAGTCATGCTAGGAAAGAGGAAACAGCTTTCAGAGACTATGGGGGAGAGGATTTGGTCTTCCTCCTTGAGTACAAAACCAGGCCTCTTGGAGGACAGATCCAGAGATATTCCCAGGGCAGAGAGGGGCTTTTCCTGATGTCGGTTATATGAGGACATAAATGAGTGCCCGGGTATATCCTTAGGCTGGATGTAGTCCTAGCTGTAGGTGTGTGCATGCCTGAGCACATCTGTGAATTTCTACCCATGAATGCGGCCATCTGCACCTACGTGTAAAGATACCAGTGCACATACATGTGAGTTTGGATATGCAGGATAGAGCATGCACGGCAGTGTGCAAATGGGGTGAACACACGGTGAGAGTGTGCATGTGTGAGGATCCTGCATACGCCTGTGGTTGCTGTGTTGTCAGTGTCCACATATGTATGTGGATATGTACATGGAGACCCGTGTTTACGTGTGTCGGGGAATGTGTGGATGTGCGTGCACACACAGCTACTCACGATGCTAGTGTAAGGAAGGGAGCAGTTTTGAAAGATGTACATGTGAGTCTACATGCAACCACACATATTCTGTAGCATTGATGTCTGTATCGTACATGAATGCTTCGATCTGTGTATTCATGCATGTGCATGAGAGAAATGACTGCGTGTGAACACATGTATTTGTGTGTGCAAGGAGATGTGGATGCCTTCCAGGAAGTACACTGATGCAGACATTCGTGAGGAGGTGCACGTGTCTGTGAGCACAGCTGTACTTTGGGAGCACAGACAGATTAATGTGTATGCTCACCTGCTGGGTGTCTCTGCAGGTACTTTGAGCTTGTGCAAACCTGACTTCCTGCTTACCTATAACTCCCCTGGGCTAATTCCCTTATGTATTCTCTAGAGATGATTTCTCTAACTTTGTCCTCACTTCCAGTGCCAGCACACTGCCTGGTTGCCCCTGTGATGGGCACACCTGCCAGTCACAAGAGCATTCTGGTAACATGGTTTTTTCTCGTGTATTCCACATCACTCTCTGGACAAGAACCTGGGTGGTGATGATGGTGGTAGGAGTTAAACCACCAAGTGGTCATTAAAGAGCAAAATTCAGAAAAGATTAAAAAGCCTGTCAGGAAGGTGTATGGGATGAGTGCATGGGACACCATGTTGGGGGGGCCCTCTGCTCCCAGTTTCCATTTGTAACTATCATGTGATAGAACTGACGCCTGTGGATGAGAGTCCCCATGCAGACCGTGAAGTGGGAGACATGGTTCTCTATGTTCTCTGATAGCATTAAGATACAGAATAGGGTCCAAGAACCTTTCCCACTAGTGACATTCTCTAGTAAATCCTCTGAACAGCCTCTGAAGATGGCATGACTGTTCCCATTTTACAGGTGAGAAAAGTGAGGTTCGGAAAGGGAAGCAGGTCATTGGTGGAGCCAGGAGGCCAGTTAGAATCTGGCAGATGGAGTATAAGAGTCTGTCCTTGAGGTCAAGAGGCTGGATTCTTGCCGACCCAATCCCTGATTTACTAGGTAATCTGGGACCACCCCCTGTCCTCTCTGAGTTTCAGTTTTCTTGACTCTAAATGAGAAGTGGAGATTCAGGAAAATGATGCCTAAAAACTCCAGCACAGGGCCTGGCATGGCAAAGGCTGAGTGGGCTGCGTTGGCTCAGTCTAAGTGTAGTTTCTGTGGTTCCGGAAGTGGAGCCGGCAGGTGGTGTGAGGGTGGGGGAGGTGTGACACTTCAGAGATCACTGTTCCTAATCCCATGGCCCGAGGATATTCCAGGTGGTAACCACAGTGCCCTGAAGGGGTAATTGGACAGATGTGATTCTTATTCTCCAGAAATTTACAATCAAAGACAAGCCCCGGAGCTTCAGAACAAGCAATCCCCAAACTCCACATTAACTGGCATAAAAACAATGAATCTGTGTAGCACAGAAGAGTTGGTGGGAGAAGCAGCACATTCTGTTACAGACCTCATTAAGCAAGTGCTGGTGCCAGGTCTTGTGCTGACACGTTATCTCAACGCTGCACACATGTGGATTTATTATGATCTGTAAGCCATAGCGATGTTGGGAGGATGAAATGAGATGAAACATGCAAACAGCTAGGAACAGAGCTTTAGCACATCGTAAGCACTTCATAAGTGTCAGTCATTCCATTCTTTCAGGGTAAGTGGCTACGTTATAGCAGGCGCTGTTCTAGGCACTGGGATACAGGGATGAAGAAGACAGTACGGTCTGTGCCTTCCTGGAACTCACACTCCAGTGATTATTATGACATTATTCCCCCCAGTTTGTGAGGAAAATGAGACCTTGGGAAGTTAGGTGACTTCTGCAAGGTTACTCAACAAATAAAGAGAGTGGCAGGGGTGAGAACCCAGGTGGCTGGTTTCAGAGACCAAGCCCTGCCCCTGTGCTGTATTAGGGAGCTGGGGTATTAACACATGGGAAGGAATTGTGGCCTTTCTCATTGAGCCTCTTGGTTTCAGTTTTCCAGACATCTTCCATCAGGTTGAATAGTATTAATCATAACTATGAATTTGGCACAGACAACATTTTATTCAAAGTATCTTCTCATGAATTTCTCCCTTTACTTATTCCAGTCTTCTAGTGAAGGAGTCAGGGGTAGGGATCAGTCCTCCCATTTGACAGATGAGGAGGCTGAGGTCTCACCTAGGGTCACAGAGGCAAGATGAGAGTGGAATTCGTCTTTCCTGACTGCTAGCCTGGCAATATGGGAACCACATTCTGTCCACTCACCGGGGAGTCTGGAATTTAAATCAAATAAAAAGGTGTCCAGCAACGGTCACAGGAGTCCTTGGGCCTGAGCCTGTCAGAGA
The DNA here is from genome assembly GCF_949987535.1 of Balaenoptera acutorostrata. NCBI lineage: Eukaryota > Metazoa > Chordata > Mammalia > Artiodactyla > Balaenopteridae > Balaenoptera > Balaenoptera acutorostrata. Next base: position 108,439,244 of record NC_080069.1, on the reverse strand, counting down.
AGTCCATGATTTGCCATCATTAAGGCTTCACTGTCCTGGTCCAGAAGGATATTGGACATCCTGAGCCTTTTTCTCCTTCTGCTGTGATGTAGTCAAAAAAATCAAGAGGGTCCTTTCACCTTCCCCAGCCCCAGCCTGGCATCCTCTTATCCTCCCTTTCCTGCCACAGGGCACCATCTGTAGCAGGTTTAAATTGGACTGAATGGTGTGGAATTGCAAGTCAAAAGGATCCTGTGATCATTCCGCCCACGGCCCAGGGCTCTGTGCTCTGCCGCGTTATAAATAAGAGTAATGGAGTAAAGGCTGAATTACAATCAAGGCTGCTATGAACACACCGAACAGGCACGGGGCTTATTTAAGGAATATAGAGGCAGATTATGCTCCCGAAGCTATGCAGTCAGAGCCAGTCGATACCTACTCACTCTTTCAAATCAGGGCCACGGAGATTTTGATTAGGAGGAGGAGAGGCTGGGGGGATATGGTAGGATCCCGAGCTCTGGGAAGTTTTCAGAATCCATTTGTTCTGTTCTACACGTGCCCACTGATCACCTCTTCTGAGCTAGGTTTTAGGGAGACACCAGGCAGTAAGGGAGTCTAAGGCTTTTTTTTTTTTTTTTTTTTTTTAATTTATTTATTTTAGTTGTGTTGGGTCTTCGTTTCTGTGCAAGGGCTTTCTCTAGTTGTGGCAAGCGGGGGCCACTCTTCATCGCGGTGCGCGGGTCTCTCACCACCGCAGCCTCTCTTGTTGCGGAGCACAGGCTCCAGACGCGCAGGCTCAGCAGTTGTGGCTCACGGGCCCACTTGCTCCGCGTCATGTGGGATCTTCCCAGACCAGGGCTCGAGCCCGCGTCCCCTGCATTGGCAGGCAGACTCTCAACCACTGTGCCACCAGGGAAGCCCCATAAGGCTTCTTAAAGAAGCTGGGAGACTTGGGGAACAGAGGGTAGGTGAACTGTGAAATAACTAAATTGATAATCATAATACAATGTGATAAGCACAGCAGTGAAAGGAAGCAGAGAGCAGGGGCCCCAACGCAGCTCTGGAGGGAGAGAGGCTGCATGAAGGAGGAGACATCTGAGTTGTTCTTCCGGTTAGCTACTGCTGTGCAACAAACACTCCCGAAACTTAGTGCTTAGAGCAGTTTTTAAGCTCATAATTTTGTGGGCTGGTACTTTAGGCTGAGCTTAGGTGGGCACTTCTTTTGCTGGTATTGGAAGATATCCTCCGGGCTCTCTCATGTTCTTGTGGTCAGCTGGCAGTTCTGCTGGGAGCTGGATGATCCGGGATGGATTCTCTTGCGTGTCTGGTGGTTAGCAGCAGGCTTCGTCTGGGGTGCTGTGGGCAAATGGACCATGTTTCTCATCATTCAGCAGGCTAGCCCGGGCTTCTTGCCATGGACGTTTCAGAGTTTTCAAGAGCAGCAAGAGAAAGCAAGACCCTGGTTCACAAACACTTTTCAAGTCCCTGCTTGTGTCATTTTTGGCGTTGCCCCTTTGGCCAAAGAAAGTCATGTAGCTGACTCTGATTCAAAGGGAGAAGAAGCAGACTTGTCTCTTGATGGGAGGAGTGGAGATCTGCACTGTCACATTACACTGGTGTAGAGGTGAGGAGGAGAAGAACTGTTGATGGTTTAGTTTACTTACAGCTGAATTCTGAAGATTAGGCAAGCAAAAAACAGTGAGAAGAACAGCCTAGGGAGAGAGAACAGTGTGAACAAGAGCATGGAGGTATGCTTCTAAAGGCAGGGAGACAGGGAGGGAGTGACACAACTGGAGACACAGACAAGGCACAGGAGGGTCCCTTGTCATGATTTGACCTTCAAATGCCATAGGATCCAGGTTGGTCCTGTTTTTTTTTTTTTTTTTTTAAATTAATTAATTAATTTACTTATGGCTGTGTTGGGTCTTCGTTTCTGTGCGAGGGCTTTCTCTAGTTGCGGCAAGTGGGGGCCACTCTTCATCGCAGTGCGCGGGCCTATCACTATCGTGGCCTCTCTTGTTGCGGAGCACAAGCTCCAGACACGCAGGCTCAGTAGTTGTGGCTCACGGGCCTAGTTGCTCCGCGGCATGTGGGATCTTCCCAGACCAGGGCTCGAACCCGTGTCCCCTGCATTGGCAGGCAGATTCTCAACCACTGTGCCACCAGGGAAGCCCAAGGTCCTGTTTTGATAGATGCTGCAGAGGCTATAGAGTGTGATGGGGGCGAGGGTGGGGGACAGGTGGGCCCATATGCTCTTAGGATAAGAGACTTTACCTGGTTCCTTCTACTTCTGGGTCTCCATCTCTCTAAGTACTTCTGGCACCCACTGTGCCTTAACATTACCATCTGTGAATTGGACCAGGGAGTCTCACCCTCTTGGACCTCTATTTTAATCTTGTATCAGCCTGTATTTATCAAGCAGCTGTTATTGCAAAAAATGCTGAGCTACCATGAGGGAGTCAGAGGAGATAATAGGGATTCCTGGCTCAAAGGGATCTCATGATCTAGCAAAGGAAATGAGAATCATGGACAGGTGAGGTTGTTGAATCATGAGAGGGAGTAGAAACCCGGCAGAGGAGTTCAGAGCTCAGAGGAGGGAGAGGGCATTTTGGGGAGGGCTCTTCAGAGGGGTCGGTTCAGCTGGGTTTTGCAGGGTAGGTAACGTCTGTGCGCAGAAGAAGAGATTAGGGCATCCCAGGAAGGAGGCAGCATGAACCAAGACTGGGAGGTCGGGCTGTGCTTGGGGCCTGTGGGCTGTGGTTTGGAGCACAGAGGCAATGGGCTTAGTCCAGAGTATGGCCCTGGAATGAATCCATCATGTGGAGATACTCCTCCTGGTCCAGCCCCTCACCCCTTGCTGCAGATAGCTGGTAGTCAGTGGCAGGTGTGTTCACTCTCTTCATCTGCTCGTTGCTGGGTTTTAAGGTGTCATTTTTCCTCTCTCAGCACCCACAGCGCTGCACGATGCCATGCTCTCCTGACTCATCACATTTTGTGACCTGCCAGGTCGCAGTCCAAGCGTGTGACACTCACACGTGGAACCCTGTGGGCTGAGGTGAAGGTGCTGGAGGTTGACAAGTCAGACTCAGCAACAGACATAAGGAGCCTTCCCGGTGGCATCTTCAGGAGGGGCTGAGGGAGACCTGGGGTTATGAGGGAATTCTACACACTCCCCCGTTGCTGCAAAATCCCTTTTAGGCATCAGAGAGGTTCCACATCTCACCTCTGTCCTGGTCCCTGTATATCCATGTCTCCTCCCCGCCCCCTCCCACCTCTGTGGTAAATCCTTGTTTCTGGCACCCCTGTAATCCGTGAATGGCACTGGATTATGAAGCTGTGTGTCTTTGGGCAAATTGCTATCTCTCTCTGGTCCTCATGTTCCCAGTCAGTACGGTGGTAGACTAGATCATTGATCACCATACCTTTGCACTCTTTTCCTGTTGTGATTTTCCATGATTCCAGGTCAGAGCCAATAGGAGTGACTTAAAAAGGGTGGAGGGCACTGGGAACCAGACAGAAGGGTCTTGAAGACTCCAAGTGAAACAGGAAGTTTTATCTCTGTGACCTCTGCCTCCTTTTTCTCTATATTTGATACCGTGTCATCCTCCACTGCTCTCAGAACAACCTGATTGTTCTTGTCTTGCCAGTGGCTAGTTAGAAAAAGAGTGAAGAGAAGGCAGACAACTGACAGGGAATGTGCATACGCTAAATGCTGGGCTGACTCCTCCAAACACTTTATCTCCCTTAATTCTCACAAGATCACAAGGCATTGCTTTCATGATTCCCATTTTCCATGTGAGGCAAGTGAAGCTTAGAGAGGTGAACTTAACTTGTGAAAGGTCACCCAGTGAAATATAGGAAGGAGCAAAGTGGTCCTAAAACTTCACTCACTGTAAGACAGAATGCTTCCTATTCCTCTCTCCCAGGGGAGATTTGCATCTTAAAAAACAAGGGCGCACCACTTAACCCTGGCAAATGACTTTATAAGAAGGGATGTATAGAGCATCTGACTCACCCAGGTGGATGCCAGCCTGGGTACTTTTATCACACCTGCAGTGTGGACTTGAGCCCTCAGTCTATTTACTCCTTTTCTCAGCCCTAATCCAGAAAACATTGGATTTGGAATCAGGAAACCAGAGCTTGAATTCATGCTCTGCCACTTACTGAGATGGAAGATCTTGGGAAAGTCCAGTCACCCTTTGGGGCCTCAGATATCTCAGGTGAAAAATGGGCATTCTTTTACCTACTGTATCCATGTGGGTTTCTCATGAGGGCTACCAAGGCAGTGAATGAAAGCTCCGAGCTTAGTGCCTTGCACATAAGTAGGCACTGGTGAAAGACCCTGTCTTCCTTCTGCATCAGTTTGTGGAATGGCGGAGAGGGGCGGGGAGAAAAACTCATTGACTGTTTGGATGTAATTTTTTTTTAAAAAGGAAAAAAGAAAAGAAACAGCAAACCCACAAAGAAACCAAGGGTGCATAGCAAAAGCTAAATGACAAAGAAAAACAGGCAAAAAAATGCAACAAGGAGGGAGGAAAATGGTTCAGAAGAGAATAGCTAGGGGTAATGAGAATCAATTCCATCAACCCTCCATCTATTTTCAAATCTAATCTGAAATGATATGCTCTTCTCTCTTGCCAATATCTCTTTTTTAAAAAAATTTAATTTTATTTACTTTTTTATACAGCAGGTCCTTATTAGTCATCAATTTTATACACATCACTGTATGCATGTCAATCCCAATCGCCCAATTCATCACACTACCACCCCCAACCCCCTGCCGCTTTCCACCCTTGGTGTCCATACGTTTTTTTCTCTACTTCTGTGTCTCAATTTCTGCTCTGCAAACAAGTTCATCTGTACCATTTTCTAGGTTCCACATATATGTGTTAATATACAATATTTGTTTTTCTCTTTCTGATTTACTTCACTCTGTATGACAGTCTCTAGATGCATCCACGTCTCTACAAATGACCCAATTTCGTTCCTTTTTATGGCTGAGTAATATTCCATTGTATATATGTACCACCTGTTCTTTATCCATTGGTCTGTTGATGGGTATTTAGGTTGCTTCCATGTCCTGGCTATTGTAAATAGTGCTGCAATGAACATTGGGGTGCATGTGTCTTTTTGAACTATGGTTTTCTCTGGATATATGCCCAGTAGTGGGATCGCTGGGTCATATGGTAATTCTTCTTTTAGTTTTTTAAAGAACCTCCATACTGTTCTCCATAGTGGCTGTATCAATTTACATTCCCACCAACAGTGCAAGAGGGTTCCCTTTTCTCCACACCCTCTCCAGCATTTGTTGTTTGTAGATTTTCTGATGATGCCCATTCTAACTGGTGTGAGGTGATACCTCATTGTAGTTTTGATTTGCATTTCTCTAATAATTAGTGATGTTGAGCAGCTTTTCATGTGCATCTTGGCCATCTGTATGTCTTCTTTGGAGAAATGTCTATTTAGGTCTTCTGCCCATTTTTGGATTGGGTTGTTTGTTTTTTTTAATACTGAGCTGCATGAGCTGTTTATATATTTTGGAGATTAATCCTTTATCCGTTGATTCATTTGCAAATATTTTCTCCCATTCTGAGGGTTGTCTTTTCATCTTGTTTATGGTTTCCTTTGCTGTGCAAAAGCTTTTAAGTTTCACTAGGTCCCATTTGTTTATTTTTGTTTTTATTTCCATTTCTCTAGGAGGTGGATCAAAAAAGATCTTGCTGTGATTTATGTCAAAGAGTGTTCTTCCTCTGTTTTCCTCTAAGAGTTTTATAGTGCCCGGTCTTACATTTAGGTCTCTAATCCATTTTGAGTTTATTTTTGTGTATGGTGTTAGGGAGTGTTCTAATTTCATTCCTTTACATGTAGCTGTCCAGTTTTCCCAGCACCACTTATTGAAGAGACTGTCTTTTCTCCATTGTATATCCTTGCCTCCTTTATCATAGATTAGTTGACCATAGGTGCGTCGGTTTATCTCTGGGCTTTCTATCTTGTTCCATTGATCTATGTTTCTGTTTTTGTGCCAGTACCATATTGTCTTGATTACTGTAGCTTTGTAGTATAGTCTGAAGTCAGGGAGTCTGATTCCTCCAGCTCCGTTTTTTCCCTTCAAGACTGCTTTGGCTATTTGGGGTCTTTTGTGTCTCCATAAAAATTTTAAGATTTTTGTTCTAGTTCTGTAAAAAATGCCATTAGTAATTTGATAGGGATTGCATTGAATCTGTAGATTGATTTGGGTAGTATAGTCATTTTCACAATATTGATTCTTCCAATCTGAGAACATGGTATCTCTCTCCATCTGTTGGTATCATCTTTAATTTCTTTCATCAGTGTCTTATAGTTTTCTTCATACACGTCTTTTGTCTCCCTAGGTAGGTTTATTCCTAGGTATTTTATTCTTTTTGTTGCAATGGTAAATGGGAGTGTTTCCTTAATTTCTCTTTCAGATTTTTCATCATTAGTGTATAGGAATGCAAGAGATTTGTGTGCATTAAATTTGTATCCTGCAACTTTAGCAGATTCATTGATTAGCTCTAGTAGTTTTCTGGTGGCATCTTTAGGATTCTCTATGTATAGCATCATGTCATCTGCAAACAGTGACAGTTTTACTTCTTCTTTTCCAATTTGTATTCCTTTTATTTCTTTTTCTTCTCTGATTGCCATGGCTAGGACTCCCAAAACTATGTTGAATAATAGTGGTGAGAGTGGACATCCTTGTCTTGTTCCTGATCTTAGAGGAAATGGTTTCAGTTTTTCACCATTGAGAGTGATGTTTGCTGTGGGTATGTCATATATGGCCTTTATTATGTTGAAGTAGGTTCCCTCTGTGCCCACTTTCTGGAGAGTTTTTATCATAAATGGGTGTTGAATTTTGTCAGAAGCTTTTTCTGCATCTATTGAGATGATCATATGGTTTTTATTCTTCAGTTTGTTAATATGGTGTATCACATTGATTGATTTGCATATATTGAAGAATCCTTGCATCCCTGGGATAAATCCCACTTGATGATGGTGTATGATCCTTTTAATGTGTTGTTGGATTCTGTTTGCTAGTATTTTGTTGAGGATTTCTGCATGTATATTCATCAGTGATATTAGTGTGTAATTTTCTTCTTTTGTAGTATCTTTGTCTGGTTTTGGTATCAGGGTGATGGTGGCCTCATAGAATGAGTTTGGGAGTGTTCCTTCCTCTGCAGTTTTTTGGAAGAGTTTGAGAAGGATGGGTTTTAGCTCTTCTCTAAATGTTTGATAGAATTCACCTGTGAAGCCATCTGGTCCTGGACTTTTGTTTGTTGGAAGATTTTTAATCACAGTTTCAATTTCATTCCTTGTGATTGGTCTGTTCATATTTTCTATTTCTTCCTGGTTCAGTCTTGGAAGCTTATACATTTCTAAGAATTTGTCCATTTCTTCCAGGTTGTCCATTTTATTGGCATAGACTTGTTTGTAGTAGTCTCTTAGGATGCTTTGTATTTCTGAGGTGTCTGTTGTAACTTCTCCTTTTTCCTTTCTGATTTTATTGACTTGAGTCCTCTCCCTCGTTTTCTTGATCATTCTGGCTAATGCTTTATCAATTTTGTTTATCTTCTCAAAGAAACAGCTTTTAGTTTTATTGATCTTTGCTATTGTTTTCTTTGTTTCTATTTCATTTATTTCTGCTCTGACATTGATGATTTCTTTCCTTCTGCTAACTTTGGGTTTTGTTTGTTCTTCTTTCTCTAGTTCCTTTAGGTGTAATGTTAGATTGTTTATTTGAGATTTTTCTTGTTTCTTTAGGTAAGCTTGTATAGCTATAAACTTCCCTCTTAAAACTGCTTTTGCTGCATCCCATAGGTTTTGGATCGTCGTGTTTTCATTGTCATTTGTCTCTAGGTATTTTTTGATTTCCTCTTTGATTTCTTCAGTGATCTCTTGGTTATTTAGTGACGTATTGTTTAGCCTCCATGTGTTTGTGTTTTTTATGTTTTTTTCCCTGTAATTGATTTCTAATCTCATAGTGTTGTGGTCAGACAAGATGCTGGATATGATTTCAATTTTCTTAAATTTACTGAGGTTTATTTTGTGACCCAAGATATGATCTATCCTGGAGAATGTTCCGTGCATACTTGAGAAGAAAGTATAATCTGCTCTTCTTGGATGCAATGTCCTATAAATATCAATTAAATCTATCTGGTCTGTTGTGTCATTTAAAGCTTGTGTTTCCTTATTACTTTTGTGTTTGGATGATCTGTCTATTGGTGTAAGTGAGGTGTTAAAGTCCCCCACTATTATTGTGTTACTGTCGATTTCCTCTTTTATAGCTGTTAGCAGTTGCCTTATGTATTGAGGTGCTCCTATGTTGGGTGCATATATATTTATAATTATTATATCTTCTTCTTGGATTGATCCCTTGATCACTATTTAGTGTCCGTCCTTGTCTCTTCTAACGTTCTTTATTTTAAAGTCTATTGTATCTGATATGAGTTTTGCTACTCCAGGTTTCTTTTGATTTCCATTTGCATGGAATATCTTTTTCCATCCCCTCACTTTCAGTCTGTATGTGTCCCTAGGTCTGAAGTGGGTCTCTTGGAGACAGCATATATACGGGGTCTTGTTTTTGTATCCATTCAGCAAGCCTGTGTCTTTTGGTTGGAGCATTTAATCCATTCACGTTTAAGGTAATTATCAATATGTATGTTCTTATGACCATTTTCTTAATTGTCTTGGGTTTGTTTTTGTAGGTCCTTTTCTTCTCTTGTGTTTCCCACTTAGAGAAGTTCCTTTAGCATTTGTTGTAGAGCTGGTTTGGTGGTGCTGAATTCTCTTAGCTTTTGCTTGTCTGTAAAGCTTTTGATTTCTACGTCAAATCTGAATGAGATCCTTTCCGGGTAGAGTAATCTTGGTTGTAGGTTCTTCCCTTTCATGACTTTAAGTGTATCATGCCACTCCCTTCTGGCTTGTAGAGTTTCTGCTGAGAAATCAACTGTTAACCATATGGGTGTTCCCTTGTATGTTACTTGTCATTTTTCCCTTGCTGCTTTCAATAATTTTTCTTTGTCTTTAATTTTTGCCATATTGATTGCTATGTGTCTTGGCGTGTTTCTCCTTGGGTTTATCCTGTATGGGACTCTCTGCGATTCCTGGACTTGGGTGGCTATTTCCTTTCCCATCTTAGGGAATTTTTCAACTATATTCTGTTTGAATATTTTCTCAGGTCCTTTCTCTCTCTCTTCTCCTTCTGGGACCCCTATAACACGAATGTTGTTGCGTTTAATGTTGTCCCAGAGGTCTCTTAGGCTGTCTTCATTTCTTTTCATTCTTTTTTCTTTATTCTGTTCTGCAGCAGTGAATTCCACCATTCTGTCTTCCAGGTCACTTATCTGTTCTTCTGCCTCAGTTATTCTGCTATTGATTCCTTCTAGTGTAGTTTTCATTTCAGTTATTGTATTGTTCATCTCTGTTTGTTTGTTCTTTAATTCTTCTAGATCTTTGTTAAACATTTCTTGCATCTACTCGATCTTTGCCTCCATTCTTTTTCCAAAGTCCTGGATCATCTTCACTATCATTTTTCTCAATTCTCTTTCTGGAAGATTGCCTATCTCCGTTTCATTTAGTGGTTTTTCTGGGGTTTTATCTTGTTCCTTCATCTGGTACATAGCCCTCTGCCTTTTCATCTTGTCTGTCTTTCTGTGAATGTCATTTTTGTTCCACAGGCTGCAGGATTGTAGTTCTTCTTGCTTCTGCTGTCTGCCCTCTCGCCAATATCTCTTAATTCTTCTCTTCCCCTCTCTTATTTAACCAGGTATAACTATATTATTTATCTCCACCATGTGGCTGGGAAAAACAGTTTTGTGTAAAAGATGCATTTCCTAAAGGAGGTGGGAATGGGCAGATTGGAGGAAAAGGCAGAGATGAACGCTGACAGATGGGGCCTGGGAAGGAGGGGGTGTGAGGTTCTCCTGGGACTTTCTCTTCCAATTGCTGCTGCAGGGCCTGGCTGTGTCACTGCCCCTGCCATCTCTCCACCTTCTGTCCCTGCCCTCCCCAGCGGGTCTCCTAAACCTAGCACCACAGTGATGCCATCATGCAGGCATTTAACCTCACCAGACATCAGGATCTCGACCTATAAAATGTCCAGCTTATAACTCTGACTGTTGGCCTCATCCAAACCTGTGATAAACGAGGAGCGTTAACTCAACTCTCTTGCATGTTCTTGTGACATCCTGTGCATACTCTCTTATGGAACCAGATGGTGATCTCTGTTGATTTCCCTTTTCTGCTCTCCTAGATTATGATTTACTTGAGGACAGGAAACTTATAAAATGTGTATCGAGTGGTATGTTTATTCAACAAGTATTTATTGAACACCTGCTGTATGCTAAGCACTGAGGATAGCAATTACCTAGACAGACACAATTCTCTGCCATGAATGAATGAATGAATAAGTGGATGAAAGAATGAGTGAATGGAAGCAAGAGGAAATGGTGCTGCTGTTGCTTAGTGGGAACAGAGGAAAATCCAGACTAGAATGGAAGGTCTTTGAAGGCAGCAATGAAATGCATCTTTTTATCCAATCTATCCACAAAACCTCACACTGTGCTTTGGAACATTTTAGACAGTCAATAAATATTTATGGTAAGGTACATTGTTGAATGATGGGAATCATGATTGTATTTGCTTTCAGGACTGGCCATGGGACTTTGCAGATTTCTAAGCACATTGCTAGGGATGACCTTATTTTCTCTCAGTTCTACATTAGATGTGATGTAAGTAGGACAGATCGTGACCACCCCCCCTCCCCACTGCCGGCCACACACACTTTTAGAAAGAAAGAAAGAAAATCATAGAAGCTTTGTGATTTGTCCTCAGGTAAACTGTCCAGTTGGTGCAGAGGTATCACACAAACCTAGGCTTCCAACTCCAAATTCAGTGTTTCTTTCACTAACCCAGGCTGTGTGATTATTGATGAAGTCAGAAACATTAGAATATATCCATCCATCCATCCATCCATCCATCCATCCATCCATCCATCTTTTCTTTTTCATTTATAGCATTTGAAGAGATTCATTAGCCTCTGAACTAGGACTTGGTCTGATTGCATGAGGGAGTCCCAAGTTGGACCTAACACTTTTTATTCTGCTAGCAGATTGTCCATAGGTATAGCATGGTAACCCCCTTTTTACTTTCCTCTCTACAAAATGCTGTCTCTCTGTGTTTCCTCTGCAATGATGAGCTTCTGTACTTTCTACTGGCATCCTCCCACTTCACTCCTCTGCACGCGTGCAACCTTCCTGCCTTCTTGTCTTTGTGCCACTCCTCCATCCGAAATACCCTTTACTACATGGGTACCTGTTGAAATTTTGTCCTTCCTTTAAGACTCCTCTCTGAATATTTTCTATATTCAGCCAGATGTTCTCTCCTCTGCTCTAAGCTTCCTGTTTTGATTTATAGCTACTTATAGCATGATTTTTTTCTGTTCCTTGGACTGAGCTCCTGAGGATAGTTTCTTTATGCCAGATCTCAGAAAAGGTTGGTTGACTAAGTGAATTTTAAGGTGAGCACATATTTGCATCTGCTACAGAGGTAATATATATTCAGTGTAGAAAATGTAGAGAAAAATGAATCATAACATGATTAAAATCATCTCTGATCCCCCCATTCTTGATGTTCCAGTGTTTTTCTTCCCAGCTGTATATGCATATACTTATCTCTAAACAGAATCATAGGGACCGTGTATTTTCTATATAAACTTCCTCTTCTGCTCCATGAGAATGCAACCTCCTTGAAAGTTAAAGTTCTGTCTTTCTCTTCATTTGCGTTCTTCAGGGTGCTTAAACTTGAGCCAGTTGTTGAATAAATTTCTGTAGAGTAGTTATACGGGCATCAAGCCGTCATTAGCTTCCTGAGTTGCCATCTCCTTTCTCTGTCTTCTGGGGATGCCCATCTGAATTCAGATATGAGGACAGCTCAGTTCAACTCACTAAAGATTTATGGAACCTTCTTCTCTGTATTCGGCTACTGTGTCAGGCATGAGGGCACACGGATGGCTCTGATGTATCCCTGCACTAGAGCCCAGTCAGCTATGTAAACAGACCATTTTAACATAGATAAATACCATGTTACAATAAGATGCTATCACCTCTGTATATGAAGTAATATGTAACAAATGGAAGTGTGGAATGCTCACTGAGGATCAAGATTAATGTTAAAAGCTAATTTGTTTGTATTATCTCATTTAATTCTCACAACAACCCTACTAAGCAGCTGCTGTTAATATTATTCTCATTTGATATATTGGGAAACAAGCATGAAGAAGCCAAAAAGCTTGTCCAAAGACATACAGCTTGAACACAGGGGAACTGGGGTTCAAAATCCAGCAGTTGGTCTCCAGTCTGTAGTCTTATGCAGCAGGCAGTATTTCCTCTTAATGGAAGCATAAAGAGGGGGTCAAGGAAGTCTTCCAGAGCGAGGGGTAGGGTTTGGTAGGAAAGGTTATACCAAGCTCTGAGAAAATGTCTTCAAAGATGTTGAAGTAAGAAACAGGATAGTGTGTGTGGAAGATTACATAAGTATTTGATCAGATTTAACATATAAGTGCAAAGAAAGGAGTGAAATAAGGTAAGGCAGGGGAGAAATGCAGGTGCCAGGCTGGTGAAATTAAGTTTTATCCTAAGGGGAATCAAGAGCCATTGAAAGGTTTTCAGCAAAGGAGTGACATGAGCATATTTATAAGTTAGACATGTAATCATGGTAGCCCTTTGAAGGATGGCTGGAAGGAAGGAAGCCTGGGGGCAAGGATAACAGTTGGGGCTACTCGGTAGTCTCCATTTGCCCCTTGAGATCCACTCTCCATGCTTTTCCCCCCTGCTGTGTGCCTTGGAAGGCTGACCCATATGATTTGCTTCACTGGAGCACCCTTGGGTGTTTGGTTGGGGTTTGCCCATGTTAGGCACCTGCAAGAGATTAGCAGGTACAAGGAGGGTGAGGTTGAAGCATTTATTACCCCATCACCTCCATGCTTGGTCATGCCTTGTCAGAGTTAGGTTATTCTGCTGGATTATACTGAGGTAGGAGATAGGTGGGCCCCAGGCTGAGCAGCTGCAGCCAGTCTCCTGCTGACACTTTGAGATAAGATACTAGCAGGTGCCTTGGGCCCTGAGTGGGTGGGTGCAAAGCGACCACAATTTCCTCATTCCTGTGGTCAAGGGGATTTCCCAGCCCAACACATGTGCAGAGAGGGTCCTCAGTCTAGGGAGGAGCCCAAGGAGCGAGGAGACACCAACCCTTAATATGTCCTGCCAACCTCCCAGAAACCTTCGCGTTGGAATCCATCATGGCTGGGAGATGTGCACACCCACCAGGAAGGACCCTGAGTCAGGCCAAATATGGGCACAAGCAAGATGATTGGCCAGAGACCACCTGGAAGACTGCCTCCCCCGTAAGCGACCTGAGTTGCCCCTATTGGGGGCAACTCACTCTGAGTTCACCTGTGTGCTCTTCCACATGCCCACTGCTTCTATTAAAGCATATATTAAATGCTTTATCTGTTTCACAATCTTGATCTCTTTGCTAAATTCTTTCTTCAAAGAAGACAAGGACTGAGGTCCTTCTTCCAGCCACCTCACCCCTGAATTCAATACTACCTGAAAGCCACAGCAGCTGACTAGCAGCCCTTTCCTAAAGCTATGGCTCTTTCAGGGTGATAGAAGCCTCCCTCCCTTTGCCCCTTCAGGCCTAGGATGGTGACAGCGCCTTGCTGTTGCCAGCTTTGAGGTGCTTCATCATTGCTTGGCCTTAACCCTGCCTGTGATGATTAATTTCATATGTCAACTTGACTGGGCTAAGGGATTTCCAGAGAGCTGGCAAAACATTACTTCTGAGCTTGTCTGTGAGGGTGTTTCTGGAAGAGATTAGCATTTGAATGCGTAGACTAAGTAAAGGATAAAGGCCTCTGTCAGTGTAGGTGGGCATCATCCAATCCCTCTAGGGCCTGAATAGAACCGAAAGGTGGAGGAAGGGGAGATTTGCTCTCTGCCTGAGCCAGGACATCCATCTGTTCCTGCCCCCTGACATTAGCCCTCTTGGTTCTCAGGCCTTTGGCTCAGACTGGGACTTACACCACTGGCTCCCCTGGTTCTCAGTCCTTTGGGTTTGGACTGGAACCACACCACTGGCTCTCCTGGGCCTGCAGCTTGAAGATGGCAGACTGTGGGACTTCATAGCCTCCATAATCATGTGAGCGAGCCCCTCATCATAAGTCTCTTTCTATATAGCTATATATGTTCTATCGCTTCTGTGTCTCTGAGAACCCTAAGACACTTCCAAAGCCTTTGTAAATGGTCCCATTATTAAACACTTCTCAGTCACCTTACTGAGTGTGTCTTCTCTTTTCTGATGAGACACTGACTGGCACAGAGCCATTTGAAGCAGTCCACAAGAGAGATGATAAAGGTTTGCGGTAAGGCAACCACTTAGAGATAACAATGTAGAGATTGATATTGTAGAGATGATAAGGAAGGGTGTGTATTTGAGATCTATTTCCCAAGCCCACTCCTCAAGGACTTACTGCGTAGAGGTGACCGCCCATGGAGGCTGGAACAGCTAATGTCAGGGGTGCGTGAAGTCAGTGTCACTACCTTTCCCAGCTCCTTCTACCTAGGCAGTGAGTTCATCTCACAGAACATCTGCTTTCCCCATCCTGGCGAGGCAAAGACCATTTGCAAACTCATCAGAAGCGCTCCCTGGCCTTACGTGAATAATCTGCAGGAGGGTCAGCTGGTGCTGTGGAATCTGAAGATGGGTTAGTTAGCCACTTGGGAGACGTTACCAAGATGGCTGGTGATCAGAAGAGCTGCTTATTTTCATAATGACCTTCAGGAATTAAATAAAAATACAATGAGTGCCATAGATTAGGGAGAACAAGCCAATTAAAACCACAACACGCCTTTGGGATTTTTTATTTCTTTTCCAGGAGGCTGAAAGGCATCCGTGGCTGCTGAGGCAGGGTGGAGGTCTTCCCAGAATCACTGATGAAGGCTGATCCTCTTGCTTGGCTTTAGCGGCCAGCGGAGGGGATTTGAGCCTATTGAATATTTCACGAGTTGCAGCCCATGTGGGGAGAACAGTGAAAGGTGAAGAGGCAATCCCTGGGTTTCTTTACGATTCCAATATTAAACTAAGCTCTTCGGGGTGGGAGGGGGGCAGGCATTGGAGTCAGTCTACCGCCGGAAGGCATGGTACACCAATTCTCCCACTTTAATATCTGCTGTTTCATTTTATATTCATCATGTCAGCATAATCTGCCTTTATGGGAATCATCTTTGTTACCAACCAAATGCGTTTAGTCTGCCTTTTGCTTTAAGTTTGATCGTAATATGACTTGAAGACTTCAATGAAATGTTTATATGCAGGGGCTAGCGGAAGAGGAGAGGGAAAATGCAATTGGAAAATCAATCATCAGGGAATTTCAAGAACCTAGCCTTGGTTATGCTACTGTTTCTTTGACCTGTTTTTAATGGACCCAGGACCGGCTCTCGGAGCAAGTCTACCCGCTGATTCCCTGCTGCATGCTGAAAAATGTATACTCTGTTGCCAGACATCCAAAGCTCTTAACTCTATGTCTGAACCATATTCCCACCCTGACATTCTACTGCCCTCCTTCTTGTGCATGTGGCTTCACTGCCCTGAGATACCCAGCCACCCAGCCCATCTCTCTGCCTCCTTCTCTCCTCCAAGGGCTAACAAGATGCCCATCCTCTGCAACACTCATGTTACCACGTTTTGGGAGTGGTTCTTTGTCTCAAAGCTGGGAAAGTCCTGTCCCACCCTCGAGTTCCCAATGGACCTTTACTTTTTCTTTATTTCCCTAATGAAACTCGACACTGCTTTCATCATCTTATTATGGATATGTATAAACACTTGTGTGTATGAGTGTATATGTGTGTGTGTATTCATCATTCAGCAATCCAGTATTTTTTTAATTGATCACTTATACGTGCCGAAGTACTTGAAATGCGGCAGGAATAAGACACACGGGGTCCCTGCCATCCTGGAGAGACACGTATTAAATGCGTGTTCAAGAAAATACATGAAGTAAAATTCTAATAGTGATAAGTTCCATAGAAAGTGTTTGTAAAGGCGGTACAATAGAGAGGGCATGTGTATGGAGAGAAGTACTTTGTTATTTTTAATCTTTTTTTTTATTGAAGTATAGTTGATTTACAATGTCATGTTAGTTTCATGTCTACAGCACAGTGATTCAGTTTTATTATATATTTTTCAGATTCTTTTCCCTTATAGGTTATTACAAAACATTGAGTATATTTCCCTGTGCTATACAGTAAGTCCTTGTTGTGTATCTATTTTATATATAGTAGTGTGTATATGTTAATCCTAAACTCCTAATTTATCCCTCCCCCTCTTCCACTTTGGTAACCATAGTTTGTTTTCTATATCTATGGATCTATTTCTGTTTTGTAAGTAAGTTAATTTGTATCTTTTTTTAATTTTAGATTCCATATATAAGCAATGCTGTATGATATTTGTCTTTGGCTTACTTCAATTAGTATGATAATTGCTATGTCCATCCATGTTGCCGCAAATGGCATTATTTCCTTCTTTTAATGGCTGAGTAATATTCCTTTGTGGATATGTACCACATCTTTTTTATCCATTCATCTATCAATGGGCATTTAGATTTCTTCCATGTCTTGGCTATTGTAAAGAGTGCTGCTATGAACATAGGGGTGCATGGATCTTTTCGAACTATAGTTTTGGAGAGGAGTACTTTACGTAAGAGTGGCATGGCCTCTCTGAGTAGGTGTCAGTTGGACTGAGAGACAAAGGCTGAGAAGAAGCCAGCTTGCAAGCTTTGGGTGGAGAGTTCCAGAGACACTGGACAGAAAGTCTGTATGTGCTGAGACAAGAGGAAGCCTGGCCTGTGTGGGGAGTAGTTGTAATTCCTGTAGAGCTGGGGCATGCGATGAGCGGATGATGCGGGGGGTGTCCTGGGTCACATTAAATGGAAAGCGTGCACCTGTGTGCACGGTGACATGGGGCAGGGGTAGAATTTCTGCTATTAAAGGACTGTGAGCTTCCCGAAGGCAAAGCTATGTCTCATTTCACTCCGGATTCCAAGCTACTAAGCCACCTGCTATTGAGTAAGTCCTCAGTAAGGTGTGTTGAGTGCCTAAACAAAGAAACACATGAATAAATGAATGAAGGACAGAACAAATGACCAAGACCTTCTGCTTCCGCTGAGGCAATTTTCCCTCTGAGGTTTCATGCCCCTTCTCCCTTCCCAACAGTAGTTTTTTGTGTTTTTTTTTCCCTCTTTGTAATAGAGTAAGGCCAGAGCTGTTCTCTGTGAGTCAATATTTACTGTGTTTCACACACTGTTATTATCATTTAACGTTTACTGTCTGCTGACTGTGCACTCATCGCCGTAGCAAACAAAGAGCTCAATTGGTTCATGGGCTAATTTAGTCAAGGAAAAGGAGATGTTATAAGAGCAACTGGCATAGTAGAAATTATATAGAGTGGAAATCCACTGGGTCCAGCTGGGTACCAGCTCACCAGTGACCTTAAGCAAGTGACTAACCCTGCGTGGCCCTCTGTTTTCTAATCTGAACACGGGGATGGCAAGCTCCTTTAATGGTGGGGTTTCAGGCACGGGTGGGGAGAGCTCCAGAAGTAAGGGGTGCAGATTTCAGGAAGGATTCCTCCGCTTCCTCTGCCTGCTCCTGTCCCAGGCTGTGTCAACCAGATGTGGCCTGCCTTGGGGCTCTCTGCCGGTGCTATTGCAGGGACTCTGAACACAGTCAGTGCCTGCCCAGCTGACAGCACACAGACCCTCCTTCTTGAGCTGCTTAATGAGAGACAACAATTTCCAGAGGCAAATCCCAGCGCTGGGTTCCCTGGACATCTGGTTCTGGCTTTGATGCACAGAGAGAAAAATGAGCAAGGCACTGAGCAAGGCCATTCACCATAATGTCTTCACGTTGCCTTGGCCCAGCTGGCCGGCTGCCAGAGAAGCTGCTTCCACGTCCTCCGATGCTGAGGCTGGGAGGCTGGGGAGAGAAGGTGCTGGGGAGAGATGTGCTTCATAGACTAGGCTCCCAGCCATTCTCCTCCCCGGGGCCACACAGGGTGCTCTGGGGGCCCTTTGGGGCCTAAGTTCTAGGAGCCGATGTACTCCTGAGATGATCTCCAGCCCTGTTCCACTCTTACTGCAACAAGGGAAGCCCAAGCAGCTTTTCACTTGCACTAATAACTTACTATATTCCAGCCACTTTGCCTTTGCCTTGGGATGAGGTGGGAGGCTGTTGGTTTAGAGCAGAGTGGTGACGTGAGCTGACTTATGCTGTGGCAGGATTCTTCTGGCTTCTGGTGGAATATAGACAGAAGAGGCAAGGGTGGAAGAAAAGAGTCAAGTTAAGGAGCCCTTGCAGTAAGCCAGGCAAGAGAGGAGGTTGTCTTGGCCCAGGTGGCTTGCAGTAGAGGAGCTGAGAAGGGTTGCATTTCGGATGCCTTTTGAAGGATTTCCTGATGGACTGGATAAAGAGTGGGAGAGAAAGCAGGCAATCAAGAATGTCTCAAGAGCGTCTGAAGGGTGAATTAGATCCTGTCCCTATTAATAATAATAATGATAATAAATATTAATAGCTAACTTTTTATAGCACATATTAAGTGCCAGATGCTCTTCCCCGAAGGACTTTTGATTGTGAAACTGAAGGAGTTAGAGTCTACTGGGAATGGACCATATAAGAATAATTCAGTAGAATTTGGTGAGCAAATATCATCATCTCATCTCAAGGTGACTCTTTTATTCAGTGTCACCAGGTGTGATGGGGGCTGCCGTGGGCATGGGGTGAGCTGACTAGAGAAGAAGTTCTAACTCGTCTTCCTCATCAATCCTCCTCAAGCTCATGTCTGTGTGCATGTACATGAGGTCTTTGGGGACTGTAGAAATACTGTCTCTAGGTCACTTCTATAGCTTCGTCCAGAGGTCCAAGCGTCAGACACTATTAAGGCCACTTGTCTATTGATGGATTGATTGCCTCTGTTTCCTACAGTAACTCTCACTTGAGGAAAGATCTGATAATTCACCAACCCCATCACCCTTCCCCTTTATTCACAGGACACACTGATAGGCCTTGTCCTTCAAACTATTTTCAGGGACACATCCCTTTAGCAGATAGCACTAGGAAAAGATTGTATGATCCCACTGCAAGGACGCTTTTGGTACTGTATGCTCTCACCCTTCTTAATAAGAAGCTATATTGGTACAATTACATTGACTGGAAGTACTATTAAAGTGATACTTATTATTTTGTATTTTCAGAGGGAAAAACAGCACAGAGGCAAGAGTTAGGAAGTTCAAGTCAGGTGACCTTACAATTGACTAGAAAGTCCTAACTTCCCATTGGTTATATGAGAACATTGAAGTAGGAAAGAGGGTTTTCAAGTATTTTTAAGCCATGGAAACCTTTGTGCCAGTACTTCCTTGCTTGAGAGTACAGTATATACAATATGAGGGAAAAAATGGAGTGGCTCTGACTGAAGCAGGAGAAATGGCTCAGAACAACCCACTTACCAAGCTCCTTTCCCTTAAGGGGTGATGCTGAGGTATCTCAGCTGGGCCAGATGTTCTTTTGGGCCTTGCCGGCTCTGAGGTTCTGCATTTGTGCCACGAGCATTTCCAGCTCAGCTTCTGAAGAGTTCACACTCTGAGCTCCCATTCTTCAGAGGTGTCCTCCCTTCACCTTCTTGTAGTTCTGTGGCCCCAGAAGAACGTAAGCACAGTCACCTCTTGCTTAGTTCGCCTCCACTGTGGGAGTAGAATGAACTACCTTGTCACGCATGCTGGTACCAAAAGGGCACCAGGCAGACCTGGGTTCGAATCCTGCCTCTGCCACTCTGTTGCTTGGGGATAACCTTGGCTACAGTCGACTCATCTGTAAGTGGAAGTGATGGTCTCTGGCTCAGAGATGCCACGTGGGGAGAGGCAACCTGGTACAGGTAGGTGCCTTCAGAGCTCCTGAACACACGTGGCCCCTCTCCTCCGCGGAGCGCCGAGGCCAGGCCTGCCGCTCACCCAGCACCTTGGGTCTTGTCTTGCAGAGATGTCAGGCACGGCAGCGGACATCTCGCTGGTGCACTGGAGACAGCAGTGGCTGGAGAACGGCACCCTGTACTTCCACGTCTCCATGAGCAGCTCCGGGCAGCTGGCCCGGGCCACTGCCCCCACCCTCCAGGAGCCCTCGGAGATTGTAGAGGAGCAGATGCACGTCCTCCACATCTCTGTGATGGTGAGTGAGTGGGAACGCACTTGGGGCTTTGGGGGGTGGCTAAAGGGAAGGGCGAGTGGAGAGACCGCGGCAGGAGGCAGGGGATTGCCAGCAGGTGGAGGGAAGGAGCTGGCCAAGTGCGAGAGGTTAGAATGATAAACAGAAGGTCGGATGGATCCCGTGGTGTCACTTGGACTGATGCATACTCGTCCATCATCTGTCAGCTGTGACAAACTAATTGTGCTTCAGAGGAGAAAATAAAGGGTCTCCAACTCCTTGGCCTTTTGGCCGACATCTCTGGGAATAGCTGTTTAACATCTGTCACGTGCTTGACCTGCTTTGCCGAGGGCTGAGGTTCAGCGCTCCACAACCGGCCGTTCCAAGAATGACTGAACAAACAAAATTGGAATGGGGCTGCCCTTTCCCAAGTGCCCTTGAAGTGCCAGGTGCTTTAACTCACAACAGCCCCTGCAGTGTAGACCGTGCATGGTGGTCCCTGGAGCTGGACTGGGCAGAGCCGGGGCTGTCACACACCAAAGCCCCCTCCATTACCCTCACTTTATAGCTGTGAATACTGAGTCAGAGGGGTAGAGAAACTTACCCAAGGTCACATAGCTAGGAAGAGACGGAGCTGCTCTTGGGTATTTGAACCCATGTGTATCTGGCTACAAAAACTGAACTATGTCCTCTACACTCTCTCTCTCTCAATGTAAGAATGTTTTGACTATCCACCATATGTGAAGCACTGCACCAGGCACATTCATGGACGTGATTTCATTGCATTTTCACCAAGAAGTCAGGCATGTCACTTCCATGTTAGAGATGAAGTTATGGACACAGAGAGATCTGTTGTCTGTTGGCCCCAGGATCTGGAACACTCTGAGGCTGCTGCCTCCTCAGAAAAGGATGCTAGGACAGAAATCGCCTGAATGGTAGTCTAAAGTGTATGTAGATTCACATTAATGATGTATTAGAAAAGCTGTAATTAATGGCTTTGCATAGTAGATAGAAAACAATGCAATGTGCAGAATGTACAGGGTCTAATTGGCTCAAGAAGAGATCAGATAATAGCTACAGCTGACCTCACTCTAGTGCTTTTCACTCCTGAAGCCGTGCTTACGTTATTTTCCCCTTTTTACCTTTAGCACAGCTCTGCCAGATGCAAGAGGGTAGGAAAAGTTATTCCCAACCTATGTGTGAGGAAGGTAGGGCTCAGAGAGGTAGAGTGATTGACCTAAGGCCACTCAGCAAAAGAGGGCTATAACCCAGCCCTTCATTTTTTCCTTCCATTCAATAGTCAACAGTACTTACCAAGAGCCTACAGTGGAGCAGATCTTGCCTTTTGGGCTCTGTTCTCCCAGTCCCTCTTCAACCTGCACTGTGCATTAGACATTCTCATTAGGGCTGAGTAAGTGCTTGGAAGTTTTCTCTTTTTGGAAAAGCACACACACACCCCAGCCAGACAGCCACGTTAAATTTGGACCTAACGTATGCTCATCACGTGGGGGAACAAATCAAGGCCTTTGTGTTATTCACGGAATGAGTGTGATAGACTTTTCCCATTTTTATATTTAGCGAGTGATGCAGCCACGTGCCAAGCCAAGTGGGTGCCTGCATGCTAAGTTCGGGTTGCAAGTTTGTAAGCACCCTCTCAGGGTACTTGCTGAGTTCCTCAAGCGGCCTGGGGCTGATGGGCGTGACGGCTCTTCTTTTAGTGTCTGAGTGAGACTCGGTTTGAACTAATATTTATTAAGCATTTTTTGTTCGGCATGGCGTTTACTCACCTCCGTCATTCCCATAACCCAGTGGCCTAGACAGTATTATCTCAATGATCAGTGAGTCCTGCATGGGCTTTCTCTGCTTCCATGCCCAGTGTTAGTGTTGGTTAAATCAGACCCCTCCCCAAAGACTAAAGGCGTTTCTCACTTTTTTCTGCTCAGTGAGTTTAGCTTGGAAAGAAGAACTCACTAAGACCCAGATGTCGCTCCAGTTCCCTGTAATTCAGGATGTGGCTGGTGGAGTAGGTCGCGTGGAGGTTGCCAGTCTCTAGACCCTCCCTGCCCGCAAGCTGGAGTGGCCCAAGGCTACCACCCTGTGGTCCCGCCCATTCTTTCCCCCTTCAGTGCTACCAGATCTTTATCTTTCCTGTCCTCCCCTTACCCTCAGCAGACAGTCCTGTCCAGGAAGCATTGGTCCCCTTTGCATCTGTTGATGGCAGCCCAGCCTCTCAGAGGTGGGACATGCCTCAGAGAACCCTGCCCTCTACACAGAGGTAGGAAGACATGGTTATAAGCATAGACACCTGAGCCCGAGTCCCTGGGTTTAAAGTTTCACTCTGCCACTTAGCACTCTGGGTGATGTTGGGCAAAGTATTTAACCCCTCTATGCCATGTTTTGTCATCTATAAAAATGAGGATTATACTAATACTTACTGTATATCAGAGCACTTGTATCAGAGGAGCTTGGCATACAAGGGCATTAGCTTTTATTATTGGGCACACTTTTATTATGGAGACGTGCTGATGTATTATACCCATTCATTTCATAGATGGATAAACTGAGGTCCAAATACAGACTAGGGCTTGTCCAGGACCCCCAGCCAGACAGCGGGGCTTGGCCTGGAGGACAGACCTCTCCGTGCCTCAGACTCTGTCCTTGCCATTCTGGCCACAGATAATTCAGCAAGAACAAAAAGAGCGTTTGGTTCTCCCCACTCCCACCTTACCAATCTTTTTAATTTTTAAAACAAATCTTGAATCTTAGATTTTTAAATCCCAAACATTTAAAATGGCATTCATGGTGGCTGGGACCTGCCTTCCCATTTCACAGATGAAAAATCTGAGATTCAGTGAGTTTAACTGACTTGCCAAAGGCTGCGTGGCTAACAGGAAAGCACTTCTGGGCCCAGGCTTTTCCAAGATTCCAAACTCATGTCACGGGGCTACTGAGGACACCATGACTCTCCCTCTGTCAAACTTTGCGTTGTTATCATCTTCAGTGAAGATCTGAGATGGTTTGTGAGAAGACCAAATCATCCAGTCAGATCTCAAAGAAACCTGGAGGTCAGAGTCAATGTTTTCCATCCGCTTTCCTCAGCATAAACATCCTGCCCACCCACGCAGGGCAGCCGGTTCCAGCTCAGTCACTGGAATCTGCTACAGTCCATGCCTGCTGGAGTGGAACCAGCATGCCCTTTTGGGCTTGTTAAGCCCTGAGTTGAGCATCTACTTTATCCCAGAAGGTTGCATCATCTGACTATTAATATCCCAAGAGTCAGGCAACAAAGAGGTGCACTCGGTGAAACCCTGGGCAGAGGAAGAAAGTAGAGGGTCATTCATCTAGTCTGCAGCCCCAACTTCAGCTACTCTGAGCAGTCGCATGCCTGCCTCAGCCATGCGGGGGGCACAATGGATGCAGAGAACAGAGCAGAGGTTCGGAAGGCATGGTCTTTCTTGCTTCCTGCTTCCTGATGGTTTTACTCTTGGGAGTTCCATCACCTCTTTGAGTCTCAGTTTATCTATAAAACAACTGATCTTGCCAGTCTCACAGGGTTATTGAGAAGAGTGGAAGAAATATATAAATCGTACCTAATATCTAGTCTGGCACATTGTGGGTATACAATAAATGTGGCTATTACTACTACCGGTGCAGCAATTTTAAAGGACTCTAATGTAGGAGTAAGGAGACATTGGACTGAGTCTTCTTTTTGCTGCTATCTTGCTATCTGATCTAGAGAAATATTCACAATACCTGACATTTACTGAGTATTCACTACATTCCAGCTAGTGTTCCAAATTTTGTTTTACATGCATTATTAAATTTAAGCCTTACAACGGATCTTAAGGTGGATACTATTGTTATGTTTATTTCATAGATGTGGAACCTGAGATGTTAATAATATCAATAGCTATTGGTGTGAGTTGGTCAAGGTTAAATGGTAAAACCAATATTTAGTTCTACAGAGGCAGACTCCAGATCCTCTGCCCTTAATCTGTAAAGCAGACCATCATTTTTCTTCTCCCTGAATTAGTTGCTGACTTAAATTATAAGATGTTATGGACAAATTAATACAAAGACTCCCACCTCATGTGGAATCTATGGGTGTGTTAAGAGGGGTTATGACTTGGGAGTCAACTCCAATGTTAAACAGTATCTCTGTTGCTGGCTTTATGACCTTGGCCAAATCAACCTCATCATCCGTAAAATAGCAATAATATTTCCTAATTCTCAGATTTTTTTCTAACTGCTGAATGAGGTCACACACGCATAATAAAAACAATGGCTACCCTCACTGAGGACTTTCTGTATGCCAGGCACAATCTAGGTGTGGTACATGCAGCATTCCACTTAATTGTTCTGGTTCCTCTATAAGATAGATACTGCTCCTGTCCCTCATTTACAGATGAGGAACCTGGGAGTTAGTGAGATTTTATAACCTGCTGAAGTTCACATCACCAATGAGTACCAAAGCTGGGATTCCAACTCCAGTCTGCACAAATTAATAAGAATCTTTGCTCTTGGGCGTGATTCTGCATGGTGCAGTGCCTGAAATTCAGTAAGTGCTCACAAAGTGGTAGCTGTCATTAAAATGTTAGCTGTAGTGACAACAGTGACGAATATTGCTGCCACAATGTTTTGAGCAAAGGGATGAAAGGAAATGTTTGATTTGATGTGTGAGAAGAGAAGACCTTTGAGGACATGTTTCTTTCAAAGGGACCATCCCACAGAAAATGCCACAGATTTGTACTGGTGGGCCCCAGTGAGGAGGGCTTACAAAGGACCAAGCTTCCAAAGTGTTTGAGCTCTCCAGAAATGGAGGGGACTGAGTCAGAGGGTAGTGAGGTCCTTGTCTTTGAGGGTATGCAAGCAAAGGCTAGAAGCCGTATTTGTCAGGATTTTGAGAGGAATAATAGTTAAATTAGATGACTATTGTAGTTCCTTCAAACTTGAAGATCTATGATTCTATGGCATAATATATAGAAAAACACTTTGAGGATTATAAACTGCCCCATAAATCTAAGAAATTATTATTACCATTCTCAATCAGTAGCTTTGTTTAAAGGATCTGTGTGATATGGGGATAGTACATTTTAAAGCTTTCTGTGAAAAATGGCTTTAGATCATTTCCCCAGTCATTGCATTTATTCATTCACAGCATATCATGCATTCCTTAGTTTATTGATTTAATCACTCAATCATGCAATGCTTTACTTGCCCACTAAACCCAACAATGAAAATCCTATCTGGTAGAAAAAAAGAAAAAAAACCAAAAGGCTCTAAAAAATCAACCACAGGGTCAGAACAAGCCAACTCTGTGGGATTTGATCTTTAAAAGGGGTCTTACGTTTTAAGTTGTATTCATGAAAAACCAGTTTTTTGAGCAACTAGTTTTAGAAGGTTCTAGGTGAGACTTGAAATATTGTGTTTACTTTTGGGGATCATATGTTAAGATAAACAATAACTGAGTAGAAAATGTATGAGGAAATAAGACAGCGAAGAGTCTTAAAATAATAATGCTAACAAGCACTGTTATAATGCTTAGTTAGTGTTATAGCCATTGACAGATTGTTAACTCATTTAATCCTTCCGATAATCCTAAATCAATAGATGTCATTATTACTCCTGTTCTACTTTTGAGAACATGTAGGCATAGAGAATATAACTACCATGCAAGAACTGTGGACCTGGTAGCCCAAGGTTCGTAACTGACTTACCGGCCATGTGACTTGGGCATGTTCCTTCCCTCTGCTTCTTCCATTTCCTCATCTACAATGGAGTGAGGATGGAAATACCTGCCAAAGGATGCTGTTGTGAGGATCACCTAAGATGATACACATAAAGCACATATGCTAGAGCCTGACACAGAGTCAGGTCGTCATAAGTGTTAAGACTCTGCTATTTACAAGTATATGTTTCCTAGGGCTGTCATGACAATGTACCATAAACTGAGTGACTTAAACAACAGAAATTTACTGCCTCACCGTCCTGTAGACTAGAAATCTGAGATCAAGCTGTGGGCAGGCCAAGATGTGGATCTGTTCCAGACCTCTCCCCTAGCTTCTTATAGCACCTGGGCTTTTGTGGCAAGATAACTCTGTTCTTCCTGGCATTCTCCCTGTGTGGGTGTCTATCTCTGTGTCCAAATTTTCTCCTTTTTATAGGACACTGGTTACATTGGATTGAGGCCCACCGTAATGACACCATCATAACTTGATTACCTCTATATGTAAAGATCCAGTCTCCATGTAAGGTCACATTCTGAGGTACTGGGGATTTGGAGTCCAACATATCTTTTTGGTGGGGACACAATTCAAGAAATAACAATAAGTGCTATTGCTGTGTTATTTATAAGTGATATTAATGAAGGATGCCCAGGGCAACCAAGGTGGGAGAACCCAAAGCCTTTCAGAGTGAAGGCAGAGTAGAAGGGGAAACATCATGACTAAGAGGAATATTTTTAAAAAGATGACAGCAAAAATCCAGTGGTAGGAAAATCATGTGATACACATAGCACAAAAAACTCTGGCCTGGGACTCAGCTGTCCCTGCCCTGCCCCTCATGTGCTCTATGACCTTGAGCAGGTCACATTCCCTTCTTAGCCTTAGTATCCCCATCTGTAAGTTGAGATCCTCAAGCTTATAACTGTTGCCAAGACATGATGAAGTTTGGAAGTACAAATATCCCAAGTACATTTTTATATGTGAGCCATACCTCGTGAATCCCATTTACTTTTTTTTTCCCCCCAGAAAGTGAAATTTTTAAAATCACAAATACATTTTTTTTAGTTTTAAAAAATGTAAATCATATGTACCTTGAAGCTTGGCCATGGCTTGCCTCAACAACAAGGATTAACTAAAAGCCCACAGGGTCTCTAGCTAGGCTAATGGGAAGATTAGGAGAATAAGCCATAGCTTCTGTCCTAAAGGAAATATGGCTTATCTCCCACAACATTTAGGGATGCAGCTTAGGGAAGTATTGATGGAATGAGCCTGAGGTGGTGTCAGGAGGCCTGGTTTCCAGTTAAAACTATACCTCGTACCAGCTGCAGAGATTTGGACAAACCTTCACCTCTCTGAGCTTCTCGATTGGTCATCTGCCAAATGGAAATAAAATTAGAATCATAACATTGAACTGAGATAATGCACATGAAAGCATTTGGCTAGGTTTCCCCCCAAAGAAGTAGAACTATACAGTTTGGTTGGAAGGTTGGAGCTGAAAACACCTTAGACCTTGCAGAATCCAATTCTTGAGATGTCAGCTTTTGCTTGCTTTTTCTGTGAGCAGATTACTCTGAACCTCAGTGACTGACCAAACAATGCTTTATTTCTCATGCACGTTACGTGTCAGCAGCTGCAGTCACGGTGGCCCAGATCTGCTTGTCTTCTCGTGCTGGGACTGTGGCTGAAGGGGAGCCCCAGTCTGAGACGTTTGGTTTTCATGGCAATGAGCAAGACAGCAGGCAGAAATCTAGGATGGCTCTTAAACCAAATGCTTAGACATGGGTTCTCTCAGATTCTGTGGGCCAGAGCATATCGTGTGGCCAAGCCAGTGGCAGGGGTGTACGGTCCTATGTGGAGAATGGGCATGTGAACAATTGCAGATAGCATTTAGATGAGACCACGCCTCATTTTACAGATGGAGGAAAATGAGGCCAGAAAATGGACATTCTCCATCCCTACTCCATTCGTCTGGGCCAGCAATCAAGCCCAGCTGGAGAAGGCTGACAAAGGCATCCTGGATATGCATCTCAGGAAGGGGGCCTGGAGGCAGTTCCTTTGAGCCTTCTGGTCAAAAAGAAATGCAAGATGGGAATGTATATAAGAAAAAAAATCTGCATAATGGCGGGGGGGGCAAAGAGATAGGAAAAACAGACATCCACCAGTATTTATTGAGCAACTGTTGTACACTAGATGTGTAGAAACTACCAGCGGCAGAGAGAAATAAAAGGAAACAGAAAAAGGGAGCCAAGGACAATGAGAGAGATGTAGAAAAATAAAGGGAAATTGGCAGGAACAGACAGAAGAGGATTTAGCAATAGAAGCAGAGGCGGGGAAAGAGGAAACAGAATAAAAGACATGGAGGAAACCACACAGAGACAAGTAAACAGGGAAAGAGAAACAGCAGAGTTGAGAGGGACCAGATAGATTGGGATCCCCAGAAAGAGCCTTGGAGGGTGGACTGACGGGGTGAAGGGTGGGGTGCTAGGAGCGAGGAGGAGGCTGAAGTCTGGAAGATGGGGCAACATCCAGCAGAGACAGGGAGGGTCTGAGGTGGGGCTTCGGGACCAGCAGATCTGAGAAGAGGCCGCGGAGGTTGAGGTGGGTGAGGCTGCAGTGCCGAGTCCTGGAGGGTGGCGGGGGGGATCCAGAGACTGCAGAGAGGCAACACGGGGAGGGGCCAGATGGGTTGGCAGGAAAGTCAGGGAGAATGTCCTCTCCATGGCCACGCCCCACCTGCTTTCCTCCAGCCTCTTGTCCACATTTCATTTTCCTTCAAGAACCCAGGGCTTTCGTATGGTGTTCTAGCAACAGGGAATGAACGAATGGGGTGTGTGTACAAGCGGGGTGTCATGTTCCCACTGTTTACTCCCCTTCCCACACGTTCTGAGTCTATCCGCAGTAAGGATCGAGGTGGGCTTCCTTTGGGTTCATTAGTGGGCTTCCACTTCCTGCTTCACTTAACTCCCCTTTGTCCCCTCTCCCCATCTTCAGGAGGCAGCTTGGTTTGGTGGAAGTGATGTGTGTTTGGAGACAGACAAGTGTGCATTCAAATCGTGCTCTTTCCCATATTGCTGTTTGACCTTAGATATATTCCTGAACTTCTCTGATTCTTACTTTCTCCTGAATTTCCAGTGAGGCTGTGAATCTCTCATTCATGGGGCTCAGGGGAGAAATAAATGATAAAAGACGCATGAAGTGTCTTAGAACAGTGCTCAGAGAAGATCCCTTTCTTTTCCTTTAGCCTCCTAAAAATTCCTTTCTAATTCACTGTTGGGCTTGGCCTTGGAAAACATCCTTAGAGCTAAGCTGGTTAGGAGTTATTAAGAATATTGACTCTAAAATACTGATATAAATAATTGACTAAGAAATAAGTGGGATAGAAGAGATAGCTCTTTCTTACAGTGGAATTCCAATTAATAAATGCAGAGGAAAGAGGGAACTAGGAAGTCACCATTAGACCGTCACCACTGTAATAATTACTACCAACAAGATCCACCCATGTATATTAAAATTCATGGGTGAAACTTCAAGAAGCAGCAGGATATTTGCAGTCTCAAAGAATTACACCACCACCCACCCCCTCGGATATGTATTACTTACAAAAAGAAAATGGTGACTTTACAGTGGAACAATCTGGCAGATACCACTTGCATTAACTTCCTAGGGCTGCTATAACAAATTACCAAACACTGAGGGGCTTCAAACAACAGAAATTGATGTTGATGCTTTTACAGTTTTGGAGACCAGAAGTCCAAAATCAAGGTGTCAGCAGGGCTGCATGCTCTGCGGGGCTCTAGGGGATAATCCATTCCTTGCCTCTTCTAGTTTATGGTGGCTCTATGCTTCCTTGGCTTGTGGCTACTTGACTCCAATTTCTGCTTTCATCTGCATCTCACCTTCTCCTCTGTGTCCTTTCTTCTGTGTCTCTCGTAAGGACATGTGTCAGTGGATCGAGGATCCACCTGGATAATTCAAGATGATCTCCCCCTTGCAAGATCCCTAGCTTACTTACATCTGCAAAATAAGGTCATATTCACAGGTTCTGGGCACTGGGATATGGATATATCTTTTTGGGGGTCCACCGTTCAACCCACTACATCACCTTAACCAAGCAATCCAAGTTAGCTTCACCAGGAATAAGATGTGGACAACCTGAATCTCCTGATAGGATGCACTGAGAAGAGCACAATGCCGTTTCTCTGGTTTTCTTGCCAAAAAAACGGTGTAACTTGATTCTAATCATGAGAAAACATTAGAGATAAACTCAAAGTGAGGGACATGCTACAGAATAGCTGACCAGCATTCTTCAAAGGTATTAAGATCATGAAAGACAGGGAAGACTGAGAAATTGTCACAAATAAGAGAAGACAAGGGAGACTCGAAAATTAAATGCCACGTAGGATCCTGGGTTAGACCCGGCCCCCACCTTCCCCAGCCCCGAAAAAAAAAAACGTTGGTGGAAAACCTCGTGAAATCCAAATAGGTCTGTAGTTTAGCTGATGGGATTGTATTGTTAACTTCCAGGTTTTGATTATTCTACGGTTGTCCCTCAGTATCCATGGGAGATTGGTTATAGGACCCCCACAGAGACAAAAATTCATGGATGCTCAAGTTCTTTAGATAAAATGATGTAGTGCAGTTGGTCCTCCGTATCCATGGGTTCTGCATATGTGGATTCAACTAACAGAGGATCGGTTGAACCCATGGATACAGAACCTGCAGATAAGGAGGACCAACTGTATTTTGTTATGAGAAATGTTACCTTTAGGGGGAACTGAGTGAAGACTATGCAAGAACTCTCTGTACTAACGTTGCAACTTCTGGTGAGTCTATAATTATTTCAATATAAAAGAGTTAAAAACAGAAAGAGTATTGCTTTTGGAGCAGGACTGTTTGGGTTAGGTCCTGGACTCATGGCTGACCTCTCAGCGTGACATGGTTAAGTTACTCCCTCGTGCCTCAGTTTCCTCCACTGTAAAATGTGATAATAATAGTTTCTACCTCCTGGAATTAAAATGAGGTCACACATGTAAACTCTACACAAATGTTGTATCATCAATTTCGTTAATATTGCTACTGTCATTGTTCCTCTTTCACCAATGATAAAACCAAGGCCTTGACAGTTAAAACTACTCTTTTCTAAGATCACACAGCCAGTCCCTGAGCCCAGAATTAAAGTTAAGTTTCTGATTCCAAGTGATCTCTCTCCTCTATAGTATTTCTTCTCTTACAGGGGCAAGGATGGGTAAAGACCTTTTAGGGGCCCATCTTCATAATCATCTAGTTAATACTTGACTCTGTGTGTTGTTAATGCAGGTCTGCCCTTGGACTGTGGAAGGAGGTAGCGTATCTTCTTTAGAAGTGATGAGAGCAGACATTTCTGAGGTTCCCCCCAAAAAACAAAAACAGCTACTTTAAAACTCCTCTAGTCCAACTCCTTCATTTTAGAGTGAAAAGAAATACAGAAACTAAGCCTGTAGGTCTCAAAGAGTGACGTGGTCAATGTCATGTGGCAGGTCAATGTCATGTGGCAGGTCAATGACAGAGCTGGCCTTCCCATCTAGATCTCATGAGTGTGTGTGTGTGTGTGTGTGTGTGTGTGTGTGTGTCCCCACTGCACCACACTTTCTAAACCTCCCCCAGCTGTGATCTGCACTCAGTAGATGGCCCTTCACTCTGTGCTGTGGGAGCCGTAAACATACAGGTTCAGCACAATGATATTTCACTTCATTGTGGTAATCATGCTGTCTGCAAATCTACCAATACAGTCAAACAATCACCCAATTCAAACTTCTGCGGCTAATGTTCCCCAGCTCAAGGGTGTCTTTAATAGCAAAATCATACTTGTTTTTTCTTCCTTCCCTCTCTGTTTTTTTCCTAATCTCTCCCCGATGAGACATAATATTAATTACAGCAGTTAACAGAAATTCTGTCTCCATTACTGCCTGCCACCTTCTCCATCTTGACTTCTGCCTCCAAAATTTCTCTCCTGAATGAAGGGAGGGGGGTTTATGCAGATGTGTGATTGTCTGTATTTACCTTTTCTCTGCCCACCTCCTTGGTGCTGAATTTTAAGTCAAGCAGGATCAATATTTTCTCTGGGGGGGGGGTGTGCGTGAGTGTGAATGTGTATGCATTGTTTGTGTGTGCCTGCTTTGTAATCTAGCTGTCATTTTGAGCTAATTGTGTTGTTTCCTCTTGTGTGGAAGGAAATCTTATCTGTTTTGGATTAAAATTCAATGAAGGTCATAGCGGCTGGAAAACTTACCAGACTGCTGCAATTAATGTTCATTTGGCTTTGATAAATTGGTACGTTCCCCTCCATAGGACTGGAGTGGATTTCAGAGGCAATAATTCTTCCATTAACTCAATGATTCTGCCTGTGATGGAGGACCTTGTCCTGCTTTTGTTTGTCATCTGTCACTTGGAGGAGCTGGGCATATGTCGGAGATGATTTATCATGATTGCAGTGCCTGCTTGTATCAAAGCATTTAAAACCACAAATTATTTTTGCCCCCTGTAAATTGCTTGATTAAACAAACGTGAGGTTGGAATTAAGGTAGAAAGAAATTTTTGTGCCTCTGTTCCCACCCCTGGGCTTCCACAGTTATGGGGTTATTGCAAGTTCCTTTCAAGCTCAAGGTGAAAATGCATTTGTAGAGGAATAATACTGAGCACTCACTGTATGCCAGGGATTGTGCTGGGAGCTTTATGTGCATTATTTTACTTAATTCTTAAAATAATTCTGTAGGGTAGTTTGTCTTTATTACCTGGGAAGAGGTTGAAATCCATAGATGATAAGCATTTCATCCAATATAAGCAACGTAAGATTGGAAACCAAGTGTCTTGATTCTAAAGCCCTTGCATTACCATTCTGTGCATTAGGATTTTTAAAAAATTGCCTAATATTATTAAGTTCTACTGTTTAGTTCTGGTATTTCACTAGATGTGGAGCCAGATCTCTTTTCTGTACATAAGAATTACCTCAGGTGTTTGTTTAAAAGGCAATTTCCTGGGCCCTGCCCCAGGTCTGCCAGAGCTGAACACCTGCTGTGGGGTTCTGGGGAATCTCCACTATGGCAGGCTCTGCCCCTAATGCTTGCTGATAGCAAAGGTGGAGAATCACTCACCTGCAGCTCCTTGAGACCAGCAGTGGGAAACCCACAGCCTCAGCCCACTAATTTTTAAAATTATTATTTAGTTCTCACGAAACCCTGCCATGCAGGCATTGGTATCACCATCTTACAGATTGAAATGTTGAAGTACATCAAGTTAAGTGGGTTTGTTCAAGGTCACACAGCTAGGGAGAGGCCAAGCTGGGGTCTAGACCCTGCATTTGCCTCACTGGCTGTAAAGCTCTTAAACAGCATCCCCATCTCACCCTCTCCTGCCCTTGACCCTCTATGTCCCCAGCCCTCCCTCCCTTCTCTCAAATTCTGCAGGGGCACCAGCAAGAGTGGCTCTGTGCTTTCCCCATGGACACTCTCTTCAGCTCCTGTTTTATTATAGTCCTTATGTGTCCTGTTGTTCCCCTAATGAAGCGTCTAGAGGCCTGCCCTGTCTTGGCCTCCCTTTATAGGGAGTGAAATATGTTGGTGTCTGTGCCAGGGGCTTTGTTGAGATGGTTCATAGAGCCCCCGGGAGGAGATGTGGGGGGGAGACGAGACCCCCTTCCCCTCATTGCAAATGATCTCAGGTAAAGGAAACTCATGCAGGGCAGGTCTGTGCCATTACAGTGATTACAGAAGCATGGCTGAGAGGGGAGGCTGATGAGCTGGACCCGGATCTGACAACCTTTTGCTAACTCTGTGATCTTGGGCTAGCTACTTGCCCTCTCTGAACCTTGATTTCCTCAGATGGAAAATAGGCGTAACAATAGTACCTCCTCTAATAAAAACATTGCCAGATATAGAAGCATCCATGGTAAGTGCAAGCTTGGTATATGATACCTAGAAGTTTCTCAGTACTTTGTAGCTGTTCTTAAAGCTCTAACACTGTTGACCCATTCATGTTAATAGAACATGTTGTCATTTAGCATCTCATGAAAGCTTGACAATCTATTAAGTAGGTGTCCATTTTAACACCCTTTTATAGCAGGTCAGGCCAAGCCTCAGAGAAAGGGCTTGCTTAGGGTCACACAGTTGGTCAGCACCAGAACAAGAAGTCTCTGGATCCCTGACAGAACTGGGTAGGTGGGGCCGTTGGTGGATGGGTGCCTGAAGTCCTGTAGCAGGTAATTAAAGGTCCACGGTAAAATTTGGGCTGGATACTCTGCCTGCCCTTCATTTTTGAGATTGAGTGGCAGGTGTTATGAACTGAATCGTGTCCTCCGCCCCCCAAAAAATCATATGCTGAAGTCCTAACCTCCAATGTGACTGTCTTTGGAGATAGGGCCTTTAAGAGGCTAATTAAGGTTAAATGAAGTCATAAGAGTGAGGCTCTAATTTAATAGGACTGGTGTCCTTATAAGGAGAGGATGCAGGAACATAGTGGAAAGACCATGTGAGGACACAGTGAGAAGGTGGCCGTCTACAAGGAACCCTTACCAGAAACCAGCCCTGTCAGCACCTTATCTCTGATTTCCAGCCTCAGAGCTATAGGACAATACACTTCTGTTGTTCAATCCACCCTGTCTGTGGAATGCTGTTATGGCAGCTTGAGCAAACTAATACAGAAGAGAATTGTGATTAGTGCCTCCCTGGCCGACAATGGCTGAATGACAATGGCTGGAATACATATTTTCCTTTTCCTCGGCTCTTATTCCTGGGACAAAAGGGAAAAAGAAAGAGGGGAGGAAATCACAAAGCAGAAAGGGGACAGGATGGAAAGGGGAGAAAAGAAGGGAAAGAGGTTTTTAGAGTGTCTGGCATATCCTAGCAGCTCAGTAAACTGTTAGATGAATGGATTGGGAGATAGATGATTGGATCCTGTCATGTGTTACAGTTGTTAACTTTTTGCAACATTGTAACACTGGGTGCAGATTCCCAGGTTGCCGGGAGAGGCCCTGATGGTAACAGCTTCCACTTAGTTATTGCAACAATTATTTGAGAGTGCCTTTTATATGCTTGCATGGTCTTCCTCACACACTACTTCATTAAAATTTACAAAACTGCCTGTTAGCGATTATTCACAGATGAGATGTGTAAGACTGTGCCCATTTGATGGATGAGGAAACTGAGATCGCCCAAGGTCACACGCAGCCAGAGACCTGGACTCTTAGTCTCAAGCCCATGCTCTCCCTGTTGGCACGTTGAGGCCAGTGAAACTGGAAGAACAGCTCACTTGGAGGAGAGACCCACACATTGTTAGGTTTCTCTTTACCCAGTTACTACCTGTGTGACCTAGACAAAGTCGTCTAACCTGACAGAGATCCTCACAGTGGTGGAGGGAGGCTTCACCGAGGGAGCACAGTGCAGTGCTCAGTGCCTTGTCTGTAGGAAGTGCTCTGTAACGGGCAGCTCTGAAGTCTTGCAAACCTTCCTTCTTATCTCCAATATCCTGTCTCCTGGACCTTAAATCAAGAACAGCAACTCATACCTTAAAAGACTGTGTTGAATAAAATGAGATAACCCAGGTGGAATGCCAGGATAGTGCCTGGCACGTAAAAGATGCTCAGTTCGTGGTGACTGTGATTACGATTACCTGTAGTCTCCCAAACCCCATGCAGATTAGGGAGTCCTCACCTTGGGAATCTCTTAGATAAAGCGAAGACAAAGATGATGCTTTTCTGGCCTGTCCCACCCCAGGTTGCTAGTGGGAGGCCCCTGTATGGAGGAAGGCCAGCAGCCACGGGAGGTGACAGCTGGGGTCTCGGAGCCACCCTGGGGACCACCTCCTGCTCCTTGGAAGGTGAAGACATGGCTGGCCTGCCCAAGTGGTGCAAAGTGACAAATGAGGTTGTGAAGCAGCAACAACATCTGTGTCATCATTTCTGCACCAGGAGGTCAACTGGCTTCATAAACCGTGTTGCTGCTGGAGCAGTCTTTGTTTAGGAATTAATTAGGAGAAGCGAAGAACTGCTGCCCATGCAGATTCTGGTCTCTGGAAGTTATAAAAAGCAGATGGATTTTAAGCAAATGCGGTTTTCACCCTTTCACATCAGCTGAAAGGGTACGTATTAGAGCAGGGGCACCCGGGAAACAGGCGTTGAAAAGAACACCTGAGCCCTCTTCCTAATCCACTTCTGTGTGCCCACGTGCATGGCCCCATTCTTTTGGCTACTGCAGTTTGTGCATTGATACCACTTTGGTATTAATAATAGCAGAGTCTGCTGAGTCTTTTTATGTGCCAAGAACAGTGCTAGATGCTTTCCACACGCTTATCTAATCTCCATGAGAGTCCAGTGAGGAGGCTTTTCGTTACTGCCTTTTACTTGTGAGAAACCCGAGGCTAAGAGCAGCAAATTCTTTTCGTAGAAGTGATGGAGCTCAGGCTTGAACCCAGGCTTGTAGAAGTCCAAGCTCGATGCCTTTAGGTGCTGTGCTATAGTAGGACCTCCTCACCTTCTCCATGAAATGCTCTGAGTATCCATGTGTAACAGATATCCTAGTATCTGTTAAAAGCTGAGTGAGGAATTTGGAAGAGCAGATCTTGTAAAACACAGGGATTCTCATGTGAGGGCCAATGAGGACCATTTACACTTTCATGCATCAACTCTATTTGGATTTGGAAGTTAATTATCCTCAAAGAATGCATTTTACCCTAGCAATAATAATACTGTTAATGCTAACTAATATTTTACAGTGCTTTTGGCAGTTTCAAGACAATGTTCACAGCATCTACTATTGCATTTTATCTTCAAAAACCATCCTTGGGTATTTAGACATTGATATTGTAGCTATTATTATTATTATTAGCTCTGCTTGAAGCTTAGAAGGGTTCATCATGTCAAAAATCACACAGTGACTCCGTGGTAAAGCCAAATCTCCTTTTACCAAATATCTCAGCATCCCCTGGGGATAATTGGAAGGTTAAGGTTGCCCTGTGGAGGCAAATAGGGAAG
Source organism: Balaenoptera acutorostrata (assembly GCF_949987535.1). Classification (NCBI taxonomy): domain Eukaryota; kingdom Metazoa; phylum Chordata; class Mammalia; order Artiodactyla; family Balaenopteridae; genus Balaenoptera; species Balaenoptera acutorostrata. Next base: position 108,402,276 of record NC_080069.1, on the reverse strand, counting down.
AACTCGTGTTGGAGAAGCACATACAATTATGACATATTAGAGGCACAGGGAACCTTTAAATCTCTGCTTATAAGCGTTTCATTTTTAAAAAGAAGTAAACCAATGCCCAGTGAAAGAAATTCACTTCTTCAAACTCACACAGTAAGTTAGTGTGACATTGATGATAAAAGATGGACACATTTGAGTTTAAACCCCAAACTTTCTATCCCCTCTATCTATGACTTTGGGCAAGTTAATTTATTTGAGCCTTAGTTTTCTCTTCTGTAAAATAGAGAAAAAGTACTACCAAACAGGATAAGGATTCAGTGAGATGATGTATGTGAAACGGGTGGTACAATGCATGTCCGCAGAGCACGTGCCCACTGAGTGAGAGTCTCTGGGATGGTCGATGAGGAGGAAAACACATGGGCTGGGGACCAGATAGGCCTGAGTGCAACTCTAAGATCCTCCATCATCAGCTCTGTGACCTTGGAATCACTCAAATCCTCTAAACCTCAGTTTTCTTCTAGAAAAATTAGAATGGTGGTTATACCTACACCATTTTGTTTGCTGTGTGTGTTAAAACTAAGTTATGACAAAGATCAGCCCAGGGCTTTGCCCACAGTGAACTTGAACTCTCCTGGGTCCCAGTGTGTTCTGCTCTTCCCATCCCACGATTTTCTCTCTCAGCTCCATGCTCCTCAAGCAAACAAAGAAAACCCATGGCTCCATTCCCTGAAGCACCACTGTTGATATTCTTCCTTTGGACATTGGAGCTGGGAAGCAGTTTTGGATTCCAGCCATTTCTATAAAAATCTTCCCAAATTTGTGGAGTGATGTGTCCCTTCCATGCACAGAGCTAGAGGAAAAAGATAGCATTCAGTGTAATTAAATATGCACTCCTGCATTTGGGGAATGCACTGGGGGGGTTTGTCTTTAAAGTGTCGTTCTTTTTGCAAAGGCACCTGTTATGCTAATGGTGCTGCGTTAGTCTCTCAACTGGGGGCCTGGATGCTTTCTTAGCAGAGCGACTGTGCATACATTACACCCCACGCTGCACTCCATGATCTAGCATGTTTTGCTTTTTCTCAAATGTAAGCACCTTGGATTCTTAATTTGGCCTCCATAATGAAGCACGTGGCCGGGAGAAGTGCTAAAGTGAGTCCCCCCATTGGAGAGAATGCCTGATGGGAAAAGACTAGAAGAGAAACAAACATTTGTTGGGCAATTGCCATGCACCAGGCGTTGTGCTGAATGTACGACCATTCTCTGCTATTTAATCTTACCACAGAGGTGCCAGGTAGGTATTTGTAGCGTTACTTCACAGATAAAGAAACAGAAACTCAGAGAGGCTACAATTAAGTATTTATAAAACTAATATTTCTTGAACCACCACCCACTGGATGTCAAGTACTGTGTCAGACCCCTGGGCTTGTGTGATCTGGTCTATAGGGTTTAGGACACGGGGAGGGGGAAGGGTAAGCTGGGGCAAAGTAAGAGAGTGGCATGGACATATATACAATACCAAATGTAAAGTAGATAGCTAGTGGGAAGCAGCCGCATAGCACAGGGAGATCAGCTCGGTGCTTTGTGACCACCTAGAGGGGTGGTATAGGGAGGGTGGGAGGGAGGGAGACGCAAGAGGGAAGAGATATGAGGATGTATGTATATGTATAGCTGATTCACTTTGTTATACAGCAGAAACTAACACACCATTGTAAAGCAATTATACTCCAATAAAGACGTTAAAAAAAATAAATATAAAAAATATATATATAGGGTTTATTAACAGTACTAACCAGAGGCTGACTTGAGATTGAGGCCCCCAAGGACATTAAGTGACTTTTCTAAGGTCACACTCTAGGAATTGGCAGAGCTGGAATTCAAACCTAGATCTCTTGGAGTCTTGTTTAGATTCCTTTGAACCAGGAGGCCTGGAGCTTGTTCCTTCACTTCTTCAACTTTCATGGAGCATCTCATATGCACAAGGCACTGTGTTAAGCATGGCACTGGGTCTGAGATGAAGGTTTCATATCTTTGGGTAGGGGTGTTGAGTCAAGTATTCAAGGAAGACAGGGTAGTACCATGTCAGGGGCTAGATCAAAGACAGTGGGAAAACAGAGGAGGAAGGGGTAACTTCTAGCTGGAGGGATCAAGGGAAACTTCCTGGGGAAAGGGAAAATTCATCCAGGTCTTAAACTGTGGCATGGATTTGGACATCAGTCAGTGATTGACAACTTCTGCCTCTTTGTCAAGATCTCTCTGCAGTAGCTGATATTAGCAAGACTTTGGGGTCAGGGATGTGTTCCACACTCATTCTCTTTCCCGGAGGTTATTAGATTCTTAGCTTCCTATTCAGCACCAATTCACATGGTATTGACCACTCTGTCCCAAGACAAGGGCAGGGGTCTGACCAACCTAGGTAAACAGACATGGCTCCTCCTATGAAAAACTCACAGACTAGAGAAGGAAGGGAGTGTTTAAGTCATTTTTAGTTAATTCAGGGAAGCCTTGGCAGGGGAAGGTGAACGTAAGTTTAGAAAAGAACCATATCAGTGATCGATTCCAGTACTTTTCAACATTTTACACCAGAAACCTTCCATCTAAATGAAATGTCATGTAGATAGCTAATATGTAACAGACAAAAATGGATCTGTTTTGGCTGGAAGTTTGGAAGAGTTCGTGGTGGGTGAGGGTGGCCGGGACTTGTGTGGCATAGCCACGCCCCACGAAGGCTGTGCCCTGTGAACATGGCTTGAGTATGACTAAAGCACCGTCCACTCCCCATCGTGTAATAGATGGCGGGGCTGCCCTGAGAGGGGAACTTACTCAAGGCCGGAGTCAGTGAGCAAGCCAGCACCAGGCGCAAGCTCTCTAGTATCCTACCCCAAGGCTTTCTACAACACCATTGAGAGAAGGGATGGTTTTGGTTTTGGGGGGTTTTTTTTGGGGGGGGGTGATGGTGGTGGTGTTTTTTCACTTCTTATTTTGAAATAATTTTAGATTTACAGAAGCGCTGCAAAGAAAGCACAGATAATTCCCATATACCTTTAAGCCAGCTTCCCCTAATGTCAGCATCTTTCATGACCATGTATATTTGTCAAAACCGAGAAGTTAACATTGATGCCACATTGTTAACTAAAGACTTTATTTCCCCAGTTTTTCCACTGATGTCCTTGTTCTGTTCCAGGACCCAATCCCGGGTACCATATTACATTTAGTTGTTCTGTCTCCTGAGTCTCCTTCTCCTCAGTCTTTCTTGCTTATCACCTTGACCTTTTTGAAGAGTATTGAGTCAGGTATTTTGCAGGATGTCCCTGCATTTGGGTCTGTCTGATGCTTTCTCATAATTAGACTGGGATTATAGACTTGGAGGAAGAACACCACAAAGACCAAGTGGCCTTCTCCACACATCATATCATCAGATATGTGACATCAACAGGATTTATTACTTATGATCTTAACCTTGAGCACTTATGTGAGGGGGTGTCTGCCAGGTTTCTCCACTGTAAAGTTTATATCTTTCTCTTTCCATACTCAATTATTTGAAACAAGTTTACAAAGTCCAGCACACACAAGGAGAGGGGGATTAAGGGCCACCTCCTGGAGAGAGAGGTGTCAAAGAATGTGTGGGTATTTGTGAAAACCACCGCCGTAATTAATAAATATTTGGGATAGATACTTTGAGACTCTACAGATATCCTGTATCTCCATGAGGTTTTTTTCCCACTAATTTTAGCATTCATCAGTGGATCTTGCCTGCAGTGATGTATTACTGCAGTGGAAAAAAGGAATTTTAAAGCAAAATGAAAACAAAAATATAAGGGGAAAAAAAGGAGACAAGAAAGGAAGAAGAAAAAGGGTGCACACTTATTAACGCCAGCCTCTTTCCTAGGTGGTGGACCTGGGTCAGGGCAGGTGTCGTGGAGAAAGGAGCTGCGGCATCCTCACCGGCTTTGCCGACCTCCTCTCAACGTGGAGTGTTCTAATTAGCGTCACCATGGCGCTGCCAGTAACCATCACACTCTGAGGCCGGGGGGAGGCTCTTTTAACTCTGTTAGGAAAAGGTCAGCGTGGAGCAATATAATAGCACCTAACCTGCCTATTTTTTTCTCCGGATTTCATTTTAAAATACACCTGGTTGAGGAAGCAGGAACCTGGCAGACACCCCCTCACATAAGTGCTCGAGGTTAACATCATAAGTAATAAATCCTGTCGATGTCACACACCTGCTGATATGATGTGATGAGAAGGCCACTTGGTCGTTCTGGCGTTCTTCCTCCAAGTCTGTAATCCCAGTCTAATTATGAGAAAGCATCAGACAGTTTCTATGCTTCTACGTGTATGTGTGTGTTGTATGTGTGTTGTATGCGTGCTTCTTTTTTTCTCTGTATGTATGTTTACTACTGGGTCCCCTGGAATTGAGGGAGGAAGGGAATAACGGATCCTTCCTTTGCCCGTATCTTAGCTTTGAGCAGTCACTTAGAGCAGCTTGAATCCTTGGCGAGGTTCCATAAGATCTAGATGATAAAATACAGCTGACTCGAAGCTCAAGGATGGGCAAGCACAGGAATGTGTATCAACTGCCCACGCCTGGCACGTCTTGGGTGTATCTGGTGCGGGTCACTGAGTTAAGTATGTCAGATCATCTTGTTTAGCCCTTGGAGCAAATCTAATGGAAGAGGTGACCTTTGAGATGGTGCTTGAAGGGATGAGGGTGGCAGGAATTATTCCAAACAGAAAATAGCATGCAAGAGCTTAAGGATCTTAGGAAATTCCCTACCCATGAAAATACTGGGCGGCTTCCTACTCATTTTGCCTAGAATTATCTCTGATTCTGAGGAACTGTTGTGTAGGGGTGTGGCTGCTGGCATCAGTAGAGCGATCAAGCACTTGAATGTTCTCTCTCTAACATCTTGGAATAGTAACACAGTATTAATGATTGTTTCTTAATTGATTAGTGGGTTGGTCGGTCTGCTGGTTGGTAGCTTTAGGCTCATTCAGAGACTCTGCCTCATTACCGTTTGAACTTTGGAGCAGACACTATTGGTGTCCAGCTCAGATCCCCTCAGCACTAACCCTTTCCATGCATGCTGGCTTGACTTCCAGTTGCCAGCACGTGTGCCTCTGGCTAGAGGCTCTCTGGCAGCTCGGTATCCCTCTGCCCAGGCTTGAGGCAGGCTGGAGTGCCAGGAGTCATCAGCTCTGCAGTGGCAGCCCTTAACTGATGATTGCTGGAGGGTGGTTAATACATACGCCCCTGCCCCTGTCACCCCAGCAGGATAGACCTCCTGTGGTCCACTATGGTATCTGGCTTAATAAACCATCCTTTACTGGACTCCTTCCCTTCCCCGCCTCATTTCCCCACTTCTCTGTGAGCGTTTCCTGGAATCACTTTCCAAATAACCACGTGCACTCAGATCCTTTTCTGAATTTCTTCTGGAGAAAGACAGACTTCAGTGGGCTTCCTCTGTGGCCTCTTTGACCAGGATGTTTGGGCCCAGAAGAGAAAAAGAAAAAAGATGACCTTGACTTCCAGTGACTCTGAAACTGATTTGCTGGTTGAAATAGAGCCAAACACTGTCACTGTCTGAGGCTACATTCCTTACTTGTAAGGGGAGACATTGGCTCAGGTATTGCCAAAGCCCTTCCTGAAGTTTTTGTTCTGAGGTTTCAACTTCCAGACACTTTCATTTCCCCCTATGTGTATGATTTCCAGGAATTTATTTAATTTGCTTTAAGGAAATTTGTATGCTTCCTGCCTACCAAGTCCCATTTTCAAAACAAACCCTTTAACACTTTCAGGGGTAAGGAAGTTTGGCTATCCTGTCTTCTAGGAGTACTTGTCTTTGACTTTGGATGTAAACTCAGAATATGGGGAAGGATAGTCGTATTTCCTCTTCCCCCTCCTCCTCTTTCTCCGTCCCTCTGCACTAACCTGCACTAACTTTTCCATTTGCACACACGGAAGAAGACAATCCTGAGCTTGAAAGCTCTGACCTATTTTTTTTTTTTTTGTTTCCTGATTGAATATAATAGTAGGTACCGTTTTTAAGAGCTTAGTACATGAGAGGCACTATGCCAGCACTTTCCATACATTATCTTGTTTATTTCTACAATGGCCGTATAAGGAAGATACTATTATTATTTTATCATTAGGAAGCTAAGATTGGGAGAGATTATGCAGTTGTTCAAGGTCATATAACTGTTAGTGGTAAAGCCAGGGTTTGAATCCAGGCTCATCTGAATTGAAATCCTGTATTTTACCTATTCCCTGCTTCTCTACATGATGAAATTCGATAGGTATAACTCTAAAGACCTCTGTGTACTTCAGAACGTTAATCATAAGAACTGGGTAAATGTAGAGGGGGTGGACAGAGAAATGACCCAGCAGCACCTTGGAAAAACATAGGTAGGTTTTATTGGACAGTAAGCTGAGTGAAGTAACAGTGTTCAACAGCAAAATATTTTTTTCAATTTAGATTTCATCAGTATAAGTTCTTACCTAGAACAGGGATATTCTGATCTGCTTAGTCATTTCTTGGAATATTGTGCATAGTTGTGGTATTATCTTTAAAAAAAAAAAAAGCATAATCAGAATCGAGTGTATCTGAGGAAGATTAACCACAGGGTAGTGAAAGCATTCAAAACCATATTACCAAAGTTCTGAAGATGACTGGGAGGAATTTAGCCTGGAGAAGAGAAGACTAGGGGATCTTGGAGGGGATTACTATTTTAAATCCTAAATATCTCTCAAGGGGAGGTGGGAGTTAAATTTGTCCTGTGTGGCCTTTAGACATAAGAAGCAGTGGGGGGAAGCCACATGGCAGCCGATTCCAGCTCTATTTTAAAAAGAAACAGTAACAAAAATATCCAAAATTGGAATAGGATATTTCAAGAGGTGGTATTCACTCCACCATGCCTGTGTTAGGATTTTTTTTTGGCAAGTGATATAAATCCAACTCAAACTGACTAAAGGATAAATAAGGTCTTTCCTTCCTCAAGGAACTGAAGTATCAAAGGCTAGCTTTAGTGCAGGGATGGTTAGATCAAAATGTCCATATAGAGTCTTTAGGAATATGTCTCTGTTCCTTCACTCTGGTTTCCTTTGGATAGGTTTCATTCTTGGGTGAACTCTCCCCAGGTCACGATAAGATTACTTTGTACTTAGCACCACCAGGAAGGAAAGAAAGTGCTTCTTATTTTTAAGTTAAGTGCCTGGACAAACTATCATTTGCTCATGTGTGTATCCCTGTGTTAGTTTTCTATTGATGCTGTAACAAATTTCCACAAATTTAGTGGCTTAAAACAATACACCTTTAGAGAACAAATGTATGGATACCAAGGGGGAAAGGGGTGGGGTGGGAGGAATTGGGAGACTGGGATTGACACATATACATTATTGATACTATGTGTAAAATAGACAAGTGATGGAAACATACTGTACAGCACAGGGAACTCTACCTAATGCACTGTGGTAACCTGAATGGGAGGGAAGGCCAAAAGGGAGGGGATATCTGTATGTGTATGGCTGATTCATTCTGTTGTTCAGTGGAGGCTAACACAACATTGTAAAGCAACCATACTCCAATAAAAATTAATTTTAAAAATACACCTTTATTATCTTATAGTTCTGCAGTTCATAAATTTGAAATGGTCCTCGGTGAGTTACTTTCATGCTGTTGGTGGCAGGACTATGTTCCTTCTGAAGGCTCTAGGGGAGAATCTGTTTCCTTGCCCCTTCCAGCTTGTAGAGGCTGCTCACAGTGCACCCCACTTCTTCCATCTACAAAGCTAACAAAATTGAGGCGAGTTCTTCTCACACCACATCACTCTGACCTCCTCTTTTGCTTCCCTCTTCCATTAATAAAGACCCTTGTGATCATATTGGGCCTGTTTGTATAATCAAGGACACTCTACCCTTCAAAAAGCCAGCTGATTGGCAGCCTTAATTCCATCTGCAACCTTAATTCTCCCTTGCCATGTAACCTAACATATTCACAGGTTACAGAGATAAAGACGTAGGCCGATTGGGGACATTATTCTGACTACCACAAACCCTAAATAAGTTACTGTGATGCTCTACTGGTCAACTCTGGGTCAGGTGGCCACCCCTAGACTTAAATTCCAGTAAGCCAGAGCCAGACCATGTCGATTGAGAGTTTTGAAGGGGTATCATGTAGTCTCTCAAGGAAAAACTAGGTCCTTGTTACAAATGAAGAGGAAAGAGATGCTAAGGGGGTTACAAAAATCAACCACAGTGTGGGGTGGGATATTCAGTATTAAGTAGGGGATGAAATTAGTGATTTCAAAGATTTTTTTTCATATTCTGATGTTTGAATACCATATCTGATGGCTGTGCTTAACCACAGAGAAAGGAAATAGCTTATTTCTTTCAATGGATAAGAATTCTATTCTTTATTCCTAGGTAAGGCCCTGGGGATTCCTAAGCCCAGACTTACTGTCTTGTTTATATGATTTCCTGGTTCCTAGATGAGAGAATCAACTAGTGAGAGTCATGGGAGACATTTTAGGAGAAATGGAGTGGTATTAATTAATTTTTTTCATACTTTAGAGTCCCAAATGGTCAAGCAGGATTCTTGACCACTGCAATAATGCTAATCAAAAACGTTCTGGTATCATACATTTTTTTTTTAAGAAATGAAGAACCCTGTCTTCCTCACCCGAGAAGGATATTTTTAAGGACATATTCTAAAAGATTCCATGCAAGTCTTCAGCAAAATAATTCCAAAGGGGCAACAACAACAGAAAAAAACCTTTCTTCCCAAACTTTGCCTTAAGAAAAGCAAAAAGTATGGGTCTGCCCATAATTGAACATTTCCCCCTCCTTGCCTGAAGCTAGCTGAAATAGGATGGGACCATGAAATCCTAACCAGTTTCACTCCACCACAGGTGCCTGGAGTGATACATTTCCAGTCATATGCACACTTTAGGGCTACAGATGGTGGAAAATATAGAAAGCAGAGGTAAGAATGAGAAGAGAGTCATCAGAGGTGTTTTAGGAGAAGTGATGTGCTATTAAATTTTTTTCTGACTTTTGAGTCCACAGTGTTTAAGCAGGAAGCTTGGCTGGGGCACTTATTGGGGAAACCTTTAGTGATATAGACAATTCAGGCATAGCTATGGAAGTGGAATCAGGTCCTGCATACAAAACACATGCACTTTGAGGATCTGTAAGGTCTTTTAAGCCAAAGTCAGATTGAACAGATCAGCTGCCCCAGCAATGCCCAAGGCATAGCTACTAGACAGGGTGCTGTCCTGGGTGCTGAATAAGCACATGTCCAAACTACTGCCTGGTCCGATTTCTGCCGAACACAGCCTCAACTTGTCTTGGCTCCTATTTGTGACCAAAACCCCACCCCTAATTATACCTCCATAACTGGGTGAAAAAGCCCAGGGCTCCTTCTTTTCCCCCTCAGATGTGACATTTTCATCCCTAGAATGTAAGCTTTATGAAAGCAGAGACTTGATTATGTTCACTGTTCTGTCTGCAGGGTCTCAAATCTCATTCATACAAAACACTTGCTAAGTTTGGGTCAGAGGGATTTACTAATCATACTGTCCTCACTTTCCACTCACTCACTGGAATAATGCATACCTACCTATGTACATGCACACACACACATGCAATCAAAAGAGCTACAGTCTTCCTGTAGCACACCTTATAATGTATGGAATTCATCATGTATGGAATACTTCCAAATTCAGTCTTCCTAATCAATTTAAGCTATATGTCATTTGCCTCTGTATCTTTGTCTAGCTCCGTGTCTGCAAAGCACATGGTAGGTATGCAGTATTTTTGTTGAACTGAACTAGGTTAATTTTACAGACTAAAAAACTAAAGTTCAGAGAGAAATGAATGGCCCAAGGTCATACAGTAAATGGAGAACAGTGACATTTCCCTTACCTCCTCCTACACAGTGTCACTCTCCAGACCTTTCAGTTCCCCCACTTTGGTGACTAAATTTAAAGACCACCTGAAGGAATCACGATTCCTGACCTTTTAATTCTCTCAAAAATATTCGTGTTTTCCTAACACCAGGTATGGTGTGGATCTCTGTCATTTATACACACACACACACACACACACACACACACACACACACACACACACACATATATAGCAGGTTTGGGGGGGAATTTATGTGTAAAAGTTATGAAGTGTGTTACCAAGAAGTAAGTTTTGGAACTAAAATCACATTGCTTCAGATCTTCCCTCAATCTTGGCACTTGTTTACTAGGAAGTAGACTGGAATGATGAAGTTTGCATCTAAAGATGGGTCCTCAGTAGAATAGCAGGAATTCTCAATTCCTTTAATTAATAATAACCCTCTCACCCTCTGTTCACATGGTAGCTTGCTCAGTGGAGCTCAAAGCGCAGTGCAGGGGCAGAACCACTGCCATCTCACTGCTCTGCATTCATGTGTCCCGCTGAAGGGGTAGAGAGCTTTGAAGTTGTATCATGGTCCTCAGGGATAAAGCTGGGCTGTGCCTAACCCCTTCACCCAAGGCCATGAGAATTCCAGAATCATACTTCGGGGAAAAAGGAAGGTGTGAGGGGCTAGTAAGAGAAGAAATGAAGGAAGGCAGGATGAGAGGGAAGGATAAAAGTAGAAGAGGACATGAGACAATGAGCTAGAAAGCTTTTAACGAGCTTCCACTCTCTACCTTATCCTACGAAAGTCACTTTAGCATTCATCATTTCGATGATTTGCATCTGACATATATACTGAAAGCAGGGGTGAATGAATGAATGTGTTTAATCTCCCCAGCCCTCTAGAATTTAGTCCATACACTTCACATATGAAGAAATTGAGTTGCAGAGAAGTGAAGCACAGGGCAGCTAAGAGGAGGGTTTTTGGAGAACAAGAATCTACGTTGATACTTTCACCCAAGGAGAGCTCTGAAAGGCACTGGGAAGGTGGGAGGGCTGAAAAGGAAAGCCTCCTTTATGAGCGGTCACACTAATATCTGCGAAGGATGTCGTTTTATTTATATCTGAGAAAACAGGGGATTGGAAACTTGAAATGTCTTGTCCAAAGTTACACTCTCATTCATTCATAGATTCTACTTTTTTTGAGCCATCTACTCAGGACAAAAGGTGAAATAGACAGTCCCTGCCCCTCAAGGCTCTGTTAAGTTTGGTGTGTGGCTTTTTCTGTGGCCAGCGTCCTCTGGATTAAAGGAAGGTAGATAGAGGTGAGGTGGAGAGCAGAGAGGAGCAAATAAAGGCGTTCCATGCAGAGGGCATAGCACATGCAGACACACAGAGGCTTCAAGATGTGAGAGCACGACGCTTTTTCAGGAGTGGAAGTGATTTGTTGTGACTGAGGTATAGGTTGCTTGGGGAAGCATGGTGGGTGGTAAGGCTAGAGCAGTCTGATGGTAGAGACTTGAGTTTTATCCTGCAGGCTGTGGAGAAACAGCAGGTCTTCATAAGCGAGCACAGCATAGACTTCAGAAATGAGAGTACAGAGCGGTGGAGCGGGGGTGTGGGCTCGGGGCTTGGCGTGGCCCTGCGTGAATTCTTGCCACTGCAGTCTAGCCGCCTCCCCTGCTGCAAGCCATAGTGCAGACCATGGCCAGGCAGGTGCTTCCAAAGGCGCAGGGAAAGGGAACAAATGAGTAACCCAGTGTGAGTCTGAGTTGAGCTGTTGAGAGCCTGAGCTGTGTGGTAACAATTTGCAACATGAAATTGAAATTAGGTCTGATTGGCTGGAAAGCACTTGGCCTACATTAATGCCCGGGGAGACTCTCTGGGTCTGATTAAGCTGCAGATTTTGCTGGGCCCTCTCCTGATGATCCATCATTATTCATGTCAGCACCAGGCCTGTCAGCCTCCCTCCACCACCAAAATTAATGAATTGAACTCCATGACCCACACGTTTGATGGGATAAGACTCTCTAAGTCAGCACAAGGCCATGGGGATGGACCACAATTGCTCGTTACTTCTTTCCTCCAAAGGAGAGGCTAAGCTACACCCTACTCTTCCCTTCACCTTCTTTAGCTGCTGAGCTGGCCTCATGAGTGGTGACAGGGAACCCAGGAATAAGGCAACAGGAATACCTAGAACCTGAGACCAGAAATAGTCCTTGGAGATGTAGTTCAACTGTATCCCCACTGCTTAGCTGGGAAGAATGAGGCTGTGTCCCACAATGAGAAAAGAACAGAGGAGGGACTAAAACAAATCTCTCCTGTTCTTTGATTTCCTGTACTCCTTTATACCTTGACTTGCCCCCTAGACTGCTAGTTTATTCCTCATTCCCCCTATTTTCTGAGAATGGAGAGAGGTGTGTTAACATTTCCCATTTTGCCAGTGGAATCAAAATTCAGCATCTCTGTTTTTCCTCTGTGTCCTCTCTGACATCAAAGCCAAATTTTCTGTGATGGCTGCTGCCATAGGGAGAAAAATGAGAAAAACAGACATTAAATTGTATTTCTAGCCTAGAAAGAAACTTGGGGGTCACCTTCAGTTCTATCTACAGCATCCCTGCTAAGTGATCTTCAAGCTTCAGCTTGTATGGCTCTAGTGCCAGGGAGCTCACTACTTCCCAAGGTGATCTTTCTTTGTTGGACAGTGTTACCTATTTAGAAAGACATCTTTATGTTGACCTAAAATTTGTGTTCATTTTCCACTCTTTGGTCATAGTTCTGCCATCTCTAGCAGTGAAGCGTGAATCTACTTTTTCTTCAATGTGGGAGTCCTCTGGATCCTTTGAGCTGGTTCATGCTTTCATGCTCTGAAAGTTCATGGTTCATTCTCAGACTCCTGTGTTTGACTCATTAGTAAGCTATTCAATCCATTTAATGAGTCAGGACCATCGCTGTCTGCAACAAAATAGAATGGAATAGAATAGAATACAATGGAGACTATCAGGATTGATTGTAGAAAGTAAGGACCAGTCTTGTTTCTGAAATTTTGTTGTTTGCATGTGTGTGTGAATATGTTGAGTGGGTCCCCTTGAAAAATGTTTTCTTCCATGTCTTGGCTATTGTGAATAATGCTGCAATGAATATGGGAGTGCAGATACTTTTTCAGCTTAGTGATTTCATTTCCTTCAGATGTATACTTCGAAGGGGGATTGATGGATCATATGGTAATTATGTTTGTAATTTTTTTGAGAAATTTCCATACTGCTTTCCATAATGGCTGTACCAGTTTTCATTCCCACCAACAGGGTATAAGGGTTCTTAAATTTATACAATATTGCTTCTCAATTATATCTCAATAAAGCTGGAGAAAAAAAATTTTTCTTACCATGAGTAGTGCTATAAAAACATTGCAAGGAATATTGCTCAGTCTTCCCTTTTTTAGGCTAAACTTTTTTTGAATTGGGTATCATTCCAGCTTTGTAACTATCTTTCAACAATTATTTAACCTTTCTGAACCCCAGTCTCACCATCTCTTAGATGCAGAGAAAGTGGCATGCATCTTTCCTCTCATCATTTTTGTGAGGATCAAATATGGAGTTGAATGTGAAACTAACTTAGAAAGTGAGAGGGTCTGAGTTATAATAGTAGTGGTGGAATGGTAGTACTCATGGGAGAAAGAGTAGTGATAATTTCTCTGATTCCTTCTTTTTTTTCCCCCTCCTCCTCTTCCTTTTATGCTTTCTCCTCTTTAATGCTAGTTTAGCACAGTCTAGATTTCCCATTATTGTTTCTTTAATCAAGAGACATCATAATATGGTGAGATGAACTTGGGCTTTGTGAACACACAGACCCAAGCTCCAACCCAGCCTTTTGCACGGTTGTATGATCTTGACAAGTCTTCTAACCTCTCTAAGCCTCAGTTGCTTTACCTTTAAGGTGGGAATCCCAGCCTGTAAAAACGATAAGATTTCATGATTGAACAAGTTATCCAATGTGCATGACACATCATAGAACTCAGTAAATAATAAGTTCCTTTCTCCTGTCCCACCCACTCCCAGATCCCCACCCTCAGAAGGACTCATATTCTCATAGGTTGAAGTCAGTCTCTTCAACCAGGATTGGGGTGAGCCCAGATCCACTAACAGGGAAGGGAGATGTGTATGAATCTCTCCAAGAGGTTTCTTGGCGATGAAGTTGCTCTCTAATAACCTTCTGGAAATAGTGGCATTTCTGAGGCTTGTGCCAGAAGCAGATGCCTCAGGATTCCAGGAATCAGTGTTTGTGCTGCCTCACTTTGGTAGCAGCCTCTGCAAAAGGAAAGGAGATTGGGTTCCCTGGAAAGCATGGGAAGAGGAAGCATAGAGCTATAACAGGAGTCCTGGGTGAGACTACACCAAGCCCTGAGTGTTGACACCTAAGTCTCCATTTCCCCATCATCACGCAGAGAAAATGATCATCTCTGCCTACTGACCTCACAGGCTGGGTGTAAGCATCAAATGAAATTGAAAATGAGGCAGTGGTTTTTAGTGATCCAAATGGGAGAATTTTATTTTTGTCTACATAATTTTAATTCAGACCAAGTCTGTTTTTTCCCCTGGAGAGATGGTGGCCAGCTCTGGACATGTGCTTCTAAAGAAGTAATTTGTTCCTGCCATGAACTGTGCCCTTCCCACATCAGGGCTGAAGCTGAACCTCTGCCAGAGGCCTGTCAACCCTGCCCTTCAGCCTGGGACTTGCCCTGGAGGGCCCCCACCAGACAGCCCAGCCACCTTGCTTTTCCCCTCCCCCCCCACTCTGTGTAGCTTCCAAGCACCACTGAAATCCTCTCTCTCTCTCATGCAATCTGTACCCCAGCCAAATTTGGCTTCTCCATGTTCTCCCAACACGCTTTGTAGCTCCAGCCTTCTTCCTGTATTTTGCTCACACTATTCTTTTTTTTTTTTGAGAGGCAGAGGAAAGGCTTTCCTTTGCCTCTAAAGATAGAGTCATCTCAGAAAGCACCTCCTCTGAGACCCTTTCTTAGATTGCTCTAGCTAGAACTAAAGAATCTGAGATTTAAACAACCTGGGTTTAAATCTCAGCTCTAATATGTATCACTGTATGACCATGGGCTACTTCTGAGCCTGTTTCTTCATCTGTAAAATGGGTACAACGCCAATAGTCTCTCAAGGGAACAGTGGGGGTTTAATGTGAGGCTGTGTGTAAAGTACTTTAGTACTTGGTGGGCATTTGATAAATCCTCATAAGGGTAAGAATCATCTTATTTAAGCCCAGCTCTAGCACTTGGCATGGAACACATAAGCATCTGGTAAGTATATACAAATTAACTGAATTAACCAACAATTTAAATCATCTCCCTCCCATCCTTTCTCCGAAAGCCTAGGAGGGGGCTCTTTATAATCAATATCAGCCCTAAGTCATCCTCACCAATTATTAGGGGTCTAGAAAGGTGGAAGTAGCCAGTTAATTCTGGGCCCTCACCCTTTCAGCCAGAGTAACTCCAATTATTTGTTTAATAATTATTAAGATATTAGTATTAGCTAGGATTTAATTTCAAGAGAGTATCTCAGATATAAATAACTGGAACAAACAGCTTCTTTATATTAGTGATTTTTGAAAGATAGGTCAAAACCACTTAATGGGCCATAAAATTTTGAGTGGCTTGCAACAAACATTTTTAAGAGATATCAGAATATAAAAGCATAGAATGGAACAAAGTAGAAAATAATAGAACAGAATGCAATGGAAAGGAATGATACAGATCAGAATAGAATGAAATAGAATAGAAAAGGATAGAAAATGACAGACCAGAATATAAAAGGATAGAGTGGAATGGAATAGAATAGAGTACAATGGAATAGAATAGAGTAGAATGGAATAGAATAGAACAGAACAGACATTTTGGCATTCATCCATTATACTAAAGGCGAGTAGTTTTTAGTGTGTGAAACTTTTTTTAGGTCAGTTACATACATACATACACATATGTAAAACTATATGTCTTATTGCAAGCTCTAATGGAAAATAAATTCACTACTTTATGGTTTGGTAGTCAGCTATGCCCTTGTTTTACTGCTTAAGCTAATGGTCAGTTCCCTGACCAGGAACCGTAACTAATCCCCATCTGGGTCTCCCCATCCTCTAAACCTGGGCCTGGCCATTTATAGAAGCTCAAGATCTATTGGTCAAATTAAATGGCCAAGAAAACATTGAGCTTTGTGGCAGTCATCCCTACAAAAACATGGAAGCTGAAGTGTATAGTGGATTTAAGGAAATATATCAATGATAACAATAAGTTCTACTTAGGGATATCAGTCACTGCTCACATGTTTAGAACAGGGTCTGGCACATAGTAAATGCTCAGTGAATGAGCATTATCTTCAATATCACCCCGCCTCCTCAACTACCACCATTTATCTAATGCTTACTAGGTGCTTCGATGCCTCTTGTCTTATATTCCTCACACCATCCTTTGGCGGTAGCTATTAATGCCCCCATTTGACAGACGAAAAAATTTGAGGCTCGAAGAGACAGAGCGATTTGCCAAAGGAGGTAAATCCCAGTAGAAGCAGAGCTGGCATGAGAACTCCTACCCCACCCTCTCTGTCAGGTTCAAGAGTTCCGTGCTCTCTAAGCACTTCAGAGGCCGCTCAAGGCAGGTGAAGTAGACAGGCCACAACAGTTCAGACTTGGCAAGGCTTCCTGAAGCTGGCCACCCATGCAGATAAAAAACCTCTGGGTATGTGGCTGGCGAGACTGCCAAACAGAAGTCACAGGAGGGGATCAGGCAACTGTGTCTTCCAGGCCACTTGTCCCCGAGGTGAGTTCAGCCTTATTCTAGGACAGGAGGCTGGTAGGGGGAGTCGGGATCATTACAAACCCACTCGCTCCCCCATTGTGCCCTGAATCCCCTTTCATGGCTCTGAGTCAAGGGCTCTGAGTCTGCTGTTGATAACCACCCAATGGGCCAGGCAGCAAAGGGGACACAGTATACACCACCTCTTTAAATGTTTGTAATTCTCATTAAACTCTGTGATGCATTGGTGTTCCCATTTCACAGAGGAGGACGCTGTGACTCAGAGATGAAGTAACTTGCCTATTAGTAATAATAACATCGACATCAGATACCCTCACATAGCACTCACCGAGAGGCAGGTGCTGTTCTAAGTGCTTTAGGGCGTACTGGGTGATGCCTGGATTCACTCCAGGGCTGTCTGACTTCAGAGCCCGACTTCTGCAAAGGCACGAGGCTGCCCAGGACCGTGGAAGGGCTTTGGCCAAAAACCTGACATGGGTTTAAATCTGTGCTCCCACATCCCAGGCTGCCTGCTCTCTGGCACATTCCTAAACCTCCCTGAGCTTCCGCTTCCTTGTTTGACAGATGAGAGTGATGATAATGGCCTTACAGAGTTGCTGATTAAATAGTACAAGACACGTCTAGTCCCTGACAAATATAAAACACTCTAACGAGGTAGCAATGATTTGATTTTTGTAATGGCCTTGTGCGAAGAATGTAGTCAGGAAACACTGGGCTGTTCACACCATGTGGACACAGACTAGCTCTGTCCTGCTGCTTGTTTTGATCTCCATGGCAGTGCTGTGTCTTTGAGGGTATCAGAAGCTTTAGTTGATGATTGACTGAATGAATGAATGAACAAGTAAATGAATGCAATTAACTTAGATATGTACAGCACCTTCTTGATTTCTTTCCAGGTTTTGTTGGAATGAAAACCACCACCTTTTAGTTCTGCCTCTCCATTCTTGGCCGCAGATGGCCAGGTGTATGCAGAGAGTAGGGAGGCTAGAAGTGCTGTCCAGGGGGTCAGCCTGCTACCCTTCAGGTATCAGGCTCTGCCTTAGGTATCTACCTCACTGACTATTAGGTGAGCCTGGCCTTGACTTCCACGTGATTTAGACATTCATCCCCATCATTATTAGGCAGAACAAACATTTCTTTTTTCCTTTTCCAAAGACACCTCTCCTCCAACCCATAGACAGTGTAATTTTATCAGAGGCTGTTCTGGAAATATTTAATTTGAGAGACTGTTCTTGCCACTTTTATGTTTAATCTCCAGAAATGGGAATAGCTCTGCCTTCCTGGAGATGTGACCTTCCTTCTCTGGCCTCTTTTATTAGTGGGCGGCAAGTCTTGGGCTGATGGTCTGCCTGAGGCTTCAGGTCCTTTGGGGGGGGTCTTTCCTCTTCGTCCCTCTTACTACTCCCTGGTCTAGACCACCATCTTCCCTGGCAAACGATAGTGCACTGCCTCTTCTCTGTTCTCCTGGCCCCCAAGTGTGTCTTTGTCGGATTCATCCTCTACATTGCTACCAGCGTGGACTTTCTAAAGCCACATCCTGTCGTGTTGTTTTCCTGCCAATAGTAACTAAAAGGTCACAGGCTCCCTATCAGTCATGGGAGCGTAATATAGCATTGAGTATCAGAGCAAGGATTTTAAATTGAATGAATGAATGAGTGAAATTCATTCATTCAACATTTATTGCATTCCTTCTGTGTGCTGAGTACTGTTATGACTACCAGGTATATAGCATGAATAGAAACAAGTCCTTATCCTCATGGAGCTTACATTTTTGTGAGAAGAAGGTAATGCACAAACATACATTTATATTATATTAGCAGACTGTAATAAGTGTCATGAGGAAAGATGAAGCGGGGTCATGGGCTAGACAATGACAAGTGGTTCTATTTTACGTAAGGTGACCAGGAGGCAGTTCTCTGAGAAGATTTCGTTGGCTTGGTTCTGTGAATGAGGCAAGAGAGTAAACAAGCCACTCAGGCATCTGGGGGAGTAGAGTTTCAGGCAGAGGGACAGACCTGGGTTGACAATCTACCTCCAGTTGCTTCCCGTTTGCGACCTTGGACAGATCATTTCACCTCTGTTGTTCTCACTTTCTTCTCTAAGATAATTTCTCTGGGATAGTTCTGACTTCTTAGTTTTACTTATAGCACCATTCAGGCTTTGACCTGTGCTTACTCCTGACCCAGCCTCACCCCTTACCCCTCCCTGCCTGGTGCAGCCACACCAAACCCCTAGAGCCTCCTTCCACCTGCTCCTCTCTCCATCTGGGTGATCCTCTGCTTCCCTCTCTCATCTTCATCCCTTTCCCTTTTCCTGGATTACTGCGAGTCCATCTTCAGATACCAGCTTAGACATTATTTCTTCCTGGATGCCTTTGGTGACTCTCCCAGCCCAAGGCTGGGGTATGTGCCCCTAAGTGCTTCCATCACTCTGTTTCCTCCATTCCACCACTGCCCACAGGATCACTAGTGTCTGTGCCCCTCATGAGACTATGAGCTTTGTAAGGCCGACAGAGCCAACGTTTGCTACATAGTAGGTGCTCCTGAGTGTTTGTTGAATGAATGAATGAATGAACTGTTTGGGTAGAAGTCTGGATCAAATAATGATTAGAAAGGTCTTTTTAAAAAAGAGTCCATTAATAAATTAATGAACAAATGGAAATACTTGTAAAGTATTAACTGAAATTGATGAAAATGTCCTAAGGAAAATGATGGAAACCGTACCAAATAAAATCATTCCCTGAATGTGTGAAGTACTTTACAGCTTATCAATCCTTCCACCTTCATTATCTCACTTGATTGTCAAACAAACTAGTGAGGTAGTGAGGGAAGTGTGAAGACCTCAAGGGGCAAAGAAGCTTGTGTCAGACAAGATCAGCCAGGTTGAAAAGCACGGGACCAGATCTCAAACTCAGTCTTCTGATTCTCTGCCCACTGCAAGCTTTGCCAGCTCCTAGGACTGCAGCATTAAAGCCTCTGTGTGAGTGTGCAGGCGTGTGTGTGTGGTGTTTCCTACGAAGCCTCCTGCTCCCACCTGGACTCAGAAGTCCTGGCATGGGCAGCAAGCAAAAGAAAAGCCCAAGGCTCTGAGAATATGTCTGCCAGGTCAGGGGAGGCTGATACAACTGCTTCCAAAAAGCAGAGTTGGCACTGAGTGTGGGCGGTTAGTGAGTTGATTCTCCAAGGAAAGGGAAAAAGGAGGTGAGGAGGCAGTGACATTCTCTGGAGAGAATATCACCTTGAGGGCCCTTGTGGCTGTTGTCTCAACTGGCTGGGACAAAGAAGGCAAGTAGGACAGTGGCATACATGTGGGTCTGGGGGCCCAGAGACCTGGGTTCTGGTTCCAACTCTGTTACTGTATAGTGTCGCAGCTTGAGCAAGTGCCTTCTTTAGTCTGGGTCTCAGTCTTTTCATTTAAAAAATAATAATAAAGATTAGGTCGGTGGTTTTTAAATCATGCTTCTTGGGACTTCAGGGATTCATGGCTGTGCTTCTGGGCCAAGAAGGAAAGTGGTGGAGAGCAGGGAAAGGTACAACATGCCCCCTCATTCTTACAGAAACATTCCTCTTATAGGTTTTGTACGTGGGATTTTGAGTATAAAGTGTCATTTGAACAAAGTATTCTGCTACAAAATGAAGTTTGAAAACCTCCGGCCAAAATGATCTTAAATGGTTTTCCAGTTTGGGCAATCTGTGAAAGGAGAATCAGAGTGAAAATAAAGCCTTCAATTTCAAGTACTCATTCAAGGAAAGAAAGAGGGCAGGCTGCAGGGAGGCAGCTGTGGGATTAAATGGGGATGAAAAGAAGCTGCCATCATTGTCTGTGACTTTGAGATTTAAGACCAGAGAGAAGTAGCTTCCCATGAACCTTTGCTTTCCCTCTTTTCCCTCACGATTCTGTTGCCTTTTTCCCTTCTTCTATTTCTGTCCAAGTAGCTACTTGAAGAACTTGATAGGACTTCAGCAGTTGTGCGTTATCAAGCCACAACTTGATCAGATCATCTTTGTTCTCTTACAAGCGTGACTTGCAGAAGTTGGCCATGAGAACGGATGTTGTCAATACTCATTGAAAAGTTTGTTGTCTCTAATTCAAAAGCATACATGCACCCAAATGTTCACTGCAGTACTATTTACAATAGCCAAGACATGGAAGCAACATAAATGTCCATCGACAGATGATGTGGTATACACATAAAATGGAATATTACTCACCCATAAAAAGGACTGAAATAAAGTTAAGCAAAATGAGAAGACAGAGAAATATGCAGCAGATGAAGGAGCAAGGTAAAACCCCAACAGACAAAACAAATGAAGAGGAAACAGGCAGTCTACCTGAAAAAGAATTCAGAGTAATGATAGTAAAGATGATCCAAAATTTTGAAAATAGAATGGAGAAATACAAGAAACTTTTAACAAGGGCCTAGCAGAACTAGAGAGCAAACAAAAATGATGAACAAAACAATAAATGAAATTAAAAATTCTCTAGAGGGAATCAATAGCAGAATAACTGAGGCAGAAGAACGGATAAGTGACCAGGAAGATAAAATAGTGAAAATAACTACCACAGAGCAGAATAAAGAAAAAAGAATGAAAACAATTTAGGACAGTCTCAGAGACCTCTGGGACAACATTAAACACACCAACATTCGAATTATAGGGGTCCCAGAAGAAGAAGAGAAAAAGAAATGGACTGAGAAAATATTTGAAGAGATTATAGTTGAAAACTTCCCTACTATGGGAAAGGAAATAGTCAGCGGAGGCCAGGAAGCGCAGAGAGTCCCATACAGGATAAATCCAAGGAGAGACATGCCAAGACACATATTAATCAAACTATCAAAAATTAAATACAAAGAAAAAATATTAAAAGCAGCAAAGGAAAAACAACAAATAACATACAAGGGAATTGCCATAAGGTTAACAGCTGATCTTTCAGCAGAAACTCTGCAAGCCAGAAGGGAGAGGCAGGACATATTTAAAGTGATGAAAGGGAAAGACCTACAAACAAGATTACTCTACCCAGCAAGGATCTCACGCAGATTCAACAGAGGAATTAGAACCTTTACAGACAAGCAAAAGCTAAGAGCATTCAGCACCACCAAACCAGCTTTACAACAAATGCTAAAGGAACTTCTCTAGGCAGGAAACACAAGAGAAGGAAAAGACCTACAGTAACAAACCCAAAACAATTAAGAAAACGGTAATAGGAACATACATATCGATAATTACCTAAAATGTAAATGGATTAAGTGCTCCAACCCAAAGACATAGATTTGCTGAATGGATACAAAAACAAGAACTGTATATATGCTGTGTACAAGAGACCCACTTCAGACTTAGGGACACATCCAGACTGAAAGTGAGGGGATGGAAAAAGATATTCCATGCAAATGGAAATCAAAAGAAAGCTGGAGTAGCAATTCTCATATCAGACAAAATTGACTTTAAAATAAAGACTATTACAAGAGACAAAGAAGGACACTACATAATGATCAAGGGATCAATCCAAGAAGAAGATATAACATTGTACATATTTATGCACCCAACAAGGGAACACCTCAGTACATAACGCAAAGGCTAACAGCCATAAAAGGGGAAATCGACAGTAACACAGTCATACTAGGGGACTTTAACACCCCTCTTTCACCAATGGACAGATCATCCAAAATGAAAATAAATAGGGAAATACAAGCTTTAAATGGTACATTAAACAAGATGGACTTAATTGGTATTTATAGGACATTCAATCCAAAAACAACAGAATACACTTTCTTCTCAAGTGCTCATGGAACATTCTCCAGGGTAGATCATATCTTGGGTCACAAATCAAGCCATGGTAAATTTAAGAAAATTAAAATCATAACAAGTATCTTTTCTGACCACAATGCTATGAGACTAGATATCAATTACAGGAAGAAATCTGCAAAAAATACGAACACATGGAGGCTAAACCATACACTACTGAATAACCAAGAGATCACTGAAGAAATCAAAGAGGAAATCAAAAAATACCTAGAAACAAATGACAATGAAAACACAATGACCCAAGAATCTATGGGATGCAGCAAAAGCAGTTCTAAGAGGGAAGTTTATAGCCATACAATCCTACCACAAGAAACAAGAAACAGTTCAAATAAACAACCCAACCTTGCACCTAAAGCAATTAGAGACAGAAGAACAAAAAAAACCCAAAGTTAGCAGAAGGAAAGAAATCATAAATATCAGATCAGAACTAAATGAAAAAGAAATTAAGGAAATGATAGCAAAGATCAATAAAACTAAAAGGTAGTTCTTTGAGAAGATAAATAAAATTGATAAACCATTAGCCAGATTCATCAAGAAAAAAGGGAGAAGACTTAAATCAACAGAATTAGAAATGAAAAAGAAGAAGTAACAACTGACACTGTAGAAATACAGAGGATCATGAGAGATTACTACAAGCAAGTATATGCCAATAAAATTGACACCAGGAAGAAATGGACTAATTCTTACAAAAGAATAACCTCTCAAGACTGAACCGGGAAGAAATGGAAAATATAAACAGACCAATCACAAGTAATGAAATTGAAACTGTGACTAAAAAGTTTCCAACAAACAAAAGCCCAGGACCAGATGGCTTCACAGGTGAATTCTATCAAACATTTAGAGAAGAGCTAACACCTATCCTTCTCAAAGTCTTCCAAAATATAGCAGAGGGAGGAAAACTCCCAAACTCATTCTACAAGCCCACCATCACCCTGATACCAAAACCAGACAAAGATGTTACAAAAAAAGAAAAGTATAGGCCAGTATCACTGATGAATATGTATACAACAATCCTCAACAAAATACTAGCAAACAGAATCCAGCAGCACATGAAAAGGATCATACACCATGATCAAGTGGGGTTTATCCCAGGAATGCAAGGATTCTTCAATATACGCCAATCAATCAATGTGATACACCATATTAACAAATTGAATTATTAAAAAACATATGATAATCTCAGTAGATGCAGAAGAAGCTTTTGACAAAATTCAACACTCATTTATGATAAAAGCTCTCCAGAAAGTAGGCATAGAGGGAACTTACCTCAACATAATAAAGGCCATATATGACAAACCCACAGCCAGCATCGTTCTCAATGGTGAAAAACTGAAACCATTTCCACTAAGATCAGGAATAAGACAAGGTTGCCCACTCTCACCACTGTTATTCAACATAGTTTTGGAAGTTATAGCCACAGCAGTCAGAGATAAAAATAAATAAATAAATAAAAGGAATCCAAATCATAAAAGAAGAAATAAAACTGTCATTGTTTGCAGGTGACATGATATTATACATAGAGAATCCTAAAGATGCTACCAGAAAACCACTAGAGCTAATCAATGAATTTGGTTAGATATCAGGATACAAAATTAATGCACAGAAATCTCTTGCATTCCCATACACTAATGATGAAAAATCTGAAAGGTAAATTAAGGAAACACTCGCATTTACCATTGCAACAAAAAGAATAAAATACCTAGGAATAAACCTACCTAAGGAGACAAAAGATCTGTATGCAGAAAACTGTAAGACACTGATGGAAGAAATTAAAGATGATACAAGCAGATGGAGAGATATACCATGTTCTTGGATTGGAAGATCAACATTGTGAGAATGACTATACTACCCAAAGCAATCTACACATTCAGTGCAATTCCTATCAAACTACCAATGGCATTTTTCACAGAACTGGAACAAAAATTTTCACAAGTTGTATGGAAACACAAAAGACCCCGGTTAGCCAAAGCAATCTTGAGAAAGAAAAATGGAGCTGGAGGAATCAGGCTCCTTGACTTCAAACTATACTACAAAGCTAAAGTAATCAAGACAGTATGGTACTGGCACAAAAACAGAAATATAGATCAATGAAACAGGATAGAAAGCCCAGAGATAGACCCACGCATATATGGTCACTTTATCTTTGATAAAGGAGGCAAGAATATACAATGGAGAAAAGACAGCCTCTTCAATAAGTGGTGCTGGGAAAACTGGACAGCTACATGTAAACGAATGAAATTAGAACACCCTAACACCATACACAAAAATAAACTCAAAATGGATTAGAGACCTAAATGTAAGACCAGGCACTATCAAACTCTTAGAGGAAAACATAGGCAGAACACTCTATGACATAAATCACAGCAAGATCCTTCTTGACCCACCTCCTAGAGAAATGGAAATAAAAAGAAAAATAAACAAATGGGACCTAATGAAACTTAAAAGCTTTTGCACAGCAAAGGAAACCATAAACAAGATGAAAAGACAACCCTCAGAATGGGAGAAACTATTTGCCAACGAAACAACTGACAAAGGATTAATCTCCAAAATATACAAGCAGCTCATGCAGCTCAATATCAAAAAAATAAAAAACCCAACTCAAAAATGGGCAGAAGACCTAAATAGACATTTCTCCAAAGAAGATATCCAGGTTACCGACAAACACATGAAAGGATGCTCAACATCACTAATCATTAGAGAAATGCAGATCAAAACTACAGTGAGATATCACCTTACACCAGTCAGAATGGTCATCATCAAAAAATCTACAAACAGTAAATGCTGGACAGGGTGTAGAGAAAAGAGAACCCTCTTGCACTTTTGGTGGGAATGTAAATTGATACAGTCACTATGGAGAACAGTATGGAGGTTCCTTAAAAAACTAAAAATAGAACTACCATATGACCCAGCAATCCCACTCTTGGGCATATACCCTGAGAAAACATAATTCAAAAAGAGTCATGTACCACAATGTTCATTGCAGCACTATTTACAATAGCCAGGACACGAAAGCAACCTAAGTGTCCACTGAGAGATGAATGGATAAAGAAGATGTGGCACATACATGCAATGGAATATTACTCAGCCATCAAAAGAAACGAAATTGAGTTATTTGTAGTGAGGTGGATTTACCTAGAGTCTGTCATACAGAGTGAAGTAAGTCAGAAAGAGAAAAAGAAATACTGTATGCTAACACATATATATGGAATCTTAAAAAAAAATGTTCTGAAGAACCTAGGGGCTGGACAGGAATAAAGATGCAGATGTAAGAGAATGGACTTGAGGACACGGGGAGGGGGAAGGGTAAACTGGGACAAAGTGAGAGAGTGGCATGGACATATACATTACCAAATGAAAAATCGATAGCTAGTGGGAAGCAGCTGCATAGCACAGGGAGGTCAGCTCAGTGCTTTGTGTCCACCTAGAGGGGTGGGATAGGGAGGGTGGGAGGGAGACACAAGAGGGAGGAGATATGGGGATATATGTATATGTATAGCTGATTCACTTTGTTTTACAGCAGCAACTAACACAACAAGGTAAAGCAATTATACTCCAATAAAGATGTTAAAAAAATAACAAATACATATATGGTGCTTACAAAAAACAAAAAAAGGACTGAAATGATGCCATTTGCAGCAACATGGATGGACCTATAGATTATTATGCTAAGTGAAGTAAGCCAGACAGAGAAAGCCAAATACCGTATGATATCAGTTATGTGTGGAATCTAAAATATGACACAAATGAACTTATTTACAAACCAGGAACAGACTCACAGATATAGAAAACAAACTTATGGTAATGAAAGGAGAAAGGGGCTAGGGAAGGGATAAATTAAGAGTTTGGGATTAGCAGAAACAAACTACTCTATATAAAATAAACAAGGTCCTACTGTATAGCACAGGAAACTATATTCAATATCCTGTAATAAACCATAATGGGAAAAGAATATGTAAAAAATATATATGTATGTATATATGTATATATCTATATATATGAATCACTTTGCTGTACATCAGAAACTAACACAACGTTGTAAATCAACTATATTTCAATAAAAAAAAATAAAGAATATTTTCTCAGAAAGTAAAACTCATTACGTACCTGGGGTAGATGCAACCATGGGGAGCTTCTGGTTCCACTGCTCATGGCACAGATGGGAGATGGAGACCTGAGGAGGGAAGAACCTTGCCCAAAGTCACAGCATCATCAGTGAGGCAGCCGATCGTCTAGCTGTAAGGGGTGCAGTCACTGATGGAGGGACACAACACACAGAGTTGTTCAAAGGCACAGTGGGAGTTGCTGAGCTTGAATTTATTTATTTATTTATTTTTTAAATTTTATTTTTTGGCTGCGTTGGGTCTTCTTTGCTGCGCATGGGCTTTCTCTAGTTGTGGCAAGCGGGGGCTGCTCTTCGTTGCGGTGTGCAGGCTTCTCATTGTGGTGTCTTCTCTTGTTGCGGAGCACGGGCTCTAGGGCGCACGGGCTTCAGTAGTTCTGGCGCGTGGGCTCAGTAGCTGTGGCTCGCGGGCTCTAGAGCACAGGCTCAGTAGTTGTGGCGCACGGGCTTAGCTGCTCCGCGACATGTGGGATCTTCCCGGATCGGGGATCGAACCCTTGTCCCCTGCATTGGCAGGCGGATTCTTAACCGTTGTGCCACTAGGGAAGTCCTTGAACTTGAATTTAAATGCAGATTATTGACATTATATCTTTGGGGTCGGTTTGGGGTCTGTACTACATGCTGCCTTTCTGCTTTTTGATCAAATACACGACTGTGCAGTAATGCAGGAGCTACACGTACTCTGCTCCCGTCTCTAGAAAGGTACAGTCAACATAGATCTTATTTTGTTGATGTTCAAGATCGTGGGACAAGGGCCGAGGGCCCAACCCTGTCACTGGACACACATCTTCCCCCCTGCTTGCAATGTTCCATTGCTCTCATTCCCATCAGGATTAAGTCCTAGCTCTCTGGCCTTGTATCTAAGGCAACTAGGGCATCCCCTGCCACTCCCAACCTCACATTTATGTCTGGGCTAGACATTGTGAAGTTCTTATAGCATCTAAAATGCTCCATGATGTTTTAACCAGAAGGCCTTTGCTCCTACGATTCCCTCCACCTGGAATACTGACTCCTCTTTTTATTTCGTTCTACTTAAGTCAGAGTCAATATTCATTGTTTATAAGTCAGTTCAAGTCTCAGCTTCTTCACGAGACCAGCCTGGCTTTCATCCTCACTGTCTGAATTGTACAACTGTCCTAAGTGTGGGCAGATCATCTTAAGCTCCCTTCGACCATAACACTTTATTGAATATGGTCAAGGGCCCCTCCTCCTGTCTGAAGTCCTGCAGGACAGGGAACATTGTGAGATCAGAGCCTCCATCCAATTCTCCAGTTAAGTGTTAGGTAAATAGACCTGCATGTGTCTGTTTACCTGAGTACACCTGAGCCCCTTTGAATTTCACTTTCTTTGTCTGAGGGATGCAGAGACTAAGGCTATTGGACAGCAGTCTGTGAGAGGAAAAATTAGACTGTATATATATATATATATATATATATATATATATAAGGGCTTCATAAGCCATGCCTCATATGGATAAGGGAGCTGTCGCTTTAACAGTCACACACCTGGATTGTGTCTCAGGATCTCCTGCTGCACCCAGAGCCTTGTGCCAAGCCCCTGAGAGATCTAGGAAAAGAGGATGACACAGCCTTCTACCTCTCCTCGTCCTTCAGAAATGAGGCATTATTTCTAGAAGGGCAGCTCAGCTAGGTCTTGAGGCCAGTCCTTTAGAGGTGTGGGCAGCTGCTGGTCTGTAACTGCAGCCCTGCCTCTGCGGTGAGGATGGAGCTTCTGCCCTGGGTACACACACTGACTTCCTTGTTCTGCATACATCAGAAACCCAGACTAGCTCCAGGACCGTGACAGGACAAACTATTTCATACCCAAGACCCTCACACATTGCTTTTCTTGCCTTGAAACTTGTCTATTTACCTTTTCATCCAAACAGGCTTTAAAAAAAAGGAGAGCATTGTAAATCAACTATACTTCAATAAAAAATAAAATTAAATTAAAAAAGGAAATAAGAATTCAGGGAGTTTAAGGGAGAAGAAACTAGCTCACCGTTTCACCTACACTCAAAACTCCCCAAGGAAGGAGAACATGCACCACAGAGAGGGAAAGTTATTTCATTAGAGACATCCTCTCACTCTTTGGCCAGTATACTTTCATAAATGAAAACAAAACAAAACAAAAACCTGAGGGACAGGGTATAAGGGTTTTTGCCAAAAGCATGCATGAATGTAGGGTCAGAGGAAGGACCAGTGCCTGGGACCCTCCAGGCCAGGGTGCATTTCCCTGAGCCACAAGGGTTTTACTGCTTGGCCACTTATTCACTGTTGCCCTTGGACCAGTGCCCCTTCCCGTCCCTTTACCTCATTTTCCCTTTCTACAAACTATAGAGTCTATTTACCTTCTCTTTGAGATTCTTTCCAGCCGGGAGGTGTGTGTCTGTATATAGTCGGCCCTTGGTATCCACAGGGGACTGGTTACAGGACCATTGTGAATACCAAAATCCCCAGATGCTTGAGTTCTTTATATAAAATGGTATAATATAGTTGGTCCTCTGTATCTGTAGATGTGGAACCTGCAGTTATGGAGGGATGACTCCACACACATATACTGTATACACTTCATTTCATGATATAATAGTGTTTTGAAGTTAAAATATGTCCCTTTTCATTCATCCATCCATCCATCCATTAATCTATCCATACTTAATTCAATTCATTCATTCATATCTTATGGATTATCTACTAAATATTAGGCACCTTATTCAAGTTGGAGTCTCTGCTGTCATGAGGCTTAAGCTCTGGCAGACTCCAGCAGGCATTTTAGATCCAAAGAAGATTAAGATGCTCTTAAAAACCTTGACAGTCAAGAGAACAATACTCATTTTATTTTAATTGAAGTATAGTTGATTTACAATGTTGTATTAATTTTTGCTGTACAGCAAAGTGACTCAGTTATACACATATATGCATTCTTTTTTATATTCTTTTCCATTACTGTTTATCCCAGGATATTGTATATAGTTCCCTGTGCTATACAGTAGGACCTTGTTGTTCATTCATTCTGTATGTAATAGTTTGCATCTACTGACCCTGAGCTCCCAGTCCATTCCCTCCCCCACTCCCCTCTCCCCCTTAGCAACCACAAGTCTGTTTAAGAGAACAAAATTTTTTCATGTTTCTGGTTAAAAGTAGTCTTGCCAAAAGTATCATGTTTGTACATGATGCTTTCACGTATATTCTCATATATGATTTTAATAGTGGCCCCTTGTGAATTCAGCAGGATTAGAGAGGATTTTCCCATTTTGCCGATGAGGAAACCAAGGTCTAAAAGGATGAAGTCATTTTCCTTAGATTCCCACAGATGATTCTTTGCAAAAGAGGCATAAACATGAATTGCCAGGGTTTTTGTCCAGGTGTAGATGACAGGGCAAGAGAGAGAAACGTTGTAGTGGGCCACCAGGCTTTGGGAACAGGACTACACAGTAGGGCTCTGCTCACATCTGCTCGCACTGGGAAGAGGCTCTTCTGAGACATAGGATCCACCTCTGATCACTCTGCGAGGACCTAGCTGTAACTGGGGTAAGAGAGGTTTGGGTTAGTTCAAAGATCCAAGCTCTGGGCAGGGATGGTCTCTTCCCTTCGTTTGGCTTCACGTCCTATGTCTGCACAGTAGGGATGATGCTTACCTACCTACTTCCCAGCAATCCTGAGTGCCCAGTGAGACATGGTGCATTCCTTGAGCAAGACCCCAGGCAAGGCATCGTCTTCCTCCATGCCTGGTACATAGTGGGTGCTCAGTGTTGTTTGGTGACCGTGGGTCTGGAGTGAGGCAAAGGTTGGATGAAGGGGAAGGACATGAAAGCACTCCTTTGTTCTAGGAACTATATTAGGTGTCTTTCATATATCCTTTCCTTTGACCCTCTCATCACTCTGTGATGTAGGTGCTGCAGATGAAGGGACTGCAGATCAGAGAGGTTAAGTAACTTCCCTACCTCACTCAATGCAGGTGGACCAGAATTGGGATCAGAAGCCGTGCCTCTGTTTTCCCTCTGTTTCTTGCATCTTCTTCAGTGATAGAGAGTCCGTTTGGGTAGGTTTCT
Organism: Balaenoptera acutorostrata; assembly: GCF_949987535.1. Taxonomy (NCBI): domain Eukaryota; kingdom Metazoa; phylum Chordata; class Mammalia; order Artiodactyla; family Balaenopteridae; genus Balaenoptera; species Balaenoptera acutorostrata. The sequence continues at coordinate 108,371,613 of NC_080069.1, read as the reverse complement.
GTCCTATAGCCAGGAGTGCAGCCTGAGTGATGAACAGCATAGGCAGTGGATGGCCTCGGAAAGCCTTAAGATAAGGAGGCAAGCCATTAATCCTTGCTTTTTCTGTCTTTGTCTTTACAAGTTTCTTATTAGACATTCTCTCCTCACATTTTCAATTAACATTCCTTTCTGATTCTCTCTTATTTTTCTCTCCCGTTCTGCTACAGTTTTTCTTTCTCCATTTTTCTCTCCGAAGTTCTGAGAAGACTTCTGTCATGGTTTCCTTTATTGGTGCTTTTGCCTCTTTGCCTGTTTCCAGAATGTTCTTTTGACTGCTAAATCTGACCTGGTCATTTTCATGTTCAAAATCCCTCACAAGGTAGAGTCCAGGCACCTTCACCTATTCCAGAAGTTCCTTCAGGATCAGGTCTGAACAGTTGTGTCAATGTCAATGCCTACCATCCCTCTGTTCCCACAGCTCACAGCTCTGCAGAGACACCTGCCATGTAGTAACCATTTCTTCACCCGCCTGCGCACCTCACCCCCACCCACCAGGGTGGAAGGTCCTTGAGGGAAGGGCATGCTTTGCTCACCTCTTATACCCCAGTCTCTAGAATAGCACTTTGCTCAGCACATAGTAGGTGCTCAGTACATAGTGAACTTAGTGAAGAAATGCATCAGACACCCCACACTCTCCTTTACCTCTGTCCTCTTCCCTAGGATGTAGAGATCGGAAATCCAAATTCCAATATCCACTGTCTGTTTGCTAGAGACACCAGCAGGAAGCTATTAAAGTGACACTTCCATAGCATTTTGCAGACTACAAGCCATTTTATACAGATTAACTGTTTGATTTTCACGACAACCCATGAGCTCGAGGGTGGAGATTTTCATTCCGTCGCACAGGGGAGGACAGCAAGACCCAAAGCGGCTGCAGGACTTGTCCAGGGCCATGCAGTCGTTTTGCCACGTGCCTGGATTTGCACCCTGCATGATCGCTTGCTGCCGTGGACCTTGGTTTCTCCACTAACAAAGACACTCTGTCTTAATTACAACGAATGAGGGAAGGAAAAGCCAGGGTAATTATTGGTGACACATTGAGCAAGTGTGAAGCTCTTAAAGAATTGAAATGCTTTCTTTCTGTACCTTCAAGGACTTTTTCATTACTCCTAATTCCTTAACATTTGTATATCAATTTGGAGGTTTGCAAAGTGTTTTTTTTTTTTTTTCCCTCAATCCTACATTTCATTTGCTTGCCTCTTACTCTATTTAGTGACATGGGCAGAACAAAGCTTTAACACACACATTTTTGTTTTATCTCTGAGCCATGCGCTATGCCAGGCACCAAGGACGTAATTGTGGGCCATCAGACGTTGCCTCTGCCCTCAGGGAGCTAGTAAACACGCAGTTGTGAGGATGCCAGGAACACAGAATGCTGTGTAGTATAGAGGGCCCTAGGTAAGTGGTGGCTGGAGAAGGTTTTCTAGAAGGAAGCAGTGATCTAAAGGATAGGAAGAAGTTAACTAGGCAGACAGTGGTGGGAAAGGATGTACCAGGCAGAGAGAGTATGTGCAAATTCCAGAAGGCAAAGTAAGTCTGGTTCAAGATTATTGCAGCCCTGTTCATAATCATGATAGCCTAGATGTAAAAACAACCTAACTTTCCATTGACAGATGAATGGATAAAGAAAATGTGATATATAGATATAGAATGGAATATGTGTGTGTGTGTGTGTGTGTGTGTGTGTGTGTGTGATGGAATATTATTCAGCCTTGAAAAAGAAGGAAATCCTACCATAGGCAACAACATGGATGAACCTTGAGAACCTTATGCTATAAGTAAAATAAGCCAGACACAGAAGGACAAATATTGCACGATTCCACTTATATGCAGTCTCTAAAACTGTCAAACACATAGATGCAGAGAGTAGAATGGTGGTTGCCAGTGGCTGGCGGGGAGGGGAAATGAGGCATTACTATTCAACATGTATATATTTTTAGTCGTGCAAGATGAGTAAGTTCTAGAAATCAGCTGCAGGGATCTCATTAACAGTACTGCATTGTACACTTAAAAGTTTGTTAAGAGGGTAGATGTCAGGTTAAGTGTTATTACCTTGATTTAAAAAAATGATTGTGAGTCATTCAAATGAGTAAATTGAAAGAGGAAGGGACTTGCTTGAGTTGCCCAGTGGATTCAGGGAGGATGGGAAGCCATGGCAGAGACCACCCGCCTCCCGGCCTGTGTCCAGACTCCTTGGACGCCTTTGCCGGCCTCTGCTTTTCAGGAGGCAGAAGGGCAGTTAGGGGGAGAGCCTGGGCCACGTGGGTTCAAACACAGATGCCGAGGACTAGCCGGAGCCGGCGCCAGCTGCTGAGACCGTGGTGCCCTGAGCCCCAGCCCTCTGCTGCCCTGCAGCTGGGCCTCGCGCCACTCAAAGATTAGTCACAGACGCTGCAAACACATCCACAATATTGTGTCAGGAAAAGGCGTGAGGCAGCATTCATATAGCAGGCTCATTAGCCTGTTATTATCCATTCACCCAAATATTCCCACTAATCAGCCTTCAGATGGGCAGGATTAATTGGTTACAATCCTTGCACTGGGCACATCTAATTGAAATGGATGCGTTTGCCTTTCAGAATGGACAGCTTATCCATTGCCATTACACAGAGCACGCCCTAGCCCATGGGTTTTGCTGTCAGGGCCATGACAGCAGAGCCCACGGGGGATGAATGGAACCCTTTTCTCACCTTTGTTTGGGGCTGGAGCCCCCTTCTTATATCATGGTGATCAGTTTGCTGCATATCCATCTTCCCTACAGGACTGGGAGCTACTTGAGGGCAGATCTGTATCAATTAGCATCGGGTCTGACTACATATAACAAGAAAGCCATAATAATAGTGCCTTAAACAAGATGAAATTTATTTTTTTTCTCATACAGAGCAAGTCTGATGAGAGGATAGTCAGGGCTGACAGAGCAGCTCTGTGATGTCTTCAAGGACTTAGCCCTTCCTCCCTTCCTTCCTCCCTCCCTCCCTCCCCTTTCTTCCTTCATCCTTCCTTCTTTTCTTCCTTATTTTCCCATCATCCTAAGGTGTAGCTACATCCTCATGGTCCAAGATGGCTGCAGGAAAGTCAGCCATCATATTTGAGCCTCAAGCAGCAGGAAGGGGAAAAAAGAAAGGGAAAATGAGGCACACCTCCTAGCTGAAGCAGCTCCCTTTAAGGAGCTTTTGGAAATCCCTCGCAACACTTATACTTAATATCTCATTGACCAGAACTTATTCACCTGACAGATGCAGTTGTTAGCTGGAAGTGTACCCATTTAAATAACATCAGGGTCTGTCACTAAGGAAGAAAGGGAGAATACATACTAGACAGGCACCTTGAAGTCTTTGACAAAGTGTCTGGCTCTGATTCAGCTTTGATATCCCTCACAAGGACTTCCTTGTACATCGTGGGTGTGGTTAGGAATTCAGGTCAGAAAAACCTTGGTATCAGCGCTGGCTCTGCTCTTTACTAGCTGTGTAGCTCAGGCAAGCATTGTGTACTTTTCTGAGCCCAGTTTCTTTATTATGGTAATAGTCACACTGACTTTATAGGGTGGTTATGAGGATTAAATGAGTCTATTCTATTCAAGTGCTTAGTAGGGCTTCTGGCACACAGTGAAGCATCAATAATTGACAGCTTCCAGGGTTATGAATGATTGTCATTACCACCATATAGGTGGGTATTCTATCCTATTTTAACGAATTCTGGGCTTGGAGGGAGAAGACCTATGTTTCAGACCCACACAATGGCTGTGTGGCTCTGGCAAGTCATTTACCTTGTCTGAGACTCATTCTCATTTCTGGAAAATGAATATAATTCGATCCACTCCCAGTTATGAGAATCAAAGAATTTCTTTCCAACACACTATAAAATGTTATACTATTAACAAAGGTAGTGTTTTGCAATGAGAAAACCACAATTTTAGCGGGGTTGGGGGATCAGGCAACTTAGTTTCACACCCCAGCTCTGTCACTTCATAGATATGTGACTTTGGCACATATCATATGACCTGGCTGGCCCTTGGTTTCCTTACTAGTAAAATGGAATAGCAATACTTTCCTTGCAGATCTCTTATAGAATTGAAGAGAATTATCTATGCAGATGCAAAGTGCCTGAGAAATAGAAGACTCTAAATAGATGACATTGATGTTTCTGGTGATCATGGTGACAGTGATGGGTGATGAATCACTCAGTATTTATGGAATGAATGAATAAGTGAAAGAATGAATGAGTCAGCAGGCAAACTGGAAGCTTGGAGTCGGTGTCCTCCATCTGCGGGGCCACACAGGGGGGACACACAAAAAGCCCTGTGGCATTCCGGCACCAGGTTTTGCTCTGGGCAGCCTCAGCCGTGCATGGCGGGTTCCACATGCCAACAGGGCCCACGTGACATGTGTTGGGGAACCCCTCTAGGGACGTCTCCTTATCATGTTCCTGGGAGAGCAGGTTTCCCAGCCAAACATCACCTCCAGTCATCCTCGGGCCCACCTGCCTCCTACTGAGAATCAACTCCTAGCAGCGGCCGAGCCCTCATCCATGTCTCCAGGCCACCTGTATATACGTAGCTGGGCAGGGTAGCATAAAGCCTTGATTTTGCAGAGAGGGAAATGATAACATTACTTATGCCTTTCTCTCTAACAAGAGGCGATGAAACCTTTATGATACCTCCAGCCCACATATCCCTGTTACACTTCCATGTTATTCTTGCTTTTCCAGACTCCTCCTGACTTTCCTCCATTAAGTACATCAAGTACTAAGAATGCGGAGCTCATTTGGTACAGAGAGAAACTCAATTATATCCACCAGCAGAGTGTAAAAGAAATGGAGGTTTGAAATATATTTATAGGTTACAGCCTCTAGGTGGAAACTTGCCAGTTTTCAGTCCGGCAGTCTATAGGAATGCTCAGGAGGATGTCAGCTGAGTCCAGGGGAACCATTCCACATAGGAAGCACTCTCTAAGAGGATCTATAGTAATGCGAATGTCAAAGTTAGCTCCAAGTTAAATGAAACTAACTGGACCCTGTAGAACAGTTTGTAAACTGGTAGCCCAAGATCATCTCTAAGCCACAGATGAGTCTCATTTTGTCCACAGTTTAAAAAAAAAAAAATTGGTTGCCCAAAATTTGAAAATCAGGTTTCCAGTGAACGTATAGATTATGTGTGTGTGCACGTGCAAAACTGCATGCTCTATGCACAGTGGATCCACATTCTTGGATGGCAACGACTGGCTGGATTTCAGTAGCTGATAACCCTTTGGAAAGATCACATGTGCTGTAGTTTGCCATTGTCCCCACCACTCCCTGTTGTCTTTTATTGTATCCTCCTCCCTTCCCTATGTACATTCTCTGTAGATATTTGTGTTTAGGCCCCTTCTTCACAAGATACTCACTGCTTGAAGTGATAAAAAAGTCAAAATGACCTCTAGTGTGAATGAAACCAGATGGATCCTTTAGAAGGTACTCCTGGCTTGTAAGAGTGCAGTCGTCAAAGTTTCTTCTAGCTGAAAATGTACCCAAACTAATCCATTAGAGAGAACTCATGAGTCATGCAGACCCTGAGGAGCTACAGTGTCAACTCTGAAAAGCATCATAAGGACAAATTTAACCAGGACTCAGGTAGTCAGGGAGTGAATGTGAACCTTGTGCTACAGCCTTATGATATGCAGAAGATGAGACTGAGAGTATGGTGTCCAGGGCTGGAGAGTGTCTACCAGGGAAGCAGAAAGCCTGGGTTCCATCCTGAGTTACATCCCTGATGTGCTGAGTGAGTCTGTACAAAACCCTTCCGTCTCTGGACTTTAGACCCCCATTTGCAAAACTGGGATTGGACTAGATAAGTTCTAGAAACCCTTTCAAAGATTGTTATCCTGGAGAAAGACCTGACACACGTTACGGAAGGGCAAGTCTGTAAGAAGGACCATCTAAGGGCAGCTCGAGCGTCTGCTCTGAATTTACGACGACTGCCCTGGATTATTGTCACTGCCTGGTCTCTTGGTCCTCTGCTCTCTGGCTTCGTGGTATGTCCCCACCTCATCTCCTCCTCTCCCCCTCCTCACTCTGCTCCAGCTGTAGCAACCTCATGTTCTGGGAGCATGCCAGGCACAAGCCGTGGAGGACATTGCTTCAGCCTGTAACTCCCTTTTCTTTATTCTGGCAGAATCCTACTTTTCAAGACTGAGTCCCTCCTCCTTGAAACCTTCCCAGTCCCCTTCCACTATCACACACACAGTCACACCCAAAGTCGACTGGCTTTGGGATTCCGAGTCCGGCTCTGCCTCTTACCAAGAGTGTCACACAGTTGGCAAGGGTGGCAGGGCCGGGAACCCAATGTCCCCAGTTCTTGCCACCAAGTCCCTGGACCTTCTACTTGACCAGCGACTCATCTTAGTCGCCACTGTGACCACAGGTAGGTTACTTGACCTCTCTGAGTCTCAACTTCTGCATCCAAAAAGGAAGGATCAAAATAACATTTATCTCATAGCGTTGAGAGAATTAACGAGTAAGCATACTAACCACGTGATCCTGTGCCTGGCACCTAGGACGCACTCACGTTCTTTAAATGTAGAGAGAGGGCTGCATTCGTTTCTGTGCTCACTTGCAGCCCATGCCTGAGCCTAGCACAGAGAAGAAACACTATTCTAGGAGTCATGGGACTTTATGTTCGGGCCCTAGCTGCCTTATGAGCTCTGTGATTTGGGGCAGGAAGCTTAACTTCTGTGAGCCTCGGTTTTGCCTTCTAAGCAGTGGAAATGGCCCTGCCTGGCTTTCAGACAGCTGCTGTCTGCAGCACTCACTGGGGCTAATGAGCAGGAGTGAGAAGGATTGGGGTTGTCTCTTGAAACCGGAGAGAACACTCTGCAAACGTGAGCCCTTGATTATCATTCCTCACACCAATGGCGTCCTTTCTCCAGTGGGAGCTGAGAGCCACTTGCTGCCTGACAACAGCGGCCCAGATGTTGTCAACATCTGTCTGCTTCGCTGGGCCTTTTACAGAGAGAGGAGGAAAAAAGGAGTGAGGGAGGATCGTATTCCGGAAACTGTGGACAGGTTTCCCTAACTCCTCCTGCTGTCCCTCCCCCGCTTGTAGCCCCCTGGGAGGAGGGGCCACTTCTCATTCCTCTCTGGGCTCCAAGTGTCCTGCCCAGTGTCTGGCTTAGGAAACACTGGCTGACTTGATTGTGGGGACTCAGTGCTGCCTTTTGTCTCTGGGGGGATGCTGTTAGCCAAGGATGACGGGGCCTCTTGGTTACCCCAGTAGAGTATATGATGACTTTGGGGTTCAGGAATCCTGAGTCTGCTGCTGCCTTGCTGTGTGACCTTGGGCAGGGCAGATTCACCCTCTGGGCCTCAGTTTTCACAATGATAAGGTGATGCACCTAAGGTTCTACGAAGAAGCATTCCTTGCCTGATGGATCCTTGAGTATTGTGGAATATCTTCCAGCTGGGAAAGACTGGAAGTTTAGTATCTGCATGGTGAATAGACCATTGTTTCCCCTTTTTGTTTTTTTCTACCTGGGAGAGTGGCAGCTTGGCAACTTGGAGAATAATAGCCAGTGCTACTGGGTACCAGGAACTTCACTCACATTAGCTCATTTAATCCTTACAGCAATCCTTCCAGGTGGGCACCAGCATCCTTGTTTCTCTACTGATTAAACTGAGACTCAGAGAAGAGAATTCATTCTCTTATGTCACACAGCTCGTCAGAGAAAGAGTCATTCAAAATTTCTTCTAGGGTGCTCTGCTTTCCAAGAAGTAATGAGTCTCTCATCACTGAAGGGTGTTGTGGAAGAGATTCAGTCACGGGCTGGGCCAGAGCCAGAGATGTTGGTTGTGGCCTTATCAGTTCATACACTCGTATAAGCTGTTCAGCAGTGGGAGGCCCCTTGCAGACCCCCTGATACAATCTCCTTTCATAAATGAGGCTCTGAGAGGAGCAAGGGCTTGACCAGCATCGCTCACCAGCCTCCCGGAGTCAGGCCGATCTGGGTTTGAACTCTGTCACCTACATCCCTGCCATCCCACTGTCCCTCAGTGAGAGCCTACAAAGGGAGCCCAGCCCCTGTTCCCAGGCCATGGATACACAGGGCTGCGCCAAAGGACCTGAGGGAGTACCTGCAAACCAGTGGGTCCTCTTGCCCAGAGCCTCCGGGGATGCACCTCCGCCCTTCCTCCCTGCACTGGATGGGGGTGGGAGTGTCTTTATTAAATACCTCTTTCCTCCCTCCAGGGAGTGGGGTGGTAATTGCAGCTCTGTAAGATGGTGGGGTTTCACTTTGCCACCTTCCCAAAACCATGGCCAGTGGCAGCCGTCACCCTGGGCTCCTTGGGAAACACGACTGCGTGTCTCCAAGGAGACTGTCTAGCCTGTATCCCCCAAGTGCTGGAGGCAGGAGGCCTCGCACCAGCGTCTCCTCTCTGACTCCCTGCTTGCAGACGGGCGCACAGAGAGGAAGAGTGAGGAGTGCCAGAGCGTGGCACAGCGGCCATTGGGACTTGACCTTCAGAGCTACTGGGCCTCATTGACCAGCCCTTCTAACAACCTTGAACAAATTACCTCCTCTCTCTGAGGCTCAATCTGGGAAAAGGGGATAATAACAGAACCTACTTCACAAACTTGTAAGGCTTAAGTAAAATAACGTTGGTAAGGTGGGGAAGGCAGGGACTGGTTGTCTCCCTCCCTCCATGGTTCAGGCCTTGCTCTGCATTCTCTCATCTGAGGCCAGCAGTGGAGCCTGAACCAATGTCAGACACAGAAAGAAAATACCAGCTACCTCTGTTTTGTTCGCTTTTGGGGGCTAACTTTTCTTATTACTCTTTTGCCTAATTTATGTAGCACTTATAAGGTGCCAGACACTGTACCTAGAGCTTGACCTGTATTAACTCACCTTTCTCTCCCAACATACCCATGAGGTACGTTGTATTTATTTTACAGGTGAGGACACTGAGGCAGTGGAAGAGGTTGCCCCTTGCGTGGGGGCAGAGTCTAGGGCTCATTGTACCCGACTGAATCTCAAAGTCTGAGATTCGTCCATTACCTTGTCTATTATCAAGCCCCTGCTATGTGTTAGGCATCATTTCAGGCACCGAAGATGCCAAGCATTGAACAGATAACACCCCTGCTCTCACAGAGCTTACAGCGCAATACAGAGGGAGACTCAAATGTCAGAGCCAGGCCCCGGGATCCCACATCCTGCCCTGAGTACCCTCTCCTTTGCTCATGACATTCTTTAGACAAGTCTCCAACCAACCAGCAGGCTGGTGTTTCTTCCACTGCTTGCCCACTGCCCCATTGTCTCCAGCTCACTGCCTGCAGCCCAGGACAGCCTCCTTGGCACTTCCCCGGGACGGTAGGAAGCACAGAGCCCAGTTACCACTGCTTCAGGATGGTGGCCATCTGCGGGCTCTCTCAGAGCCTTCACGTTTCTGCGTCTTATTCAGAATAATCCTCATGTTTTGCTAATGATGGAAGGCTGTGTGGACTGTGGGATCCTATCAGAACTGAATTTATTGCTGAGCTCTGCCACACCGTAGCCCTGGGTTCTTGCACAACTCATTCGGCTACTGTGTGCCTTGGTTTCGGCGTATGTGTAATGGGACTCAGCTCTACCCTAGCCCCATCACACCGACATCACCGGATTCCCAGGGCTGAGAGGCCCACAGCTGGCCTAAGAGGAGCTTAAGGCCTGGAGTCAGAAGGACCTGCCTTTAGTTCCCTGGAAATGTTATTTAATCACCTTCCTCATCGTAAAATAGTACAATAATACATTTTCTCCCCATTTCAGAGATCTTCAGACTGTAGGGCTGGGGCTAGAGTAGGGGAATGAATGCTTCACTCATCTTGGGCACGGAATTGAAAGGGTTGTCAAAACACTCAGGAATGCATTCATTTTGATTTTTTAAAGTAGTGTATTAAAATATTATTTATCTTGATTACTAAGTTTTTGGCATCCCTTTACATTTTGCATGCAAGATGAGTGCCTCCCTCGCCTCGCCCTGGTCCCAGCCGTGTAACGCAGAGCTAACTGCTCAAATGAGGGAGTACTGCAGGGAAAGGCTTTTAAACCTAAGTGCTGTGCAAATGATGCTGTTTTGTTGCAGTGGTAGTTGTTTATATTGTTTGCTTGTAGCTACAGTAATATACTTTTAGATGGGAGGAGATTTTTCCAGAGGGGAGAAGAAACCCTCCCAGATTTTCTACTGAGTCTTAAAGGTCTGGGTTCTGATCATGGGTCAGGTCTGATACAGATTCATTTTGGAACCTGGAGCAAATGACATAACTTCTTTGAGTTTTCTTACCTGCAAAATGGGTATGTTAGCACCAACCTCAGATTCCCTGTGAAGATTGATTCTGTTAGTGCAATTCATTTGTCAGTGCCGATGAATGTCTTGATATTCCCCTTGGCAAAATGAAAGAGTTCTTTTTTTCTAGTTCTGTTCCATGGAACCCTAGAAATTTCAGACTCCCAATCTTCACTTGAACTGGAAATTTTTTATGTTGTGTTTTTTTCCAGAAATGGGTACCCAATTAAGATTTTTTAAAAAGGAAAGCGTTCACAAACTAATGATAACAGTGTTGGCTAACCTGAAGAACTCTGAGTTCCTTTCTTTCTCTTCTGACAGTTGGAAAGGGAGATTTTAGTTTAGAAAGATGAGTGTGTCTGCTCCCGCCAGGTTTCTCTCCAGCCCCTGCCGAGCATGGCATGAGCATGGCATGAGCATGGTATGAGACGCGTGGCCTGATCAGGAGAGCTTAGCTGGCACTGGAGGACCGGGAAGAGAAAGGGGAAGCGGGGTCAGGGGGCAGTGGTCTGGATGCCAGGCACGTCTGTATGGTCTCTGCTGAGTTTAACTAGTCTCAACTCTGCATCCCAGACACCATTCATCCCTGCCCACAGCTTCCTTTGCAGCCTGTTTGCGGGCAGCTGGGTACCACTGCTGCCTTCTCTGATCTGGGGAGAGAGGGTTGGCTCTGCCTCTAGCCCTCTGCCAGTTACTTCTCCTGTGACTCCCCTTCCTGCTGCCCAGCCCTTGTATACAGCATTGCAAAGACACGCTTCTGTTACAGCCAAAGTCCATCAACATTTTAGCAGGGAGTCATTGGTCCAAATGGAATCTTACAGGGAGGGATCTCCAGTTCATAAGACAGATACAAGAAGCGTTTTATAACAGTGGAGTCCTATCATATGCACATTTAATTTGCATGAATTAACCTATATATGTTTTATGACAAGAGATACGGAGACAGAAATTTAAGAAGTTGGGTCATTTTCTCACCACTACACTCAGTGAGCATTTATAATCCAGAGGGAAAATGCGATGGGAAACATGAAACTGCTGTCTTCCTTGGTCAGTCTGAATGTCCACTACTCACAGTCGGTGCTGTTGTGCCCTGTGTGCAGTTCTCTTGTTTAAATATATCCTTTTCTTTCTTGCTTTTTTTTAAGTGTGGTTCTAAATTCAAGACAATTATTTCAGGTGCTGAGTCAAATAAATAGTAACAGGGCCATTTCAACTGGATCTTGAAGGATGAGCTGAAATGTAGGTTTCAGTATTTATAATGCAGTGAGAGTTTTGAGAGTATATTTTAATTTCATGCATGTGTATTGCTTACATACATACACGTGTATGTAAATAGCACTTAGTGATTTTCAAAGCCTCTTCACCTGCATCCTCTCATTTGCTTCTCCCAACCACCCTGGGAGTCAGGGAAGGTAAATCATCATTGCCACTTGACAGGTGAGGAAAGAAGCTTGAGTGACTTGCCCAAAAATCTCATTAAGAGAATTAAGTTCTGAACTCCTGGCTTCCACTGAGCCTGATACTGATTTAGGTCCAGCAATTTTCCGTGATATCTTCCTTTTGAGTGAGGAGCGATTGCTTGAGGGAAACTGGAGACAGGGCATCCTTCCAGAATCCGGCCCCTCCCTGCTTTCCTCAGGAGTTCCACTGCCAGCCTGCTCTCTGCCTCCTGGAAGGGCATGCAGCCCTGCATCCAGGGAGGCTTCATGAACGGGAGACTCTGGCGAAGCCCCTAGAAAACTCTCTTGTTGACAGCAAAGGGGGAGGAGCCCCAGAAACCAGGCACAGACAATGGGAGGGAGGGAATCATGCCAAAATTCCTCCCTGTGCAGAAGAAAGAAACAAATATTCAAATTGGAAGTGTCCACTGAGAACAAAAAGGAGAGGAAAAACCCACACCTAGTTGCATTGTGGTGCAATTTCAGAACAGTATGGATAAAAGGCAGGGGGATGTAAAAGCTTTCAGAGAGAGAGAGAGAGAAAAACACACACACACGCACACAAATGTTCCCTATAAAGGAAAGAGAGACAATGCAGTTGTTGGTGAATATGATAATAGTAACAGAACAATTTGCTGAGAACATCTATGGACCAAGTAGTGGGTATTGAGCCACCCAGTTTGTGGTGACTTCTATGGCAGCCTTGGAAATGGATATCCCCAGCTTCCTTGGGGGCACAGGATTAAGATGAGATTCAGAAACAGGGACTTTCTCTGGGGCAGTCCTATCCCACCTCCACCTGTTCCTCCAGGGTGTTCTGGTTGGTTCAAAATCCACAGGGCTCTGGAGGGGCCAGGAACCCAAGCTAGTTGTTCTTGATTGAGCTCAACCCGTCACCAACATGGGAAGGAGGTGACTCTATGACATGGTCATTTAGTTGAGCTGCATCTAATTCCTCTTTAATTGACACAGTTCCTGGGCTCTCCCATACCTCATCCTTCCAGCCCCAGGCTCTAGTGGCCCCTGAATGATATGTCTTCTTGGGTGGCTGGTTTGGGCGAGCTATCGCTGACCCCTTTAGGCTATGAAGTGCTGAGGTTTGGGGTTCCTGTACTTCACCCTGGATTTGAGCTAAGGACAATGTCTTGGAAGCCCAGCTGGGGCTGGATCTGAGGGAGGTCCTTGGAAGGATATAGATGCAGAATCTTAGGGAGGGATTGGGGAAGCAGAACTTGGAGAGTTGCCTTGGAGCAGCCCAGCTTGTGACAGCAAGGCCTCAGGGAACACGTTCTGAGGTGCTTAGCACTCATGGCAGGGATAGGGGCTTAACCGTGCTTCAGTTGGGATGTTCCCTGAACAAGGAAGGAAAGCATCACCTACCAGCGCCCCCTGCAGCCTGTGCCCTGGGTTGCCAGAGGCGTTCCCCAGGGCGGAGGGCATCACGGAGGTAAGAAGAGTTACTAAGAGTAAGGCAGTTTGTAATGAGGTGGATGGAGTTAGAGTCTGTCATACAGAGTGAAGTAAGTCAGAAAGAGAAAAACAAATACAGTATGCTAACACATATATACGGAATCTAAGGAAAAAAAAAAAAAAAGGCCATGAAGAGCCTAGTGGCAAGACGGGAATAAAGACACAGACCTACTAGAGAACGGACTTGAGGATATGGGGAGGGGGTGGGGTGAGATGTGACAGGGTGAGAGAGTGTCATGGACATATATACACTACCAAATGTAAAATAGATAGCTAGTGGGAAGCAGCCGCATAGCACAGGGAGATCAGCTCGGTGCTTTGTGACCACCTAGAGGGGTGGGATGGGGAGGGTGGGAGGGAGGGAGATGCAAGAGGGAAGAGATATGGGAACATATTGTATATGTATAACTGATTCACTTTGTTATAAAGCAGAAGCTAACACATCATTGTAAGGCAATTATACTTCAATAAAGATGTTTAAAAAAAAAAAAAAAAGAGTAAGGCAGTAGGTGGCTGGCGATTCTCTCCGCTAACTTGGGGTACTCAGGAAATGCTGAATTCTGTGTTTTTGAAAACTCAGGAGACAAGGAGCAGGAAGGTAAAGAGGAAAGGGTGAATCGTACCAGGTCAGCCCTGACGGCTGCAAGGAGGGCACTGAACGATTTTTGTTTCCCGCCTCTGTCATTGCTCAAATCAGCCTCCCCTTGAGTCCCCTCTCTTCTCCGTTCTCATTGGTTGTCATCTTGTGCTTGACCCTCTGCCCTTAGTAACTACCTTTCCTGGGGTTTTCCTGATCAGGCCCAGTAGGGGAGACCCCCCCAGGCTGTCACAACAAGCCTTCCAGACAATTGACAGCTCCATCACCGGTGCTGGGAAATGGCAGCAAAACAGTGCCTCCAAAAGACCCCTAGTGTGTGACTTGTGATAAGTTTTGAAGAAACTTGATGGGTAGATTATGAAGGCGTTGGAAATATTGGAAAGCCTCTGGGTTTGCAGCTTTGCTTTCTGTGACTTCAGTGACTCTCTGCCGGAGTTACTGCTGGTATTGGGTTTCTTCTTTCTTTTTCAACACTTATTTTACTAAGCATTGCTCTGTGTAAATCACTTGGCAACAGAGAAAGTTCTCTTATAAACATGAGTCTCAAGATGGGTCCTTACATAAAGAGGAGAAGGTACCTGTTATCATGGTCTTTTTAAAGATGGGGAAACTGAGGCTCAGAAAGGTGAAGTGGCTGGCCCAGGGCTGTACGGCTGATCAGTGACAGCCAGGACTTGATGCCACATCATGGATGTCCCCTTTCCCTTAAAGTCCTATTATTTCCATCCAGGTATAGGACTAGGAATAGCAAATAGGTATAGCTATCAATTTGCTTTCTGTGGAAGGTGATTGTGCATGAATAATTGGGTCGGACATCACCTCGCCTCTTTGCTTTCTGGTTCATAGTCTCCTGAGAATTTACAAGTAAGTAAATGATTAAACAGGCTTGGAATGCAGACCAACTTCTCTTTGCCCCCAAAGCAAGGAGAAGTAGCCTGACTGTTGTCCTGTTTGCCTTTTAATTACCCACAGTGCCCCTTCCCTGACCCTAGGAGGGTACTAACAGCAGTGTGTGTGTGTGTGAATTCACTAAGTATCTTCCAGTCTTCTAGCCCTAGGACAGGACTCAAGGATGCTTCAGACTCAGCCCTTTCCCTTTTGGGGCTTCCAGGCCATTTGTGGAGACATCTATCTACCCACTCATTTATCCACTTATCCATCCATCCATCCATCCATCCAAAAGATATTTCGTAAGCACCAACAAAGCACTGAGTGCTACTCTCAGCACTGACAATAAAGTAATGAACAAAATGGAGGTCCTATCTTATGGAAGTTCTATTCCATTAGAGCCATAAACAAAGTTAACACATGAATGTATAATATAACAGCAGGGAGAGGTAAGTCCCCTTTGAAACCAGTTAAACCAAGGAAAAGAGATAGAGATGCTGTGATGGACACCAGAGTGAGGGGCACTGTTCACCAGGGGTGCAAAGGGAGGTCTTCACTGATGAGGCTGTGTCTTGTTTGCAAACCAGCACCTCCACCAAACCTCCTTTCCCCACCCAAGATTTCTCAAGAAGCCAGCTCACATGCGAAGCTCCCTGCCTGTATGAAAGTTATTTTGAGTGTATTAAGTGTTGGCCAGCTTCTCCGTAGCCTCCGGCTTCCTTGAGAGTCCGAGCTCTCTTTTCTGTCTCAGAAGGCTGGGCTGTTGGCACAGTGGTTTAAGGTTGGCACAGTATTAAGGACCTCTCCATGGACCGTGTGTGTCTGCAGCACGTTCCCTGAGAACGATGCCCTGAGCAAAGGCCACAGGCTCCGGATACCACCGACTCTAGGGACAAACTGAGAGCTTCAGGATTATCGTGGACTCTGGATTCTGGAACCAAATGTGTGCCCTGCCTCTAACTGACTCTGCGACCTTGGGCAAAGGCACTTCTAGGCGGCTGTCTTTCCTTGTCTGTTAAATGAAGAGTGCTTCACTCACAGGGCTGCTACGGCCACCTCGTTAAAAAATTACACATGAGGACCAGTGAACTTTCTGCAAACTTCTTCAGTTTATAAGGGGGTAGGGCCAGGGCTAGGACATAAGTTTTCTGATTTCTTTCTTAAGGCAGTTTTCCTCTGTCAGAATTTTTTAAACCGCCATTTACTGACCACTGGCTTTGTTCTAAACATCGTCTTGAATGCTTTGTGCATTTACTTGTTTAATTCTCACAATAGCCCCATTCTGTGAAGACTGCTCTCCTCAACTTCCCAGTGAGAAAACTGAGGCTTAGAGAAGGGCAATGACCCACCCAAAGCTGCACAGCTGGTACACGATAGCTCAGGTACCGGAACTCGGGGCCATCACCTCCTGCATGGTTACCCAGGCTATTTAGTTGGTTACCCAGTCTCTCTGTCACTTTTTGGGTATGAGTATACTTGGTTAGATGGGCCAGCCAACTCCGCCACCTTTGAACTTAACTGTAATTGGAATGACAGGGAAGTCCTTTTTATTCCCATTTCTTCTATGTTTTGCGCTTAGAAACTATCAGAACCTTTGCTTCTTACTATGTTTCCTTCTGGCATAGAGCTTATCAAACTGGGCATTGCAGTCATTATCTGCTTACTTATCTATTTCCCCAGACTGACTGCAAGCTCTTGCGGCCTTATCTGGGTATTCCTAAATCTAGGCAGAAGGTTTGGCACAGGGACGGGGCATGACAGTAATAGCAGTAACAGTCAAGCCAATAACGGCCATGTATTGATTGTTTTTTTATAGGTCAAGGGCTGTATGACATATTTTACATACATCATCTTATCTAATCCTCACAACAGCCCATTTTGGTGAATGGGTTTATTCCATGTTAGGACTGCAAAAACTGAGCTTCACAGAGAGAAGGTCACACCACTGGAAAGTGGTAGAGCAAGAACTTGAACTTGGACCTGCCTGGTTCCAGGCATGCCCTTAATCTGGTGAATGAGTGAATCAGTGAATGAGTGCAAGTCTCCTCCATAGTCACTTGGGTGCATCTGTTTATCTTCATGACTCAAAGAATAGGAAAAAAATCAATCCTCTCAAAGGTGCCCCCCCCCATCCATCTTCAGAGTGGGATTTCTGACAGAACTTGAGAGGCCACCTGAGGATGTGGAGAAGGATACTGATTTGTGCTAAGTGCCTCCTGTGAATTGTTTTCAGCTCTCTCTCCCACACAAATGGAGAATTGCCACACAGATGTAGGTATATGTCAGTCACCTACCCTCAAAGAGGCATTTATAATGGATTCATTCATTCATTCTTCCAAGAAGTAATTGAGGATCTACCATGTACCATGTACCATTCAAATTTATTCAGAAATAAATAAAACCCTGCCCTTCCCTTCACTGCCTCTCACTGTAGAAATACAATCAATGCATAATGAGATCTACTCAGTATTGGACACTGGGCTTGGTCTTGGGTACATGGAGTTGATTAAGGATGCCCTCCAGGGGCACTCAGGGTGATGAGAGGGCAGTTGGAAGACAGAAGCATGAGTCACTGAGGGTCCTAACAGGTGAGTACTTAACCAGCCAGAGACAGCAGGTTTCACAAAGGCTTGCTGAGAACTCATGACCCAAGAGCTGAGGTTTAAAGGACTGACAAAGAAGTGGGGGAAGGACATTTCAGGCAGAGTGAGTGGCATGAGCGAAAGCACAGCTGCGTGAGATGGTGCGAGGGATACAGGATGTTTCACTGGCGTTGTTAGTTCATGCTTATACAACTGAAATGCGAGGCGGGATGTCATGAAAATATATATATTTCATCTGTTCAAAAATGCTTTCACGTTTGCCTTTGCTTTTCTGATCTGGAATATTGGAGCTGGAAGGACTGTTAGAAACCAGCCAACTTTATCTACTCGCTCTGAAGAGGGGAAGGGCCATGGTCAAGGTCACACAGCTTGGAATCTGTAGGAGGAGAGCAGGGTGATCAGGGGAATGTTTTGGGAGACTGTACAGAGAATATCTCATACTTTAATGGAGGGAGTTTGGTGGCTTCACCATTGCCTTGTATCTAACTTTTCAGGAAACAAGGCCTTGCATCAATAACAAGGAAGCTAACATTTCCTGACATCTAGTACTTGCAAGCCATTATGCTCAGTGTTCTATAATGCAATCTCATTTAATCCTCCCCAAACCCTCTCAGTTAGGTGTTAGTGACCCAATTTATAGATGTAAAACTAAAGAAACACAAGTGATATACCAATGACACCCAAAGGAAAGGTAGCACAGCCATGACTCAGATCCATGTCTGCCTGACTCAGTGTTCATTAGCTTTCCTCTTGATGAACTGCTATAGCATTCAGAATGATCGCCCAGGATTTGGCCCCCATTCTGATCTGATCTAAAGATGATTAAGAAAGTTTGAGCTGGATGGGGAGTGAGTATGTCTCAAAGAATTTCTGCATTTTTACTTTATTCCCTTGTCATCATCTTGGGAAATAAAATAGGGTCGCTAAAAGATACATTATAAGTAGATGATTACTTTAAAAGAAAAAGGTTTCATTTTCTATAATGGGACCTCCTTAAATAGGTCACCTACATCTGTCTAGTGACAAAGAGATAACTATAGATAAATATAGCCAGCTATATATATATATATATATATAAAGATAGTTGTGAATATATTTTTATACACATGAGTACATACATACATGTATATAATATATATTATATACATGCACATCTTTGTTGTTCATTTATCCTTTCCTAATTGTTCACGCGTGTAAACTTATCTCTTCATTTGATTCTGTGCTGGGATCTTTCATAACCTTCTGGGAGCTTACCTAGGAAAAAAATTAACACATAGATTCATCTCTAAGCCAGTGACAGAATCCACACCTCACTGTCACGTTGGCACTTTCTTTCTCTCCCCTTCCTGCCAATCAAACACCAATTCTTTCCACCCTGTGGTGTGTCTTATTTCTACCCCATTAGCTAACTACTCACTTCAACTGCCCTAATCTCAGGTCTCATCTTCTCTCTCTTAGACCAGGGCTTCCTCAACCTCTGCACTATTGAAAGAAATAATTTTTTGTTGTTCCTGGCTATCCTGTGCATGTAGGATGCTTTCCTGGCCTCTACCCATTAAATGCCAGTAACACCTTTTCCCTAGTTGTGACAGCCAAAAATATCTTCATTACCAAATGTCTCCTGCGGGGCAAAATTGCCCCCAGTCGAGAAGTGCTGTCCTAGACAATTGTGAATAGCTATCTCACTGGTCTCCCAGTTTCCAGTCTCCTCACCACATACATCCAATGTGATCTCACCACTCTATTGCTTAAAAAAAAAAAAAAAAGTCTCGGATCCTTAATGCCTAAAGAATAGTCATGCCATTTGCACTATGGTTCTGACCTATGTTACCATCTTATTCTCCTGCAGCTCCAGTGGCCATTCCCAGTCTGTGAGAGAGTGGGCCTGCAGTTTTACTGGAAATAGCCCCAGGTGGGAGGTCTTATCCCATATATTTGCCACTGGATTGTGTGTTCTCAAGCGAGTTTATCTTCTGAGCTTCCACTTTTTCATCTGAGCAATGGGTATAATCATCTAACTAGTTGGGGAGCTTGAGCATCAGTAACTCTAATACAAGGTAGAAAATGCTAAAGCTCCTGAAGTAAGGGTTGAGATGAAGTATTCTGGGAATTCAGAGGGTAAAGCGATTCCTTCTGGCTGAGGCTGCAGACTGGGAGATCCCAGAGGAGTTCACCAAGGAGATGGCAGTGAAGGTAGCCGTGAAGTCTGCCTGATATTTCAGCTTACAGATGTGGGGGTGAGGAATAACAAGGAGGGCAGCATTCCAGGCAGAGGAAATCTCAGAACATTAAATAGGAACAGTGAGTTCCCACGTGGTTGAATACTTAGCATGGTGCCCTATCGTAGGCACACAGCAGGGTTGGTGGCATGGATGGGGGAAGCATACATTTCGAGAAGAGTATCTCAGAGGCATACATTTTGAGATATAAGTTAAGCTATTGATGAACATGAACTGTCAAACTGCAGGACTTTCCAGCTTACTCAGTGGGGAGGGGCTTTGTTTCCCGCTGTGCCTTAGTTATGATAGAAGATGGGTTGAGAACAGTGAAGGAGATGGAATAAAGCCTGGGAGATGGTTCAGAGTGTATTGAAATTATCATGGTGAAAGGTAATGGTGACTGGGACATAGGATGGAGAGAAAGAAGGGTTGGGGAAAGAAACTATTTTGTAGATCAAACTGTCAGGATTCATGATTTCTCAGCAACTTTGGGGAGTGTTGGCTACATAGTCTGCCTCCAAAACCATTTCAGGATGTTCTGTGATCTCGGTCAAGTCACCTCCACTCTCTGTGCCTGTTTCCTTACCTGTAGCACCAAGGGTTTGGACTATTTTCTGATAATCCCTCCAGCTTACACACAGTCTGAGGCCTGAAAGAAGATGTCCCAGAGAACTTGCAGACCCAGCCCCTTTCCCTGCTAGCTGTCACTCAGCAAATGGCCAGGAGAACACCCAGTGGATCATCAGGCCTCAGCTGTCCTGGGGCTGGCTGTCGGGACCAGATACAAGTGACGAGAAGGGAAGGACATTACTTGGGAGAATATGCATGTTCGCAGCTCTGAGGATTAAAGGCCCATGTTCTTATCACTGCCTAACAGAGTATTATAAATCCATTCTTAGAATACCAAATCCTTCTGTGGCTTGGCCGTTGTGAGGGAATATTAAAAAGGCCAAAGACAGAAATAATCAGTTTCCGAATGACACGTTGTCAAATAAAGCATTTCTCACATTATCCCTTTCTTTCCTTTCTCTGGCTCCTTCTCCTGTGCCTGGATGTTTTAACCAGAAAAATAGATTAAAATGGGGCCAGGCTGAATGGAGTTCTAACTTTGACTTTTCAGAAGGCTCTTTCGGTGGGGTGGTTTTGGGGGTGCTTTTTATTTTTCACCTCTGTGTGTTTTTCAGCGTTTGATATTGTGTATGTAAGCAAACCAGCTGGAGGCACGAGCATTGGGATAAAGGCAGAGCAGCAAAGAGGGGCCATACAAGGTCTGATCAGGTGCCCTCTGGATGCTGGGGTCAGATTTACATTCCTCTGGCAAAGTCTGGGCAAGATTTTAGGCTTCTGGATGTTTATTAAGCACCTTCCTGGGCCAAGCACTATGTTTTAGGCTGGATAAATGAAAGCTCAGAAACTAGAGTGGGAAAATGGTTAACCAGATGATTAGGTGGTAGCAGTGTAGCCGGATAACTGACAACCATGGGATTTGTGAGGGAAGGGAGCTCAGCCTCATCCCAACATGCAGAGGCAAAGGTGTTCCCTGAGGAAGTGATGTCCCAGCTGAGATGGCTGGGTGAGTTGAGCTGAGCAGATGAAGAGGAGTATATTAGCTTCCTAGGGCTGTCATAGCAAATTATGACAAACTGGGGGGCTTAAAACAACAGGAGTTTATTCTCTCACAGTTCAGGAGGCCAGAAGCCCCAGATCAAGGTGTCAGCAGGGTTTGCTCATTTGGAGGCTCTGAGGGAGAACCTGTCCCATGCCTCCCAATAGCTTTTGATGGTTGCTGGCAATCCTTGGTTTTCCTTAGCTTGTAAATGCATCAATCTAGTCTCTGTCTTCACATGAGTGTGTGTGTGTGTGTGTGTGTGTGTGTGTGTGTGTGTGTGTGTGTGTGTGTGCGCGTGTGTGTCCTCTATTCCTTTTTTTAAAGTTTTTGTTTTGTTTTCAGTATATTTTCTTGGCCGCACTGTGGGACATGTGGAATCTTAGTTCCCCGACCAGGGATAGAACCCGCGCCCCTTGCGTTGGAAGTGCAGAGTCTTAACCACTGGACCACCAGGGAAGTCCCCTCTATTCTTCTTATAAGGACACCAGTCCTTGGATTTAGGGCCCACCCAATCCAGTATGACCTCATCTTAATCAATTACATCTGCAAAGACCCTATTTCCAAATAAGATGACCGTCTGAGGTTCTGGTTGGACACGATTTTGGGGGTGGGTATGATTCGAACCACTACGAGGAGGGAATGATTGAGCGCTCTGGGCTGAGGAAGAAGCCATTGGGGAAGTGCTCAGATCATCACACTTTGAGATGATACTAATCACACAGTGTGACTCCAGGACAGGGTATGAGGTAGGACTTGTAGGGAAGGGAGGCATGAGAAGGAAGCAGAGACCTAGGCATGAAGGGGCTTAGGGACCAGGCTAGGGATCTGGACATTATTCTGAGGGTGGGGGAAGGGAGCCAGGAAAGGGTTTCAAACAAAGGGGAAGGGTATGAAAGGATTGGATTTGGGATAGAGGAATAGAGAGGCTGAAGGACTGAGGCTGGTGGTGTTGACATTTGTGGAGCCAGACTTTTATCTAGATCTTTCATTGTCTTGTTTAATCCTTAGCTTAACCCTTCACATTGGGACCAATCAGCACATTTTTTAGGTGAGTCTGTTGTAGCACAAGGAGGTAGAATGTCGCAGCCAACTTGTCATGGCCAACAGCAAGCAGGGACAGGGGCTCCCACGCTGGCCTGTGTGCCCCCAGGTTACCTGCTTACCCCATCACATCACTCTGCCCTTGACATCGCCCACGCTCACCGTTGCCTGGCTCCACTGAGGGATCTGAGACCCGTAATAGAAGGAGTGAGCTTCTGTTATTAGAGAGGCTTCTAGTAGGGAAGATTCCAGGGCGGATGGGAACACATATTCCTTCTCCTGTCTCTTTCCCACTTCCTGCCTGACAGCTCAGTGACAACTTCAGACCCATAAGAAGGTAAAACTAATCACCCGAGGCTTGTGCTGCTTGTGGTCTCACAGAAACCTACCCCTAACGAACAGACTGAGATTTTTATTTCTGCAACTCATGGCCACATGTCCAACCTTGTCTGTCTTGGGCCGCCTAGAGGAAACACAGTCCACATTAGATTTGGCTTCAGGTTGTCCCTGAGGCCAGCAGGACCTCAGCTTGCCACCCCTTGAGCCTTGGCCTCTTCTTAACTTGCTTTCTAAAAGTTCACAGCCTTCTCCTTACATCCTCTTTTCCCCTCCTGGGCTCCCTGATTGCCCTGCAGCATTTTCTCCACCGCTGGGGTCTGTGTTTGCTCCTGGCGGGTGGTGTCAGTGGCTGGACACTCTGCCCTGCTCCCCTTTCCAGAGTCAGCGCCTGCTTTTCTGTTTGCTTGCCCTGGTGAAGGAAGACTGCAGAGAAGAGGGGGTTCAGCTCTGCAGGAGTGGAGCGGCACGGCAGCCTGGACCCATCCAGGTGGATGCAGATCATAGTTTCTTCTCGATTTTGAGTTACTCATCTGCTTTCTTTGGGTGAAATGTTCCACTAGGGCAGAGGTGGCTATGTGGTTCTCTTGAGCTCCTTTGCCTGTGCACAGCACCCTTCAGTTGGCAAGGACCATCACAGCGGTGTTTAGATTTCATTTGCACAACAACCTTGCGGATACCATGAATGAGTATCGTGAGCATCACGGGTGTACCGCGTGCCAGGCACTGAGCACAGCACTCCGTGTCCAGGAACTCACATCTAACCTCCCTCTATAAGGACGCTTTTCACATGGTCTTGTGAATGAAAAAATTGTGATTCAGAGAGGTTCAGCCCTTTGTCCAGGATTGCCCCATTTTTATGTGATAGCATGAGATTTTAAAGATGTCTTTCTGACCCCCAGCCTTTGCCCCTAACTATGTGCTATACTATTCCAAGTATTACCAAGTTGATTTTACAGATGAGTGAACTGAGGGTCTCTAGGGCATCTGGGAAATTCGAGATCACATAGTGAGTAGACTTGAATTCAGAACCTTTTCCTGCATGCTCTGAGCCTACCTCTGAAGGTAGGGCTGGTCAGTGGTGCTTGAAACATCACCCCGAGCTGCTGCTAAGTCTTGGGTGAGGCCCCCTGAGCCCTTTAGGGGCCCAGCCTGGGGATGTCTGTTTCCGTTGGTCAGTGGCACAGTGAGACCTTGATTACTGGAATTCTCTTTTGCCCCAGTTTTCACAATGAAACCCTGATCTGTAATGGAAGCTGTGTGGTCATTGGCGTAGCTGAGCCGGTGGGAGCGGAGCTCAGGGCAGGCTGGGGAGTGAGGGAAGGGAGCCTGTGCTCCACTAGGAGGGCTGGAGTCACTGGCCTGGGGTCCTATCAAATGAATCAGCAGATCATTGAGCTAAAGGGACTCCCAAGCTCAGCTTCCATCAAAGTGGGCTGAGGGAGGTGGGTGGTCTTCCTCTGCCGCCTCCTTCTGGAAGCTCCCTAGGCTGGGAAATCTGTGCCTAAAGTTGCCGAGGTAATTTGAGGAGGCACAGGTGAGGCTGGGCAGGGGCTGATTACACCTTGGGTGCGCCTGTCCCTTCCCACCGCAAGCAAAATTGTGAAGCCATGATGCAGTGAGCCTGAATCTCAGCAACACTACCTGGGTTAACAGCCTCCTGTCTCTGGGCCTCTTTCCTCACGTAACATAGGACAACGACGCCTTATGTGCACATATGTAAAGGTAAATGACAGCATATGTAAGTGTTTGGTCCAGACTGAGAAGGATTTAGGGACCCAAGACAAGTTTTGCAGAATGAGCATTCAGGGGCAGAAGGTCAATCATCCATTCATTCATTTATTTATTCATTCAACATTAAATATACACTTGCTGAATGCCGTTGGCAATAGCAATAGCTAACAGTCTGTGAGCAGTTCCATGTGTCCCACACGGCACTAAATATTCTGCAGGCATCTCACTTAGCCTCACAATGATCCATTGAGGTGACCCTGAATACTGCCCTTATTTAACCAATGAAGAAACCAAGGCTCTGAAAAGTAGTGACCTAGTCAAGGTCACCCAGCCTCTTACGCAGTAGAATCTGGACTAAAACTGTGTCAGTCTGAGGTCAGCTCTTAGCCTCTGTGCCAGATACAGCTAGAGGGCTCTGGAAGCAAAGGATGGGGCTTCCTGCCCTCCAGGAGCTCTCTGGGGGTGCTTTATGAGCTGATCCAGGGCTGCGTGGGAATCCAGGGAGGCTTGTTGGGATACAGTGGTGGGGAGGGAGGAGTGGTGGTGGTTACCTGTGGGCAGGTTCGTTAAGCCTCATCTTTCCCAGGTCAGTTTTGGTCCTGGGTCTGCCCACAGGGTCAAACACCCATAATCAGGGTGGGCAGAAGGGGCCGGGGATGAAGGGCTCTGGAACCAGGCAAGGTCTGCCCCTCACAGCACATGAAACACCCAAAGGGGAGAAGATAGAGGGCTGAGTGAGGCAAGGCAATTTCCCGAAGGGTATCCATGGACCAAAATTAAAAGCTTCTCTGAAGAGTTTGCCTCGAGATGTGCCCACTGAATCCTGGATTTGCAAACAATGTTTTCCTTTTCCTTCTCGGGATTCCCTTTTACTTTGTACACCATCACCATCTTTCCCACTTTTCCTTTCCCTTCCTTTGCTCTGTAGAATCACTACGCTGTCAAATAACCACTGGCTATGCAGTGAAGAACTGGGTTCAGATCCCCTGCCTTACCACATCCTGGCCTTTTATTCCCAGTTGGACCTAGGATCAAAACCTGTGTGACTTTAAGCAAGTTACTTAACCTCTCTGAACCGCCTTTCCCTCATTTCATTTATGAAACAGAAACTATTACAGAGGATTGCCTTAAAGATTAAATAAAATAACATTAAGTAAAAGTAGTAAGGAGAGGGCCTGCTACTGTTTTATTGAGTGATAGTGTTCTTCCTGCCTCCTTTTTCTCTTCACTTATCTTTCGTATTATCTCTTCTGTCCACACTCCCCCCTCTGTCTCTTTCCTTTCTTATCTCTGGTGTAAAAAACTGACAAGTAATACCACATCACACATGATTTCTAGATGTAGAGCAATCTCTATTTTATGTTCTGTGGAGGGAAAAAAGGGTTTGTTCTTGTTTTTCTAGGGCTCCAGAGGTACTAAACTATACACACACACACACACACACACACACACACACATTTTTTTTGTTTTGAATTTTATTTATTTTTTTATGCAGCAGGTTCTTATTAGTTATCCATTTTATACATATTAGTGTATATATGTCGAGCCCAATCACACACACACATTTTACATACACTTGACAGATCGTACCCACACACACACACACATATACATAAATATGCATACTTATAGCTTTTTTTTTTTTTTTTAAGTATATTTATTTTTGAGTTCTGACATCCAGAGAAACCTTCCTGGGGATCCCACAGTAACTCACCGCCAGAGTCAAGACGGGGCTGTCAGCCATACCTGCAACCCTGGTCACCTCTTAGCCCACTTACCACCCATTCCCCATCCCCTGTGGAGGTGATGAATTCTAGCTTAGTGAGTTGAAGGACTTGCAAAAGGAAATCATCATTTTTTAATGTAGTCAGCAGGACAGCTGAATCATTTTAGTAAATAATGTTCTTCTTGGTCTAAACAGGTATCCTTTACAGCAGTCATCCCCCCCCCACCCAAGATAATCTATTCAGGGTTAGTTAACATCTGTCATCTTTGCTAGATGTTATACAAGTAGTTTTCAGAAATTGTCCTTGCCTTCAATGTGATCATAATTAAGGAAGAACAATCAGCCACATGGGTGTGGTTGAAAGAATACAGGCTGTGGAGCTAAAACACCAAACCAAACACACACACACACAGTGAGGCTCAGAGCTTGCCCTGCTATGCACCATCCGAGTTCTAAAGTCTCTTGATTTATTTGCCTCTCTCCCCCTAAACCACAAGCGTGATCCTCCCCAAGTGTAGGGATTACACATCAGGGACTCAACAAAGTGGCCCCGAATCTCCCAGGCAGAAAGCACAATGTATAATGAAGTGAAGCAGGATAACCGAAGGGGCTACCCCTGTTCATTGGAGATGCTTCTGGCACAGAGTGAAAGAAGGGAGGCGAGGAGAATACAAACCTTCCACCTCCAGCCCTTGACAGGTTCTATGGGGAACACAGACGTGCTTTGGAAATACCCCTGCCCTTGAGGAGTTCACAGAGCAGGATATTTCATGAGTCTCATGAATCATGCAAGATCCATTCGTAAACACTTTAGCCTGTTTCAATTTAATGTATGGTGTGCAGACTCAACCAAATATTTACTGGTTGGATGTGTTAAAGAAAAATAAACATCAGTATGCCTTAAATTTCTGATTAAGGGAACCCTAGAACAGTGCATTTGTTCATTCATTCATTCAACAAATATTTATGGAGCGCCTAGTTTGTCCCAGGCCCCCTGTTGGGAATCAGTGTTTATGATAATAAAAATATACATTATGCAGAAATTGTTTGACTTGACAACACTATTGTATATTCCCAGCAGGATGGAACAAAGGCTGCTGTGTCTTGAGCCCTCAGTGGACTCATTCTAGACATGAGGAAGCAAGGCTGAGAGGGTGTGAGCAAATGTCCTGGGGTCACTCAGCTGGTGGAAGGCAGATTCAGGACTCAGACACTCTGTGTTTGAAGCCACAGCCCTGACTCATCCCAGTGTTTAGCAGTCTGCATCACTCTGGCGTGACCATTATCCATCTCATTTGCTCCTCATGGCGACCTTCTGAACAAGGAAGGGCAGGGGTTCTTACTCACCCTTATACAAGTGAAAAGCAAGGTTCAGAGAGGTGAAGCAGTTTGTCCAAGGTCACACAGCTTGTTGGTGAGAAAGCCAGGTTTGGAAACGGTGTCGCTCTGAGGCTCTGAGAGCCAAACCCAGGGATCTGGGCTGAGTGTGGTGGACGGAAGACCCCCTCTGGCACTCTGGCCCGAAGAACAGTGGCCCATTTGCTTGTCCTTCTTCCCTCCTACTGCAGGGTGGCCTCATTGCACTGCTGCTGCTGCTGCTGGTGTTCACTGTGGCGCTGTACGCCCAGCGGCGCTGGCAGAAGCGTCGCCGCATCCCCCAGAAGAGCGCCAGCACGGAAGCCACTCACGAGATCCACTACATCCCCTCCGTGCTGCTGGGCCCCCAGGCCCGGGAAAGCTTCCGCTCCTCCCGGCTGCAGGCCCACAATTCCGTCATCGGCGTGCCCATCCGGGAGACCCCCATCCTGGATGACTATGACTACGAGGAGGAGGAGGACCCGCCCCGGCGGGCCAACCACGTCTCCCGTGAGGATGAGTTTGGCAGTCAGGTGACCCACACCCTGGACAGCCTGGGCCGACCAGGGGAAGAGAAAGGGGACTTTGAGAAGAAAGGTGAGTCTTCCTTGTTGCATCCCACCTTCCAGGGGGCATTTTGGGGAGCTGGGAAGAGGCGCAGGAGCTGGGCGGTTGGGGACACCGGAACTGTCTTCTGGGCTAAGCCATTTTTGATTTGTGGCCAACTTCTGTTGGGTTTTCAGAGTTTGTTTTCTCTGATTCTTCAGTGTTGATGGGAGGAAAGAAAGAGAGTGTCAATGTGCTTGGAATTGGAGTTTTGAGGAGCATCAGAAGTAATGTAGTCCAACATCTCTCCAGTGTCTCTTGATTACCTCCCTTGATGGCCTTCTCACTGCTCAGGCGAGCTCTCATATCATTTCCAGACACTACTATTGGAAGGTTTTTCCTTATACTGAGTTGCAATCTGTTTCCCTGGCCCTCTGTGTCAGAAAGTGAATCTGAATTTTTCTTCTTCAAGGCAGCTCTTGGGAAATGTAACAAAAGGAAAAGAAAAAAATAAAAGGCACCCTGTAACTTTTAGAAATCAACCTCAATAAACAATCCCATTTTCTTCAGCTACCCTGATGTGACATATTTTGAGACATTTCACCCTTTTGATCACTTCTCTAGATGAAGATTGTAATTTGTCATGTCCTGGCGTGTAACACCAGAACTGACAGACGCTCCTCTTCCTCAAGGTGGGAATGCTCCTGTGCTGAGAAAAAAGCGATTTTCACATCCCTCTTGCTAGCTGTTATGCTTCTGTTGATGCAGTTTGAAGATCACATTTGTTTTTTGTGGGTTTTTTGCCGTTATTACTGGCCCATAGTTGGCTTTTTGAGGACTAAAACCTCTCACTCTTTTTCATGTACGCTGTTGCAAAGACCCATTCCCTTTGTTCTGTTGGAGGACAATTGATTATTTGGACATAAGTGCAGGATGTGTTTATATTTGTCTTTATTGAGTGTTATGGCTCCAGCTGGCTTATAGATGGAATTTGGCTATTTCTTCCTTTAGATGAATACTACAAAAGTACTGTTCTGCTTTCTTCCCATATTGTCTTTGTGAGGCTGGTGATGGGTTAAAGGTTTGGCCTTGAGGCCCCAGTGTTAGAACTACTCTTCTTTGTGAGCCATGAGGAACCATCATCACTGCTTGGCCCAATCCTGGAGCTGTAAACTCGACATTCTTTTCTTCCGTATCTAAGATCTTTCCTCTCAGATCCATGTTTCCATGATGCTCAGTGGGCAAATAGGAACACTGGGGGCTTCTTAAAAAGGAGGCATTTTTGTTAAACTTAGAAACCCAGGGAGGGAAAAGAGTGGTAAACAAGCGAGAGTACAGGTTTTGGAGTTGTCTGGACCTGGGTTCAGATCTCGTCTCCTTTGTTTGCTGGGTGACCTTGGAAAAATGGGAATTCAATCCTCCAAGTCTCAGCTTCCTCACCGAAGGATTTTTGGAAGGATTAAATATAAAAACTAAAATGTGTGTAAAGTACCTAATGCAGGGCCTAGTATCTGGTATGTGTTGAATCCCTGAGAGCTGTATTTGTAGACCTCAGGCCCTTGGTCTTTCCTGGGCCCCTAAGACGCTCCCTAATCCAGCTCCCTGTTCTTCGCCAGCCTCCCTCTAAGTGCCACCATGGTCTGCTCAGTGCCCTGGAATGTCTACTTCATTGCCCTTCTCCGCCATGCTCTTCTGTCTTTGAACTGTTGGTTTACTGACAGTTTCCTCAGTCTTTGCTTTCTCAAGCATTATTTATCTTTTTTTCATGTGACTTCTCATCTTAGCACAAGAACAGTCTGCATTTATTTCACATCTTCACATTTTGTAGTACCTGCCTCGCACAGTGCCTCACGTGTAAAGAATGGCCAGCGAGTGTTGGACAAGAAAGATGACCCTAGAGAGTGAGGTTGTTTGGGAGCAATGCGGTCAGGCCAGAGCATCGTGCCTCTCTTGTCTAATGTAGAAAGTCGCTTGGGTAAGACGGAAAGCATCTTCCCGTTTGCTTAGAGTTGGACTTCTGCAGCCTAATTTACTGAGCCTCACTGTGTTTATGTGGAAAATGGGTGAATCAGCAGCCAGTCCGCCCATCTCATAGCTTTGCTGCGGGGATCAAATGATAAATGCACGGCAAGCGCTGAAGAAGTTTTCCCAGAAAGCTTCTAGGAAAGGTGTGGCATTTGTTTTCCACACCAGAATCTTCCCCAGCCTAGCCAAGAGGAGTGCTCCATGTCTCCTTCAGTTCCTGGAGCAGGTTGTGATTACTTATCACTGTTCAATAATAATCCGTTTCTCTTTCTGTTTTCTGCACTAACTAGACTTGGAGATTTTTTTAAAATTTTTTTTTAATTGAGGTATAATTAACATATAACGTATTAGTTTCAGGTATACAATGTAATGATTCAATATTTGTGTATATTGAGAAATGATCGCCACAATGTCTAGCTAACATCCGTGGCCTTACATCATGACGATTGTTTTCTTGTGATGAGAACTTTATGCTCTTAGCAACTTCCAGATATACAATAGGGTGTTATTAACTCTAGTCACCATGATGTACATTCCATCCCCATGATTTACTTATAAGACTTGGAGATTTTTGAGAGCAAGGGCAGTGTTCCTTATCTTTGTTTCACTAGCGTCCAGCGCAGTAGCTAACGCTTAATAGGTGCTCTGAAAATACTTGTTGACTGGATGATTAACACAACCCCTCAATCATTTGGTCGATCGGATAAATCCAGGGGTTGGTGAGACTCCAAAATTCTCTAGTTCCAGACCTCGAATTATCTCATTGTCCTCAAATCTGGGGACCCTGGAAACCAAAGTGTTGGCAGAAGCCATCAGTAGTGATGACCAGAACCCAGAAAAGAGTAGCCACTGGTTGGGGGTGAAAACCCAGGAAGAGTCATTGATGACAGGTGAGTAACCACCAAGGAGCAGAGCCAAGAAGCCGGCAACAGAGGCAAATTCTTTCCCCGAAGCCCCCATCCCCACGCCCGCTGCCTCCACCAAGCTCCGTATGGAGAACAGAAAGCATCTTCAAAATGGGGAAGCAGGTCACTGCCGATAATCCTGTCTGACTTCTTTTTCTTCCTTTCTTCCTTCTCTCCCCACTCCCTCCGCCCTCCCCTCCCTCTCCCTCCTTCCCCCCACAAGCTGGAAGGTGATACAGTATGGAGATAAACACTCTGCCCTCAGGAGGTGGAACAGTACAGAAATTAAGTTTACCACCCAGCTTACTAGCTCTGTGACCTTGGATAAGTCACCTACTCCTCTCCCGTCAAAGGGGCATGATACTAGTATTCTACCTCCAGGGTGATTGGGAAACGTAAATGAGGTAACGCAGGTAGAGGGTCTGGTACAGTAAACATTCAGTACACATTTCTGTCATTGTTATTCACACCATCAGTCCTCAAAGTTGTCCCACTGTGCCAGAGGCCATGATAGACTCTGGAATAGAGGTGAGGAAAGCAGAACCTTTGCCCTTAAAGAGCATGGCAGGAAACCTCCTTGGAAACCGACGCTGAAGCTCAAATAGTCCTGGGTCTCTCTGTGCCACACAGCAAGGGGGTGGCAGAGTCGAGGTGAGAGCTCCAGCCTCCTGGCCAGAGAGCACCCTTGCTGTAGATAGCCGTCATGCTCAGAATGGCCTACATGGCATCATGCTGACGGCCCATTTCATTGGGGTTGGGGCCTGCCAGGTCTTGTGTTCCTTAAAGAGAACCCTCAGGCTTGCCATTCTAGCTGCTGGACATTCCAGTTATTCACGCGCACAAAGCGTAGACCTGACTCTTGAATGACAGAGACAGCACAGGAGACAGAATGGTGCTGGATCCAGGGGATACAGAGGACTAACTCCTGAGAGAGGGGAGGGGCTCTGGCCTCCTCTCCCCACGGGGTCCTCTAGAGTCTGCACACTCTCAGGCTTACCACTGCGTCGTGGCTTAAAGATGCCCCTGTCCCTTGCGTTTTCTTTCAAGCAGAACTCTATCTAAACAATAACAAAAGCCGACTCTTATTTTCTGAAATCTCAACTTTAGATGAGAAACATACAAGATAAATCTAAAGAGGATGAGTATGAATGCATGAGAAACAAGACCCAGTCCTTGTAAGGCAGCCTGGTGGAGGGGGGGTGAACAGACGGGCTTGGCACCCCGCTCTTGAGCGCACTGGCTGCGTGGCCCTGGCGACCCTCTTAGCCACCTGCAAATCCATGCCTTTGTCTCACCTGTTTTCATCTGACCACGTTATTTTTTTTCACATTCCTCTGAGTTGGTTTTAAAACAGAGTACGATTTGGAATAAAACCAAGCACTTCATTTAATTCTGTATCCCAGATGCCCTTAGATCCGATAAGGGTAGGAAAGGAAGAAACCTGGGTGAGAAGAAAGTAGAAGACACACTTTTTCCTGAGTCCAGACAGGATACTGGTCACCCTAACTGTGGGGACGTGGTGGCTGGGGGCTGTGCCTGCCGTGTTGTGGCCCCTGAGCTCCTGGTCCTCCTTCCCTGGACAGAAGAGGGATGATTCTGCCGGCAGATTGTGGAAGATACAACAGCAGCAGCTTAGACCACATGTGCTTTCTGTTGCCTCAGGTGGCTCGTGGAGAGAACCATGAGACTCTTTCTTTTATGGGGGGGACCTGGGGATAGCTATGCATTTTGTCCAGAGTGGGCAGGTATCAGAGGCTAGGCGATCCCTGTAAAAGTAATCCCAAAGGCCTTTGAAATTACATTGCCAAGGGCTAGTCCCAGCTGCCCCTCTCACACTTAGAATTTCCCCATAGCTTCAAACTGCTTCATCATACGTGAGCACCGTCAGCCTGCTTTGCAGCTTGGACCTGCAAGTAATAGAGGGACCATCTGGAGGCAGAGGGGAAAAGTTTCATTACCAAGAGACAAGAGCTTGGGTTCCCAGACCCCAAGAGCGCTGTACTGATCGGGCTGACTTTCCGCTGATACACACTCACGTGGACATACCCTTTGTTCAACACTGAAATTCTTCAGCGCCGGTCAGTAAGAAGCTTGCCGCCCTGAGTGCCCCTCCGCATGCCGTCCTGCTGCCCAGCCATCCCACCCCCTCCCAGGGACCCTCCTGAAGTCCCCGCTGTCCAGAACAGGGTGGCTTTAGACTGCTTCCCCACGGTTATGGCTGGCATCCCGTCTTGGTGGTTAGTGCCTGCGCCTTAGACATTCTCAGGTATTGCGACCATCACCCTTGATATCACCTTAGCCAGTTGCTAGGAATTTAATCATGTCAGTATGTGACTGCTCAGCACTGCGCTGGGTCCATGACAGAAACCTGATGCATTTTAATTCCAATTCTCCTTATCCGTCCTCAAATTTATGTTTCCCTTTCCTGAATATTACGCATGGAAGCTCAAGGAAATTAAAATAACAAATTTATCACTTTATCAAGGGATAGGGTAGGGGATGGCTGAATGGATATTGGGTTTTCTTAATTTTGTTTTATTATTGTGAAAGAAATGCATACTATTTGTAATGGAAGGGTGTGAGAGAGGGTGGGACAGAAGGAGAGAGAGAGGGGAAGGGAGAGAGAAAGAAAGAAAAGGAAGAAAGAAGACAGGGAGGGAGCAAGGAAGGAATAGGTCTGAGTTGTATAAAGCAAGAACTAAAAGCCCTGCCATTGTCTCTCCATCCCATCCCACTAATGGGACCCAAAGGCTAATCTTTGATAATTGTTTGATTTATATTCTTCTAGAATATTTTTCCAGTATACATACATATATATGGAATGTATGTGTTATATATGTATGGTATAGATATAAATATACGCATTTTGCGCCCAGATATACACTAATAGGGCCATCTCAGCCACATTCATCATTCTGCAGCAATTTCACAGTTTACCAAACAATGTATGAAAAGCATCTTTCCATGTCAGCCCTGCACACCTATCTTCTTCTTTTTGAAAGCTCTATAGGATCCCATCATGGGAACACACCAAACACTCCAACATTTGCTTTTCTACCCCGTTTTGTGGATCATTATCTCAATTTGCTGCACTTACAATGAGTCAGTAAACATCCACACACACACACACACACACACACACACGCACACACACACGCACACACACGTATATATTTTTGCAAAGTTTGACTGTTTCTGTAAAACAGATGCCTAAAAGCAGAATCTCTGCCTTAAAGGGTGCACATTACACACTTGTAATTACAAATTACACATTTACAATTTGGGGAAGTACTGCCATATTTATTCACTTTAAAATTTGTTTTGTACTCTCTCGGGAGCCAGTATATCCTCTCACACACAGATCTGCACAAACCGCCCGCTACCCCCATCACGTTGACTATTCATATATTAGCATGGACCCTTCTGGTCTTTAACTATATAGTTGCCATCATTTTAAATGTGCAATTTTCTCTTTTGATTTTTTTTTTTTTTTTTCTGATTAACTTTGGTCCAAATTCTTTTTTTCTTTTTTTTTTTTTGGTCAGAAGTCAGTCCTCATGGTTACCCTGAGCAGTGATTCTTTGGTGAAGTGTTGCCAAATAAAGGCTTTTGCTTGCTGTCCCACTTCAGTTCAGGACTTAGGGTGGAAAGAGAAATGGCATCAAATACCAGCAGCGGCCCACAGTGATAGATGCGGCGGGGTCACTGTCTCTCTGACATGGACCAGTAGGCTAAACCTTACTGTTGCTCAAGATAGCAGGCCAGAAAGTTTCAGGGTGAATGGGACCTTTGTTGAGAGGATGGGGAGGGCGGGACTTTATTGAATCCCTGTAGGAGCCAGCTGCTGTCTTATGCATTATCTCAGTGAGCCATTTGTAATTAACCCTGAGGGGAAGGCAGATGGAAGAGCTGGCTAGGAAACCAGAACTGCTGCTACTGGTGATAAAGATGACAGCTAACCTCCACTTAGTGATAATCAGTGTCTGGGAACTTTCCAGAAATTATGTCATTTACACCTCACATCAACCCTATGAGTTACGTACTAATATTGCCCCACCTTACAAAGCAGGAGACTGAAGCTAAGAAGGGTTGAATAATATGTCCAAAGTCACACAGGAGAAAGTGACTGAGCCAGGTTAAAGCTCTGGCATGAGAGCTACCATGCTCAGGGGCCAAGCTGGAATGTGAACACGTGACACCACACTGAATTACATGATCCTTGAGAAGGCACTGAGCTCGTGCAGTCCCAAGGATATAGCTGAAGCATAGCACCCCTGAGCTTGTGTCACTCACGAATATGGCAAGAAAAATAGGTAACTAACATCTGTTCTCCAAGGCAAGATGCTACTATAGGGTAATTCTGAGCTTCTAAATCGGCAGAAGGGACTTTGCAACAGGAAGATCCCAGTTTTTTAGAGTGTTTGGAGTGGTCCCCAAGGGTGCAGGGAATTCATGTTTGGTGTCAATAAAGCACTCTAGGGTGACAGAGAACTGAGAAGCTGTTTATTAACTTACCCTTCTGACACCCCTTGTGAATGCCATGTAAATGTCACCCTTGCACAGCGCTTTCTGAGATTCCAGAGCTCTTGCATAGTCAGCACCTTATTCAGTGCCTTACCTTGGTGTTCAGACTTCTTTACACAGAGACTCTAGCCTGTTTCCAGTTCCCTCATCTTCACCTCTACTCATCCATCCCCTCTTCAAGCCACATCAGTCTTCCTGATGTCTCCAAAACACCTCATTCTCACATACCTTCCTGCTTGCATGCCTCCCCTCCCCTTCCATTCTCTACACAGCTTTCACTCTGTTATGACCACAGTTCCATGCTTAAAGTTTTGCAGAGTTCTCACTGCCCTTGATCCTCATCCTCTATGCTCCAGCCACAGTGACCTCCTTTCTGTTCTTCAAACCTGCTAAGCTTCTTCTACCACAGGCTATTTGCATATGCCATGATTATGATTGTCTGCAAAAATCCCTCTCTTTCCTTCCCCAATCTGTCATGGCTGATTCCTTCTCATCATTATGGTCTCAGCTTAAATCCTACTTCATCAGACAAAGCTCTTTTCCCTATGAGTTCTCCCCTTCTGTCTTCTGTAACAGCACTTTTTTTAATTATTTTGATTAATATATTAAATATTTTACTTCTTACTAGCCTCAGGGTTCCATGAGATCATGTCCCAGGTCTATTTGCATTGTTCTGTGACTATCAGAGTGGCTGGCACATAATAGATGTTAAAATATGTGCTGGGTCAATAGATGGAGGAGTGGATATGTGAATGAATGGATAGGGAGATATCTTAGTGTCTTTCCACAAGCTGGTAACCTCTGCATGGACTCTTTATCCTTTTTCTGAACTGTATGAACTGTGTTTAGTATCTTCAAATCAATGATTTGCTGAATCTTCCCATCCATCTCACAAGGGAGAAATTATCCTTATCAAAATTTAGAGATCATCCCAAAGTTATACAGTTAAAAGTAATGGAATCGTCATTTGAACCCAGCTTTGTCTAATTCCCAAACCCAAGCATGTTCTGAAGATTGCACAGCATAATCCTGTCCATTTATTTGATCAGGAGAGGTAAAACATGGGCTTAGATGCTAGCAAGCTAAGTCTCTTAGAGTTGTGTTTCTCAAGTGTTGAATACCAACCACAATGAGAAATATATTTTGCTGTGGCCACACATACATTCTTTTTTAAATTATAGTTGATTTACAATGTTTCAAGTATAGAGCAAAGTGATTCAGTTATATATACCTATATATGTCTATTCTTTTTCACATTCTTTTCCATTATAGGTTATTACAAGTTATTGAATATAACTCCCTGTGCTATATTGTAGGTGCTTGTTGTTTGTCTATTTTATATATACTAGTGTGTATCTGTTAATCCCAAATTCCTAATTTATCCCTCCTGCCCCCATCCTTCCCCTTTGGTAACATAAGTTTGTTTTCTGTGTCTTTGAGTTCTGTAAATAGGTTCATTTCTATCATTTTTTTTTAGATTCCACATATAAGTGTTATTATTTGATATTTGTCTTTCTCTCACTTACTTCACTTAATATGATAATCTCTAAGTCCATCCATGTTGCTGCAAGTGGCATTATTTCATTCTTTTTAATGGCTGAGTAATATTCCATTATATATATGTGTGTATTCCACATCTTCTTTATCCATTCATCTGTCGATGGACACTTAGGTTGCTTCCATGTCTTGTAAATATTGCTGCTATTGTAGATAGTGCTGCTATGAACATTGGGATGCACGTATCTTTTCAAATTAGAGTTTTCATCTTTTCCAGATATATGCCCAGGAGTGGGATTGCTGGATCATATGGTAACTCTACTTTTAGTTTTTTAAGGAACCTCCATACTGTTCTCCATAGTGGCTGTACCAATTTACATTCCCACCAAGAGTGCAAGAGGGTTCCCTTTTCTCCACACCCCCTCCAGCATTTATTATTCATAGACTTTTTGATGATGGCCATTCTAACCAGTGTGAGGTGATTCCTTATTGTAGTTTTGATTTGCATTTCTCTAATAATTAGTGATATTGAGCATCTTTTCACGTGCCTGTTGGCCATCTGTAGATGGCCTTCTTGGAGACATGTTCTTGTGAATGTGTGTCTTCTTTGGATACACGTGTTCTTGTGACTGTGTATCTATGTGTCTCTAAAATAAGTTTGGCAAAAGCATCCTTCCCCTATTACCTGTGGCGTGCTCTGATATTTTCTGTTCTTTTTTGTCATCTCTTTGATGCTGGTGTGAACCACTGAATTGATTTCACAGCTTATGAGGAGGTCATAACCTAAAGTTCAAAGACCTTTCAGCCTCAGAGAGGCTGCATTGTGCTGGGATATCCACAGGGGGACAGATCCCTGATCACTGGGTCTGTGATAGCTTCCTGGAGGTGTTCCTTACCTGGAGAGCTGAAGGATGAAGATGATTAGACTCAAGGTAAGGGGTTGGTAGAGGAACTAGAAATGGTACCTGAGACAGGCAAGGCCCGCATGATGGCTTTATGTCTTACACCACTGTCCCTGTGGCCATCCCATTGGGGTTTTTCACCCAACCCTCTGGCCCGCTGGTCCCATCATCTCCATACTTTCTCTTGAAACTGCTCAACCTGCCCTCCCAAAGGATCCTTTGTGTCACCTTTATCTTGTTTCCTTGTATATTTTCTCTTCTACGCTCACCCCCCACCCCCGAAGTTCTCCGCTTCTGCTCCCTGCTTAGACAACTCCACCCATCCATTAAGCTGCAGTTCAACAGCTCCCTCTTCCCAGTTGTCCTGGAGCCCAGAAGGAGCTTCTCAAAGAGCTTGGGGAAACTCCTTCCTAACAGCAACTCCCATTTTGACAGTGCCTTCAGGGTGCTGCCTGGGCTACCTGGGGACAAGAGGAAAGCAGAACAGGCAGCATCGTTTTAAACTGGTTTACACACTGGGATTCCACTTAAGATTATTTTTGAAAGATGGGCAATCCAGCATAAAAAGAAGAAAGGTTTGGATATGACTTTCTTCCACCAAACTCCCCTGACGTCCTTATACCAAACTGCCTTTCCCCTCTCATTGTTCAAAACACCTTTTTTTTTTTAAAGATTGATTGATTGATTGATTGATTGCTATGTTGGGTCTTCGTTTCTGTGCGAGGGCTTCCTCTAGTTGCGGCAAGCGGGGGCTGCTCTTCATCGCGGTGCGCGGGCCTCTCACTATCGCGACCTCTCTTGTTGCGGAGCACAGGCTCCAGACGCGCAGGCTCAGTAGTTGTGGCTCACGGGCCTAGTTGCTCCATGGCATGTGGGATCGTCCCAGACCAGGGCTCGAACCCATGTCCCCTGCATTGGCAGGCAGATTCTCAACCACTGCGCCACCAGGGAAGCCCCCAAAACACCTTTTGAAGTCTGCATTGGAAACCGTTCCAGTGGCTGTTTGGCGTGCCTTCTGTCTCCTGTGCACCTTCATCAGCCATCTGAAGAAAGCTGACAATTTAGTCCCTGCATCTTCTCTTTGGGTGCACCTCCCCCTCACTGCTCAGTCATTCATTTATTTAACAGATCTTTACTGAGCACCTACTATGTGCAAGGTACTGTGTTTAATGCAGAAGATACAAAGCAAAAATGGAAAATAATTTTCTCCTAGAAGCTCACA
The DNA here is from genome assembly GCF_949987535.1 of Balaenoptera acutorostrata. Taxonomy (NCBI): domain Eukaryota; kingdom Metazoa; phylum Chordata; class Mammalia; order Artiodactyla; family Balaenopteridae; genus Balaenoptera; species Balaenoptera acutorostrata. Next base: position 108,332,644 of record NC_080069.1, on the reverse strand, counting down.
GTTTAGAGGGGTATAAAACAGTAATAGCTGCTTTATTTTATATAGTCCTTTAACATTTATAGAATGGCTTCATAAACATTATATGATAAACCCTGTGTGTTACCGAATCCTTTTGAGAGACAAAGGACCTTACTCGGGCTCAGAGAAATTAAATCACATCCCACAATACTTAAACCTACGTCTCTTGAGTTCAGGTTCACTACTGTTTTCATTTTGCCACACTGTATTTATCCCTGCAGTATCCTGAATATCAAGTTGTTTAACTTGTTACATCCACATTGCCTTCCCACTCTTAATTTTAAAGATCATAAACTCCTAGTCTTTGGAAGTATTCACACAGGATTGGGTAGCCATTTGTCAAGGATGGTGTAGCAGGGTTGGAGATTTAGATGCAATTTAAGTAATCCCTCTAATTCTCAGATTGTAAAAGGGGGCTGAGATGTGTTTGAAAATACAGGTTCCTTAAAACTAGTTAGCCTGGAAAGTGTTCAGAATTGAGTCTTTTTTATTTTCTTTCTCTTTTAACTGCAGCGGATCACTTGTAGAATGGTAGAAAGTTCATTTTTGCTCCAGTTAATCATACCACATAGTGGAGTTAACAAGGCTACAGAAGACCAGACCCTGACTCTACAACAGAGCTTTTTGACTTGATTTCTAAGCCCCTCCCCTCCTGGACCTTGGCCCTGGTGCCTAAAAGCCTAGGCTGGCAAAGTGGGGAGGGAGCAGTGTCTTCAAAAGACAGGAGCTCAGCGTCCCCAGACAGCCATCCTCTGAGCTGTCTCCACACTCTCTAAAATAAGATCTAGACAGAGATTTGTCATGGAATCACAAACAGGAATGTCACCAAAGCTGTCAGCAGAGTCCCTTAAAATGTCACTTCCCAGCATTAATTGCCACAATAGAAAAACAAACGGGTGTGCTCTGATCATTTGCTCTCCCCCTCCTGCCTCGTGATCCTCTCCCTGTCTCCCCTCTCTCCCGACTCCCTCAGACCCCTCCCCCCTCCTCTTTGTCTCCAGGGACCCTCGGGGCATTCTGACTTGATTAGACTGTGCCCGGGGAGGCAGCCCCACCGCACACTGACAGATGAGGGTGAAGGAGGTTTGATAAATGTCAGGGGCTGAAGAGACTGTTCCCTGATTGATCAGAGCTGGAGCAATTTCCCAGTAGTCAGGGGACTCTTTTCCTCCCATCCTGGCCTCCCTTGAAATGACTGGAAATCACCCAGTGGGGGCCTGACTGTCACACAGGGAGTCCAGGCAACTCAGATGCAAGTCCCCACGGGGACTCAGCCTGCCTCTGGCTTCCGTATCCTCGTCCACCTTGGGGATGCAATAAAATGCCATCCTTGTCCAATTATGATTCGTCCTTATTTTTCCTAATAATTCCTGGTTATAACAGTTATATATGCTTAATTTAGAAAACTTAAAAAAATAGAGTATAGATTATCACTTTTCAGAATACCTCAGTAAATTGCCACAGTAACTTCTTACCATTTTTTCCTTTTTTCATCTTCTTTTACGTATTGAAAGCAAAAACCTATGTTATTTTACATGTTATACTTTTATTAAATATCATATTTCAATATGTTTATCATTCCGTTGTAAAACTATCTCACAGTTGATTTATTGATGAACATTTCAGTTGCTTTTTTTTTCCCTTGCTATTTTGTTTTCATCAGCAACAAACATTTTTGTACTTAAATTTGTCTTTCACCATCCTGGTTTATTTCCTCAGGGTATATTTCCAGGAGTAGAATTACTGGGTAAAATGATCTGAATGTTTTAAAGTTCTTTTTTTTTTTTTAATTTATTTATTTATGGCTGTGTTGGGTCTTCGTCACTGTGCGAGGGCTTTCTCTAGTTGCGGCGAGCGGGGGCCACTCTTCATTGCGGTGCGCGGGCCTCTCACTATCGCGGCCTCTCTTGTTGCGGAGCACAGGCTCCAGACGCGCAGGCTCAGTAGTTGTGGCTCACGGGCCCAGTTGCTCCACGGCATGTGGGATCTTCCCAGACCAGGGCTCGAACCCGTGTCCCTTGCATTGGCAGGCAGATTCTCAACCACTGTGCCACCAGGGAAGCCCCTGTTTTATAGTTCTTGATATACATTTAGCTCAACACCCCTGGTATCAGGAAGTCTCAGTAAACATTTTTTTAAATAGGGAAACATTTGTTCATCTACATTTGTTCAGCGATGCCTTTGCATCGCTGAACAGTTCTGCCCCCAGGTATCTGCATGGTTTATTCCGCAGGTACCTCCAGGCAAATCTTTCCTTATAATCTCACCTTGTCATTGAGGCCATGTCTGGCCACCCCGTATGAAACAGCACAATACACACGATCACACGTACACATGCCACACTCTCTATTCTCCTGTACTTCCTCTTCATAGCCTTTGTCACCCTTTGATCCATCATAAATATTTGTGTGTTTGTTGTCTGCCTCCCCCAGGTATTTTGTCTGTTTTGTTCAATGCTGTTCACTTGTTTAGAACATTGCCTGGCACAGAGCAGACAACAAATAAATAACTTCTCGAATGAATGGATAAATTGAATGAGTAAATGAGTCAATGCATGGCTGACATTGAGCGTTTTCTCCAGCTTGCTTAGGATTCAAAGAATGGACTGTTTGGCTTACCTAATGCAGGTTTATTTTTAGTTGCAATAGGAGTAATATTAGCTAGCCTGTATGGACCAAGCTCTGTGATCAGCACTCAATAAATATTTATACATTTAATCCTCAAAAAATTTGGTGTGGTCAGTACCTCTAATTGCCCCCTTTTTCAGATGAGCCAACTGGAACTGGGAGAGCTCAGGTAATTTGCCCCAGATCACGTGCCAGGATTTGTACCTAGGTCTGCGTGACCTTGAAATGCTCATTTCTCACCAATACCCTGCTGCCTTAACTACTGGAGAACACAGGGTCCAGGGGTAATGTAAAACAGTCTCAGGCTTCATGGAGAAGGAGCCATTGTTAGGATATAATAAAAATTGGCACATTGTTTCTGCCATTGTTTAGCTCTGCTAAAGTCATGAATGGGTGTCTGTCTCTGGGACCCATGTGCCTCCATCTGGTAATGACCTCTCTTTATCTCCTAGGCTGTGCGTGCCCACTGCTTGCTTTTACTGCCTCACAGCTTCTGCTCCTGGCTCCTCTGTGTTCCTTGTGAGATATACGCTCTTTGTCTCTATCTTCTTGTGTTACCTATTCAAATAGCCCATGAAAGAATCTGTCACATTCGATATATTGAAAGTCCTAATGGGCAAATTCTCACACCAGGCCACACCACCACCCACCGGTGAATCTGGGGCTGTCTGCCTCTGCTCAGATGTGGAGCTCTGGTCCCATCAGCTTTGCCAAGATGGTGGAGTCTCAGAGTCCCTAGCAGGGCACCCCCTGGGTGATGAAGCACCTACATCTACTTTTCACTAAAGCAGGCATCTGTGAGTATGATATCCTGTCCAGAACAGTGTCCTCAAAGCATCATATCCTGTCCAGAACAGTGTGGAGTACATCTGCGTAGAGCTGGGCTGCTGTGTTTGCTTCAGAAGAACCTGGTTTGTGAGTAACTCAGCTTAGTGAAGAGATAAATCAGAGAGTGACAGATTATTTTCCTAAATGGTTCTTTATTTTACAAAAGCATTCACCACAGGATCCCTTTCAGTATGTAGCACCCCACCGGTGCATGGAAAAGAAGGTGGGATTTAACCAACTTTTTTTTTTTTTTTTAATAAATTTATTTATTTATTTATTTATTTTTGCCTGCGTTGGGTCTTCGTTGCTGTGCGCGGGCTTTCTCTAGTTGCAGTGAGAGGGGGCGACTCTTTGTTGCGGTGCGCGGGCTTCCCATTGTGGTGGCTTCTCTTGTTGTGGAGCACGGGCTCTAGGCACGCGGCCTTCAGTAGTTGCGGCACGCGGGCTCAGTAGTTGTGGCTCTCAGGCTCTAGAGCGCAGGCTCAGTAGTTGTGGCGCATGGGCTTAGTTGCTCCGCGGCTTGTGGGATCTTCCTGGACCAGGGATCAAACCCGTGTCCCCTGCATTGGCAGGCGGATTCTTAACCACTGTGCCACCAGGGAAGTCCCTTAACCTACTTTTAGCCTACCAAAATGTTGAAATGTTTAAACCAAAGCAAAACCGTAATGGCCTGGCTTTCTAAGAAATAGTCAGCAGCAGGGTGATGGGTTTGTAATGGGGCAGATGTGGGTGTGAATCATGTCCCCACATAACACCTCGATCTTGGACAAGTTAACTAACCTCTTTAAGTCTCAGATTCCTCCTCTGTGAAACTGTTTTAATAATTGTGTCAGATTCCTAGGGTTGTTTCGAGAATGAAATTCAGTAATATATGAATAGCTCTGTGCGGAGGCCACCTGCCATAAATATGCATGGTCTTGGAAAAATCTTATTTCCTTCCTGAACCTCAGTCTTGCCATCTGTATAATGAGCAGCTTGGACCTTTGCTGTTCAATTTCTACCCCTTTTGATACTGACCAGGGTTCTTGGCCTTCCCCAATCAATAGGAATTGATAAGAGGCAAGACAAGAAGTTCAGGCAAGGCTTTATTGCGCCCCTGCTGTAGTAGGGGGAGGCAAAAACAAGTGACACGTTCCCTTGCTCACTCCCCGAGAGGGGGCGAGCTTGTTCCTTATATAGGGGTGAGAGAAGGGGCGGGTCCAGGGGTCGGGCCAGAGGCGGGGCTTAGGTGGCTTGCCCACCCCTTTGGTGGTGGTGTGTGCAGGGGGCATGCGCAGTACCCTGCTTTTGCTCCCAACCCCTGTTTTTGCTCCCAGCTCTTCAGAGGTGGCAGTTGGTTTTCAGTCTTTTTGTATCTTGTTGACCATAATTTGCCCCAACTGTGCATGCACGCCGTTATTTTTAGTCCCTTATAGTTTCTTTGTATTCTGTTGCTGGAGGAGACGTTTGTACAGGTGCAAGCACTGCGGCAAACGGTCCCAGGTCCCAGCCTGTCTCACTTTCACCAGAATTCTGGGGCTGTGGATGCATGGGACCAGTGGAAACTGAGCTAGAACTCAGTGCCACATGCCTCGTTGGCATGACTAATGGTGTGTGAGTAGAGGGGGAGAGGGTATTAGAAAAACCAGGAGGTCTCTAAGAGGAAGAGAGGAAGACTTTCTCTCACGCAAACCCTTATCTCCTCATACTTCCTTGGACAGAAATGATGCAGAAAGAAAAGGGGCGCCAGTCACTTGCATTCTAACTGGGCTAATAGGTGGCAGAGGCCAGTCTCAAGCTTCTTTTTATAGCCTCCTGGCTCCAGGACTCTTCCCTAAGTGTCCCAAGGAGGTCGGCAGAGAGAGATATCACTTCCTCATCATTTCCCTTGTGAATGAAGCCTTCCAAGACCAGATGCATCCACTTCATTATAATTATGTTAAGTGCCGCCTGATTGGCGCAGTACATCACCCCTCTGGAAAGCAGCCTCGCCAGTGGACAAAAAGGCAGCCTGCTTGGGCTCAACACAGCTCCCCCTCATTCAGCTGTGTCCTTGGCAATGACTGCTTGTGGTACCCAAGGATCTCCTCTGGAGAAGAGGAAACCATGGGGAGCAGAGGGGAGGGCACTGGCTTTAGCAGGGCGTGTGGCCCGAGTTGAGTCCTCCTCCCCCCTGGGCCTCAGCCTGATGATCAGATGCACCATGAGACCCCTACACCCTCATCCAGCTCTTAACCTGTCAGTATCTCAGGAGGCAGGTGACCTTGATATCCTTACAGGGGGTGCTCCCGGGTACTATAGGTTAATTTGGTCCTGGGGGGTCTGAATATGTGGGACCCTGTGTCCTCACCTTGTAAGAAAATGAGGTTTGCCTCATCCTTCAAAAGGGCCAGAGCATGGTAGAAACTATTCTGATATCAAGGGCTACATCTTGTAACCTCAGTTTTCTATGCATGGGTCTGTGGAAGGGGGATGTGAGTTTCCAGAATTAAGAGAGTGTGGCTGGTAAGCCAGCAAAGACTCCATGGGAGTATTTAAGGCTGAGAAAGATCCAAGAGGGAAGATGTAGGGATGGAGCTAAGATCTCTCTAAAGGCTGGTGGTTAGGCATGTGGCTCTGGAGCTAGGCTGCCCCAGTTGACTCCGGATACTTTCTCAGATTTACTAGGTGTGCATAACCTTAACATAGGAGTGAATGTCCCCGTCTCTCACTGTCCTCATCTTTAAATTTATTTATTTAATTTATTTTATTTTTTGGCTGCGTTGGGTCTTCATTGCTGCGTGCAGGCTTTCTCTAGTTGCGGTGAGCAGGGGCTACTCTTCATTGTGGTGCGCGGGTTTCTCATTGTGGTGGCTTCTCTTGTTGTGAAGCACAGGCTCTAGGCGTGCAGGCTTCAGTAGCTGTGGCACAAGGGCTCAGTAGTTGTGGCTCACAGGCACTAGAGCACAGGCTCAGTAGTTGTGGCGCATGGGCTTAGTTGCTCTGCGGCATGTGGGATCTTCCCGGACCAGGGCTCGAACCCGTGTCCCTTGCATTGGCAGGCAGATTCTTAACTGCTGCACCACCAGGGAAGCCCAGTCCTCATCTTTAAAATTGGGGAAGTCAGAGTTGCATCCATGAGTTTTCAGACTAAATGAGTTAAAACATGTCACAGGGCTTAGAAGAGTGCTTTTGACAAAGAAAAGCCTCCATTCATGTTAGTTATTATCATGTTGAGAATCTTCTGCAAATAGATTAGGCATTTTGTAAGCTGCTTCATTTAGTTCTCACAACTACTTTTGGGAAGGCAATTCATTTGTTCATTCATTTACCAAAGACTCATTAGGACAGAGCAGCAAAAGTGACCGGCATGACCCTGCCCTGAGAGACATTGTCCTTTAGTGGGAACCCAGGCTTGAGACCTGAACTGAATTATCACAGTTACTAATTTAACCAACATGAAGCCTCCAGGAAAAATATGTGCTGAGTGTTCTTGGGGAGGAGAGGGGGTACTTGGCCTCAATTTGGCTGTTCAGGAAGGCCTTTCTGAGAAAGGAAGAGTTAAGGCGAAGTCAGAAGGATGCACAGTGTTTGGCCAGATGAAGGACTGAAGAACAGCGGAAGAACTTTTGCAAAGCAAAAGCCTGGCCCGTTCCGTCACCTGGTAGGCCAGTGTGACTAGAACACAATGAGGGACTGGGCCAGAGTGCTCTATTACACATAGATGGGGAAACTGAGGCACGGCAAGTTAAATGTCTTTCCAGAGGTGACCTACCTGGCACGGAAGGGTTGGGTTGTGCCTGAGATGGAAGCTTTCCTTCCTGCTTCATTAGGGAGGATACCGGGGAGGCTGGTTCTGGCTTGCTTGTACAGGGAATGGAGAGCAGCTGTGTCTGAGCTGAGGGATGTTGTAGACAGAGGGCAGTGACTTAGAAGGTGGTGGGGTGGGCCTCGAGTTTCCCAGCTGAGTTTGGACCTTATCTGTTCTAATTCCCTTAGGGTTACAGGCTAGAACTGGATTAATTTCTGAATGACCTTATCCACGCTCCAGGGTTTAATGTCTCCTGTGTCCCCTGGGTCATCCTTGGCATGAGAATCCCCTGCTCAGATCAGCGGTATAAAGTGTTTTCAGTTTTTCATAGTTGTGTGTGTGTGTGTGTGTGTGTGGTTTTCCTCCCTAGAGCTTGCTGACTTCACTGAGGGAAATGCATGGGACGTGGGTGAAATCTGATTTATTTTTTGGGAAAGCATGCAGTACAAAATCATTGCTCTCCCTGCATAAATATGCATGAGGCTGGCCTGCACTCTCCTCCTCAGGAAGCATGGGTTGTGTTGGGGCAGAGGGAGAGCCCCATGTGACTGGTGTCTCAGCCCTGCCCATGGCTGCGGGCACCCCATTAATCAGGGGGGAACAGCAGCCTCATGAACTGTGAAATTGGCAGCCCCCTGACAGCTCCGGGGCCAGTGGAGCAGGGACTCTATTTCACAGCTGGAAGGTGGCAGTGGGGAGTGGGCAAGGAGGGTGCCAGGCTTAGTGGGCCAGAGCAGCCGTGCTCGCCTCCTGGCCTTCCCAGACCCCAAATGAGCCTTGATGTTGATTAAGGGGAGACACGGGGAGAAAGAGAGAGAGAGGAGCAGGCAAGGGAAGGAACACCCTGAATGATAATGGCCATCATAACGCATGCTTATTGATTACCTGCTGTCTACTGGGGTCCAGGCACTCACTATGCTACGCACTTTTGATGCATTTCTTTATTTAATCCTCACAAATATCCTACATGGTATCATTGGGAGCCCCATTTTACAGACCAGGAAAAATGGGACTCAGAGAGTTGAACTGTTGGGTCTTCCCTGGCAGTCTGGTGGTTAAGACTCCGTGCTTCCAATGCAGGGGGTGCAGGTTTGATCCCTCATTGGGGAACTAAGATTCTACATGCCAAAAAATTTGGTGCGGCCAAAAAAGAAAAAGAGAGAGAGAGAGATGAACTGTTTCAAGCTGAAAGATGTAGTAGATCTAGGATTGGGACCCATGTCTGTATGTCTGTCTGGCTGCAGAGTCTGCATTTTGTAGCCACTGCACCATCCTGTACTCTAGCATGCTATTAAAACAAACAAAAACAAGAGAGAAGTGTCTTATTCATTCAGTGGCCACCTGCAAAGTGTACACTCCATGCAGAGACTTGAGTCGCTGTGCCAAGTGCTGGGGTTCTCTGGGGATGAACATCTTTGACAGTTCATGGTGTGTGAGAGATCTGGTTCAACAGGTTTGCACCGCAGTATGACATATATTTGAGAGTGGAGCCAGTGTACAATCTTAGCTCTGATATTTACCAGCTCTGTGATCTGGGGCAAGTTATTTAACCTCTCTGGGATGCAGTTTCCCCATCTCTAAAACAGTTATACAGGAATACCCAGATTAAAAAAATGCTTTGAGGATTAAATGAGATGTGCTATGTAGGGTATTTAGAACAGTGCTTGGTGCCTAGTGAGAAGTCCATAAATTATCGCTGGGGAGGTGCCGAAATGTGGCAACGAACAGGTATTCTAGGAGCACACAGGAAACAGCATTTAAACGTGCCGAGGGGGCCAGGGAAGGCTTTCCTCGGGAGGTGACATCTTGTAGATAAGAAGCTCATCAGTTAACCCAAGGGGCAAAGGGAGGGGATGTGCAAAGTCCCTGAGGCACCCAAGAAGGAAGGGCACATTCTAGGAGCTGCAAGAAGTCCACAGTGGCTGGAGCAAGGGAACATGCGCAGGAATAGCAGACTGGAGAGGAACACAGGGGCCAGATCGCAGGGACCTTGGACTTTATCTGGAAGGGGCTGGGCAGTCATAAAAACTTTTGAATAGGGAGTGCCATGCCCAGATATTTTCCTTCCCAGAAAGATGATTGAAACGGCAGGATAAGCAGAGATTAGAATAAGGGCAGGGAGACTGATGGCAGACTGCCTCTGTGATTGAAATGAGAGATGAGGAGTTGGGATGCCCCAGTAGATGCCGCAGAGTTTATCTGGGGATGGGCCCCCCTGAGTTTGACTCAGAGCTCTTCTGCAGACGTGCTATGTGATCTGACCTGGCCACCCTGCTGTGGACCTCAGTTCTCCCATCTGTTAAATGACCCCGTGACCTCTGAGGGGACATCCACCTCCTACTTCTTATGTCGTTGGGAGGAAAGGTAAAGAGGATGGAGCTGTCTGAAGTGAGAAGATGGCTAAATAAAAGGAAGAGAGAGTAAGATAAGTCCCTAACCACAGATTTGGCACAGATCTGAGTGACAGATCTGCAGTAGGGCAGGGAGGGAAACCTGGGGTTGGAGACACAAGAGTCAGACAGAAAAGCCATGCCGCCGCCCTTCCCCAGCAAGCCTGGATCGCAGCAGGCAGTCAGGGAGGGGACATCCCCGGTGTCCTTATGTTGCACCTTGATTTACTGAGGGAAAGAAGGAAATAGAGGGCAAAGGAGAGATGCAAGAACGGAAGGCAACTGAGAAGAAGGTGAGAGGCTTCCCTTTAGAAGCAGGGAGAATATTCCCCATCTCTTTCTTTTTTTTTTTTTCCTTAATAAATATTTATTTATTTATTTATTTTTGGCTGCGTTAGTTCTTGCTGCACATGGGCTTTCTCTAGTTGCGGCGAGCGGGGGCTACCCTTTGCTGCGGTGCACGGGCTTCTCGTTGCAGTGGCTTCTCTTGTTGCAGAGCACGGGCTCTAGGCACGCGGGCTTCAGTGGTTGCGGCACGTGGGCTTCAGTAGTTGTGGCTCACGGGCTCTAGAGCACAGGCTCAGTAGTTGTGGTGCATGGACTTAGTTGCTCCGCGGCGTGAGGGATCTTCCTGGACCAGGGCTCGAACCCGTGTCCCCTGCATTGGCAGGCGGATTCTTAACCACTGTGCCACCAGGGAAACCGCCCCCCAACCCCCCGTCTCTTTCCTATCGCTATAAACAATGGGGTCTTGTATTAGGATGACATCTCACAGTACATAGTCCTTTTTATCTCTTGGAAAGACTGTTCCAGCATGTTGGAGATCCAGGAGAGTTGGAATCTGAGATCTGTCCCAGCACTTGGAATACTTCCTGGCATATAGTAAGTCCTCAATACATATTGGTTAAATAAATAAAATAAATGAGCTAATGGAGTCAATGTAGACTGTAAAGCGTTGTGCACATGTGAATTAATCTGTTACTCCTCTTACTGGGGAGTCTCCATTTTGTCTACCATGTTGACAAAAAAAAATAAAGGAAGGAGAAGGCTGAAAGGGCTGTGAGAGCACAGGAGGCAGCTCAGCCTGCCTCCTCAGCCGTCAGCCTCCCATCCGGCCAGCCCTGTCTGCGGGTGGCGGCCCCGGAGCAGCACGACCGCGGCGGTGTGGATCTAACAACTTAATTAGAGCCGGTGCCACTGGCGCAGCCCAGCTGGGCCCAGCGCTCTCCCCCTGCAGATGACATTTTGTCAGTGTTCAGTGCTCTGATTCCTTGTGGGCTCCTTCTCTGGGGCCTTGTTAATTAGATCTAAGTGCAAGGGGTCTGGTGCCAGGCTGGGTGGACCTTGAGGATCCCATTCTTGGGACCCAAGAGCCTTACCCTTTCAGAACATAAGTGGCGTCACTTCTCTGCTTGCCCCGAGAAGATAGTTACGGGCGTTGGGGAAATTGCTGCCACTTTTTCTCTGTGATGTCCCCTGGCATTGCACACGCATTTTTTTTCTTGTCCTTAGGAGCCCAGAGTGAAGCCAATCTACCCTATGATGCTGTCAAGGTTGGACACACGGACATGTCTAAAACAGCGTCCAGGAGTCACAATCATAAATCCCAACTAAATTCTCTCCCTCCCTTCCTTTTCTTCTGTTCACCAACACTCACTGAGCACCTCCTGTATGCCAGGCACATTTCCGATGGTGGGGACAGAGCAGTCCTCAAAGTAGACACAAGTCTTTGTGCTCAGGAGCTAACTTTCTAATGGGGCGGTGGGGGAAAAGACAGACATTCATCATAGGAATCCACTTGTAGAAACTTTAATGCAGGGCCGTGGTAAGTGAATGATCGGTAGGGATATAAAGAGTGAGAAGAGTTGGGGCTCGGCTATTCTGAGAACATAACTCCCAAGGCTATGGGATGGGTTCCAACAATGGGAGACACAGTGGGGATGGAGCAGAATGAGAAAGGGGGAGAATTATAGGCTCTGAGATGGGGAACTTCACAAGGGGCCAGATCACCCCAGGCCTTAGGAGTGATGACAAAGAGCTGGGATTTTCTAGGTGTGATTTGCAGGCCCTGGAGGGTGTAGAACAAAGCAGCGGCAAGTTCAAATTCCTGTTGCTGATGGGAGTATAGAGATTGTAGGGCACACGAGGAGCATGGAAGCTGGGAGAACAGTTAAGAGATTGCTGCATATAACAATAACAATAGTCACTGCTATGCACACAACTGCTACTTATTGTGTGCTCTGTGTTAATTACATTAACAGTCCTCCCAAATTAAGAATACTCAGTGCTGAGAATTTATATCCATGGTTCACTGAATGAGAATATGCAATTTGTTCACTCCTTTCCAAAGTAGGGGGATTTTAATGTTTGAGTTGTTTCATGTTTGAGTTTTCCCCTGAAATTATTTGCAAAATTGGGGATATCTTCAATTTTGTGACAAAAAGGATCCACAGCTTTGTCACGCGATGAAAAAGCTCCCAGACATAGGCAGGAGTCAGGAGCGCTCATTTCAGTTGCTGGAAAAGTCAGACCTTCAGGCAGCTGCACACCCGGACCACTTTACTTTAAGATCATAAAACAACTTTTATGTAACTGGCTTTGCTATAATGACATTAATACAGGGTAATGGAGAGCCAGACTGTCTAAGTTCTCTTCCAGGCTTTTCCACCTCATAGCTATGGGATTGACGTAAACTGTTTACCTCTTTTCCCCTCAATTTCCTTATACATGAAATGGCGATCATAAAATAAGGCTAGTTTTAAGTATTAAATAAGCTATAAAGCATGAACTGTTTAGAATGGTGGCTTGGCCTACACAGGAACTGCTTTTGTTTAGCCCTTGCTGCAGTTCACTCTGAGAAGGTCTAGTTGAGGATATTGTTTAATAACTTACACAGGGCAGCAAATAATGAACTTTGACCTCAGGAATCAGAACCAAGATCCCCGTGTTCCCTGGCCAGGTGATTATTTTAACGTTATGGACATTTGAGTCTTGTAACCAGTTTCCCCTCTCTGTGCTGTCCGCTGGGATGCTCAGAGTCTCATGTGAAACTGAAACTCTAGGAAGTTGTTAATTTTTATATGTTAATTTTGAGTGCCGCTCTTTCCCTTGGGTTCATCTTTATATCCTTATATCTATTGTTTTTTTTTTCGTGGATTACATCTTTTTTTAAAATCCTCCTAAAATATATTTTATTTTAGATCATGAGCTACTTTAACCATGCAATAAACTAAGTGTATAATATACAATGCATGTATATACATAATATATATAAATATTTATATATTATATATACAGTATATATACAGTATATATATTCTTACCACTGAATTAGAACAAATATAAATATTTTGTAGTATACATCAGATATATTTTTATAAATAAAATACTAAATTACACAGCTAAATCATTTCCTCCACTGATTGCACGCCTCACTACCCCAGAGTTCATGTCTCCCTCTATTTGAATGTTTATGCTTTGACTTCATGATCATATCTGGGCTGGTCTCCCATGCTTTTAAATTTTCTATTTTATCACACTCCCACCAGCAGTGTATAAAATCTACTGTTTTCCCAAATTCTTAACAACACTTATTATCAGACAGTTTATACTTTGCCTGTCTGTAAGATATGAAATTACGATTTCAGTGGTGATTTAATTTTCATGTCAGAGATTCCTAGAGGTTAAAGTATATTTTCTTATATTAAGTTTTATTTTTCTGTCAATTTACTCATTTATATCCACTGCACATTTTTCTAGTGGGTTGTTTTTTTTCTTATTGATAATAATAAAATTAACAAAAATAAGTAGCCCTTTGTCATTTGAAAATATCTTCTTCCAGTTTATGACTTAAATATTGATTTTGTTAGGAGAATCATTTCCTCATTTTGACAATTTTCATTATAATGCTATAAAATTATTATTTTTATTTCTAGTTTATAATTCTTGTGAATGATGGAAAAATATCTTTCACTCTCTTAATGTCTTAATGATGTTCCTGTATTTCCTTCTAAATTATTAAGATTTGGCTTGCTACATATGGGTCTTTAGACATGGGTTTGTTTATATATGGTATGATTTGGAGGCCTAATGGCTTTATTTTTCACATGGATAGCTAGTTTTTCTGCCCACTCCCCTAAGAGTCCATCTTTACATCTTTACTCCACTGGTTCATAATATTGCTGTCATGTAATAACAAGTTCATGTATGTGGAGGACAGTTTCTGAGCCCTCTCTTCTTTTTCACTGGCTTACTTATTGATCCGTGCTCTAGTAACATGCTGCTTTTAATTATTAGAGTTTTATAATGTCTTGGTATCAGATAGGGCAATGCCCCCTCACTGTTCTCACTTAAGTATCTTGGCTGTTCTTTTCTCTTGACTCTTCTGTGTGAATTTTAGGATAACTTTCTTCCATTTTAGGAAATGTCTTTCTGTGATTGGTATAGTGATTGCATTGAATTTACAGATCGATTTGCGAAATTCATAAAACTCAGACTTCCTATCCATGAAATAATAGGTCTCTTTCTTTAGGTCTTCTTTTATGTCTTTGAATAGAGTTTTAGAAACTTATCTATACACCTATCATACCCTTTTTATTATATTTAATTTCTAGGAGCATCCCCACTTTCTATTATTATTGCAAATTGTATCTTTTCATTTTTATTACATTTCTTAATTGTTGCTTTCTTGTGTATAGATATACTAGGTTTTCATTGATCTTGAATCCGGAAAATATGATTATTTTATTACTTTTTGCCTATAGATTTTTCTGTGTAAAAAAATCGTGTAATATACCATTAACAGTCATTTTGCAGATCTGTATGTCTTATATTTGTTTTCTCTTGTCTTACTGAACTTACAGTCATTTTTGTTCCTGACTTTAAAGGGAAGAATCCTAAAACTCTTTCGTTACATATTATGTGTCTATAGGTTTTCCATAGATAATCAAATAGTAAAAGCTAGTAAGCTTTTAATAATAAGGAAATTTCTCTTCTATTCCTAGTATATTAAGAATTTTAAAAATCATGATTGAAGGTTACATGTTACTAAATAGTCTTTCTGCATCAAGTGAGATGATCATATTTTCTCTTTTAACCTGATTGTGTAGTGTCTGTATATACATGCACATTCTACATATACACATATTCTATTAGTAAACCATCCTTACATTTTCTAACATCTTTGACAAGTTTCAAGACCAACATTATTCTAGCTTCATAAAATATGAGATTAAGCAGCCTTCCCTCTTATTCTATCATGCTGTTATATATAACTATTCAAATGTATAACTATTGTATGAAATGAGAGCTATCTCATTCTAACATTTGTTAGAATTAATGCTTAAATCTCTCTGGGCCTGATATTTGTCCGTCTGTATGTTAGATGGTAAATTCTGTCTACTGATTCACGTACTTGTATGGCTATTTCATTTGTCTATTTCTTCTTAAATCAATTTTGATTTTGGATACTATTCCTTAGAGTCATTGTTTTTTGTCTACATTGTCCCATTTATGGACGTAATGTTTTGTGTTTTTAGTCTTATGTGTTAAATATTTAGCAAATAGTATTATATATGTATGTATGTATATGTGTGTGTGTGTGATAAGTATGAGTGCGTATGCATATCTCCCAAATATTTACCATAGCTATAATTATATCCTCATTTTAATTCCAGACATGGGTTTATTTGGGCCTCTTCTCTCAATCTTTTTGGTGTTATATCTATTTTATTAATTTTTTTTAAATTAAGCCACAGTGAAACTCTATGCTATTTCTTTTCTATATTATTAATTTCTGCTATCTTAATTATTTTCTTTATATCCTTTATTATTACTTCATTATTCTTTTGTAAACTATTGAATTAAAAGCCTAGGTCATTAATTTTCAAACTTTCACTCACTAATGTTTGCATTAGATATTTAACTTTATTCTGTGTATTGTTTTAATCTCTAGAGGTCAGGTTTTGCTATATAATGTGCCTGCTGTTATTTAGTCCTAAATATTTTTTAAATTTCTTCTTCTTTGAACAATTAATTATATCAAACGTTTTTTGTTTAAATCTCTAAATATACATTTTAAAACCTTTTTTTGTTATTGACACTAATTTTATTATACTTTGTCAGAAAATATGACCTGGATACTATCGTTGCTTATTTGTTGAGACTTGAGACTTGCTTTGTACCCTGGGACATGGCTACTTTTTATAAATGATTCCTATGTATTTGAGAAACATCATGTATTCTCTAATTATCAGACAAAATATTCACGTACAACCATTAGATCCTGCCTCTTAATTTTATTGACCAAAATGTCCATGTCCAAATTTATATATATATATATATATATTTTTTTTTTTTTTTTTTGGTTCTTCTTGTTTCTGAGACAGATGTGTTAAAATCTCCCAATCAAAATCTAGGCTGGTAGGCTGGTTAATTTCACTTATTTTTGACAATTTGTGTTCTTTTATGTTTTAGGACTACATTGCTAAGTGAATAAAGTTTTGGATTGCTAATGTTTTGTAGGGAGTTGATCTTTTATCATTAAATCATTAATATCTTTATTGCTGATGGTGCTTATTGATTTTCTTTTAGTTAGTATTTCTCTAGGATATATTCTTTCATCCCTTGTCTTATAAATGAAAGAGCTAGGACTTGGAAAACAAGTAAGTTAGTCAGCTCATAAGAGAATCGGGAATAAAATCTAGGATTATCTGACAGGAAATAGATAACTGGTAGATGTTTAGCTGAGTCTGATCTTACACGATTTGGTCCGTGGTCAGATCACTTCAGGTCAGAGACTCTGTAATGGTGGCCAGAGTGAGGTGAGCAAGGATTTCTAATGTCAGTTCCAGGAAAGCCAGGACTTATCCCTGCTTTGTCCACTGCTTCATTCCAAGCACCTAGAACACTGCCTGGCACTTAGCAGGTGCATACTATTTGAATGCATTGTTGAATGGAATCATCTCAGCTGGTCATTTTGTGATGACTTTTTCCCATTTGTGAAAGGCTTGGATGGGCTTGCCCCCTACCCTGCCATTTACAAGCTACAGGACCCCTCACAAACCACGACCACCTTTCTGAGCATCAGCGTAGCCACTGCAGAAATGGACACCATAGGGATTGTCCTCCCTACATTGCCTCAAGCTGCTTGTGAGGACCATGTGATGTAATGCAGGTAATAAATTAATAGTCCTAGGTAATGTTCGAAGGATAAAGCAGGTAATCTGTAAACTGCACAAATCTTAAGTATATCCTTGATACTTTTTTTTTTAACATATGCATATATTCATGTTACCACCATCCAGGTGAAGATTTAGATTGTACCTGCCAAAACATGGGCCACTAGCCCATGTTTAAATTTAAATTTAAGGTAGTTAAAATTGATTAAACTCGAACAACTAGTTCCTTGGTCACACAGACCACATTTCAGATACTGAGCAGTCACCTGTGCCTTTGGTTTTATACGGTACCTACTGCCTTGCACAGCACAGAATGTGAACAACATTATTATCACAGAAAGTTTTAGTGGGCAGCTGTATGACAGGCTCTCAAAAGTAACCAGTATTCTTTTTTTTTTTTTTTTTTTTTTTTCATAAAAATGTATCTGTTATTTACTATCACATTATAACTAATCTTGTTACAATCTAAGGAAAATCCCTTCATTTCCTCTTCAAATTTTTTTTCTGTCTATCCTTGGATCATTATTCTTTTTTTTGTTTTGTTTTTTGTTTTTTTTTTGTTTTGTTTTTGTTTTTTTTTTTCCACACACACACACTGTATTTTATTTTTTCAAGAGATAGATAGACTGACACCAAGCATTGTACATGGATGACCACAACAAAAGCAACAATGATTGCAATTACCAAACATGAAACACACTTATACTATGTCATAACATTGACATTCAGTCCAGTAATCCTCCACTGTAACAGCTCCTTTACTTTGCAGTGAAAATTGATTTGTATATTCTTTTCCTCTGAGTCCTTGTGGGATTTTTTTTTTTTAATTCAGACAGAAAGTCACAAAAATTATACTCATCCTCATCAGTTCACTCAGTCCCATGTAATTAATTTCTTTTTTTTTTTTTTTTTTCATCTTGATCTTTTGTTAGCACTTTTATGAGTTCATCAGTTTTTCATTAGAGTTCTGAAAATGCTTATTCATTCAGTTCAGCAGTACAGTCAGTTACCAGAAACCTGTACTTGTCAGAGTCTTTTCCATGAATTTCTTGAAGATGAAACTCTTTTATAGGAACATATTTGCAAAATCATCAGAGTACACCCAGAACTGTCTGTAAATGACAAAAGACTTAAAAATGACCATGGTTAAAGATTTGATGAAAGTTCATAATAATGCAGTTGACAAGAAAATTAGTTATTTCTGAGATATACATTTTAAAGTAATAACTAGGATTATTACTTATAACATTATACCAGAACATATAAGATTTTTAGACGTTTCCTGTAATGTCTGAAACATTTATATTAACATATTTCCATACATATTTCCATACAAATACAAATATAAGATTTTTAGAAATTTCATGTAATGTCTGAAACATTTATATTAACATATTTCCATACATATTTCCATACAAATACAAATATAAGATTTTTAGAAATTTCATGTAATGTCTGAAACATTTATATTAACATATTTCCATACATATTTCCATACAAATACAAATATAAGATTTTTAGAAATTTCATGTAATGTCTGAAACATTTATATTAACATATTTCCATACATATTTCCATACAAATACAAATATAAGATTTTTAGAAATTTCATGTAATGTCTGAAACATTTATATTAACATATTTCCATACATATTTCCATACAAATACAAATATAAGATTTTTAGAAATTTCATGTAATGTCTGAAACATTTATATTAACATATTTCCATACATATTTCCATACAAATACAAATATAAGATTTTTAGAAATTTCATGTAATGTCTGAAACATTTATATTAACATATTTCCATACATATTTCCATACAAATACAAATATAAGATTTTTAGAAATTTCATGTAATGTCTGAAACATTTATATTAACATATTTCCATACATATTTCCATACAAATACAAATATAAGATTTTTAGAAATTTCATGTACTGTCTGAAACATTTATATTAACATATTTCCATACATATTTCCATACAAA
This sequence comes from Balaenoptera acutorostrata, assembly GCF_949987535.1. Taxonomy (NCBI): domain Eukaryota; kingdom Metazoa; phylum Chordata; class Mammalia; order Artiodactyla; family Balaenopteridae; genus Balaenoptera; species Balaenoptera acutorostrata. Next base: position 108,313,841 of record NC_080069.1, on the reverse strand, counting down.
TACAAATATAAGATTTTTAGAAATTTCATGTACTGTCTGAAACATTTATATTAACATATTTCCATACATATTTCCATACAAATACAAATATAAGATTTTTAGAAATTTCATGTAATGTCTGAAACATTTATATTAACATATTTCCATACAAATAACCCAATGAAAGTTTAGTATTAGTTGTTTTGTTTGTTTTTTTATACTGCAGGTTCTTATTAGGCATCAGTTTTATACACATCCGTGTATACATGTCAATCCCAATCGCCCAATTCAGCACATCACCATCCCCACCTCATCGCAGTTTTCCCCCCTTGGTGTCCATATGTCCATTCTCTACATCTGTGTCTCAACTTCTGCCCTGCAAACTGGCTCATCTGTACCATTTTTCTACGTTCCACATACATGCATTAACATACGATATTTGTTTTTCTCTTTCTGACTTACTTCACTCTGTATGACAGTCTCTAGATCCATCCACTTCTCAACAAATGACTCAATTTCGTTCCTTTTTATGGCTGAATAATATTCCATCGTATATATGTACCACAACTTCTTTATCCATTCGTCTGTTGATGGGCATTTAGGTTGCTTCCATGACCTGGCTATTGTAAATAGTGCTGCAATGAACATTCGGGTGCACGTGTCTTTTTGAATTACGGTTTTCTCTGGGTATATGCCCAGTAGTGGGATTGCTGGGTCATATGGTAATTCTATTTTTAGTTTTTTAAGGAACCTCCATATTGTTCTCCATAGTGGCTGTATCAATTTACATTCCCACCAACAGTGCAAGAGGGTTCCCTTTTCTCCACACCCTCTCCAGCATTTGTTGTTTGTAGATTTTCTGATGATGCCCATTCTAACAGGAGTGAGGTGATACCTCATTGTAGTTTTGATTTGCATTTCTCTAATAATTAGTGATGTTGAGCATCTTTTCATGTGCTTCGTGGCCGTCTGTATGTCTTCTTTGGAGAAATGTCTATTTAGGTCTTCTGCCCATTTTTGGATTGGGGTGTTTGTTTCTTTGATATTGAGCTGAATGAGCTGTTTATATATTTTGGAGATTAATCCTTTGTCCGTTGATTCATTTGCAAATATTTTCTCCCATTCTGAGGGTTGTCTTTTCGTCTTGTTTATGGTTTCCTTTGCTGTGCAAAAGCTTTGAAGTTTCATTAGGTCCCACTTGTTTATTTTTGTTTTTATTTCCATTACTCTAGGAGGTGGATCGAAAAAGATCTTGCTGTGATTTATGTCAAAGAGTGTTCTTCCTATGTTTTCCTCTAAGAGTTTTATAGTGTCCAGTCTTATATTTAGGTCTCTAATCCATTTTGAGTTTATTTTTGTGTATGGTGTTAGGGAGTATTCTAATTTCATTCTTTTACATGTGGCTGTCCAGTTTTCCCAGCACCACTTATTGAAGAGACTGTCTTTTCTCCATTGTATATCTTTGCCTCCTTTGTCATAGATTAGTTGACCATAGGTGCGTGGGTTAATCTCTGGGCTTTCTATCTTGTTCCATTGATCTATGTTTCTGTTTTTGTGCCAGTACCATATTGTCTTGATGACTGTAGCTTTGTAGTATAGTCTGAAGTCAGGGAGTCTGATTCCTCCAGCTCCATTTTTTTGCCTCAAGACTGCTTTGGCTATTCGGGGTCTTTTGTGTCTCCATACAAATTTTAAGATGATTTGTTCTAGCTCCGTAAAAAATGCCATTGGTAATTTGATAGGGATTGCATTGAATCTGTAGATTGCTTTGGGTAGTATACTCATTTTCACAATGTTGATTCTTCCAATCCAAGAACATGGTATCTCTCTCCATCTGTTGGTATCATCTTTAATTTCTTTCATCAGTGTCTTATAGTTTTCTGCATACAGGTCTTTTGTCTCCCTAGGTAGGTTTATTCCTAGGTATTTTATTCTTTTTGTTGCAATGGTAAATGGGAGTGTTTCCATAATTTCTCTTTCAGATTTTTCATCATTAGTGTATAGGAATGCAAGAGATTTCTGTGCATTAATTTTGTAACCTGCAACTTTACCATATTCATTAATTAGCTCTAGCAGTTTTCTGGTGGCAGTTTTAGGATTCTCTATGTATAGTATCATGTCATCCGCAAACAGTGACAGTTTTACTTCTTCTTTTCCAATTTGTATTCCTTTTATTTCTTTTTCTTCTCTGATTGCCGTGGCTAGGACTTCCAGAACTATGTTGAATAATAGTGGTGAGAGTGGACATCCTTGTCTCGTTCCTGATCTTAGAGGAAATGCTTTCAGTTTTTCACCATTGAGAATGATGTTTGCTGTGGGTTTGTCATATATGGCCTTTATTATGTTGAGGTAGGTTCCCTCTATGCCCACTTTCTGGAGAGTTTTTATCATAAATGGGTGTTGAATTTTGTCAAAAGCTTTTTCTGCATCTATTGAGATGATCATATGGTTTTTCTTCTTCAATTTGTTAATATGGTGTATCACATTGATTGATTTGCGTATATTGAAGAATCCTTGCATCCCTGGGATAAATCCCACTTGATCGTGGTGTATGATCCTTTTAATGTGTTGTTGGATTCTGTTTGCTAGTATTTTGTTGAGGATTTTTGCATCTATATTCATCAGTGATATTGGTCTGTAATTTTCTTTTTTTGTAGTGTCTTTGTCTGGTTTTGGTATCAGGGTGATGGTGGCCTCATAGAATGAGTTTGGGAGAGTTCCTTCCTCTGCAATTTTTTGGAAGAGTTTGAGAAGGATGGGTGTTAGCTCTTCTCTAAATGTTTGATAGAATTCACCTGTGAAGCCATCTGGTCCTGGACTTTTGTTTGTTGGAAGATTTTTAATCACAGTTTCAATTTCATTACTTGTGATTGGTCTGTTGATATTTTCTGTTTCTTCCTGGTTCAGTCTTGGAAGGTTATACCTTTCTAAGAATTTGTCCATTTCTTCCAGGTTGTCCATTTTATTGGCATAAAGTTGCTTGTAGTAGTCTCTTAGGATGTTTTGTATTTCTGCGGTGTCTGTTGTAACTTCTCCTTTTTCATTTCTGATTTTATTGATTTGAGTCCTGTCCCTCTTTTTCTTGATGAGTCTGGCTAATGGCTTATCAATTTTGTTTATCTTCTCAAAGAACCAACTTTTAGTTTTATTGATCTTTGCTATTGTTTTCTTTGTTTCTATTTCATTTATTTCTGCTCTGATCTTTATGATTTCTTTCCTTCTGCTAACTTTGGGTTTTGTTTGTTCTTCTTTCTCTAGTTTCTTTAGGTGTAAAGTTAGATTGTTTACTTGAGATTTTTCTTGTTTCTTTAGGTAGGCTTGTATAGCTATAAACTTCCCTCTTAGAACCGCTTTTGCTGCATCCCATAGGTTTTGGGTCGTCGTGTTTTCATTGTCATTTGTCTCTAGGTATTTTTTTATTTCCTGTTTGATTTCTTCAGTGATCTCTTGGTTATTTAGTAACGTATTGTTTAGCCTCCATGTGTTTGTCTTTTTTACGTTTTTTTCCCTGTAATTCATTTCTAATCTCATAGCGTTGTGGTCAGAAAAGATGCTTGATATGATTTCAATTTTCTTAAATTTACTGAGGCTTGATTTGTGACCCAAGATGTGATCTATCCTGGAGAATGTTCCGTGTGCACTTGAGAAGAACGTGTAATCTGCCGTTTTTGGATGGAATGTCCTATATATATCAATTAAATCTATCTGGTCTATTGTGTCATTTAAAGCTTCTGTTTCCTTATTTATTTTCATTTTGGATGATCTGTCCATTGGTGTAAGTGAGGTGTTAAAGTCCCCCACTATTATTGTGTTACTGTCGATTTCCTCTTTTATAGCTGTTAGCAGTTGCCTTATGTATTGAGGTGCTCCTATGTTGGGTGCATATATATTTATAATTGTTATATCTTCTTCTTGGATTGATCCCTGGATCATTATGTAGTGTCCTTCCTTGTCTCTTGTAACATTCTTTATTTTAAAGTCTATTTTATCTGATATGAGTATAGCTACTCCAGCTTTCTTTTGATTTCCATTTGCATGGAATATCTTTTTCCATCCCCTCACTTTCAGTCTGTATGTGTCCCTAGGTCTGAAGTGGGTCTCTTGTAGACAGCATATATATGGGTCTTGTTTTTGTATCCATTCAGCCAGTCTATGTCTTTTGGTTGGGGCATTTAATCCATTCACGTTTAAGGTAATTATCGATATGTATGTTCCTATGACCATTTTCTTAATTGTTTTGGGTTTGTTTTTGTAGGTCCTTTTCTTCTCTTGTGTTTCCCACTTAGAGAAGTTCCTTTAGCATTTGTTGTAGAGCTGGTTTGGTGGTGCTGAATTCTCTTAGCTTTTGCTTGTCTGTAAAGCTTTTGATTTCTCCATCAAATCTAAATGAGATCCTTGCTGGGTAGAGTAATCTTGGTTGTAGGTTCTTCCCTTTCATCACTTTAAGTATTTCATGCCACTCCCTTCTGGCTTGCAGAGTTTCTGCTGAGAAATCAGCTGTTAACCTTATGGGGGTTCCCTTGTATGTTATTTGTCGTTTTTCCCTTGCTGCTTTCAATAATTTTTCTTTGTCTTTAATTTTTGCCACTTTGATTACTATGTGTCTCGGCGTGTTTCTCCTTGGGTTTATTCTGTATGGGACTCTCTGCGCTTCCTGGACTTGGGTGGCTATTTCCTTTCCCATGTTAGGGAAGTTTTCGATTATAATCTCTTCAAATATTTTCTCTGGTCCTTTCTCTCTCTCTTCTCCTTCTGGGACCCCTATAATGCGAATGTTGTTGCGTTTAATGTTGTCCCAGAGGTCTCTTAGGCTGTCTTCATTTCTTTTTATTCTTTTTTCTTTAGTCTGTTCCGCAGCAGTGAATTCCACCATTCTGTCTTCCAGGTCACTTATCCGTTCTTCTGCCTCAGTTATTCTGCTATTGATTCCTTCTAGTGTAGTTTTCATTTCAGTTATTGTATTGGTCATCTCTGTTTGTTTGTTCTTTAATTCTTCTAGGTCTTTGTTAATCATTTCTTGCATCTTCTCAATCTTTGCCTCCATTCTTATTCCGAGGTCCTGGATCATCTTCACTATCATTATTCTGAATTCTTTTTCTGGAAGGTTGCCTATCTCCACTTCATTTAGCTGTTTTTCTGGGGTTTTTTCTTGTTCCTTCATCTGGTACATAGCCCTCTGCCTTTTCATCTTCTCTGTCTTTCTGTAACTGTGGTTTTTGGTCCACAGGCTGCAGGATTGTAGTTTTTCTTGCTTCTGTTGTCTGCCCTCTGGTGGTTGAGGCTATCTAAGAGGCTTGATGGGAGGCTCTGGTGGTGGGTAGAGCTGACTGTTGCTGTGGCGGTCAGAGCTCAGTAAAACCTTAATCCACTTGACTGTTGATGGGTGGGGCTGGGTTCCCTCCCTGTTGCTGTGGCGATCAGAGCCCAGTAAAACCTTAATCCACTTGACTGTTGATGGGTGGGGCTGGGTTCCCTCCCTGTTGGTTGTTTTGCCTGAGGCAACCCAACACTGGAGCCTACCCGTGCTCTTTGGTGGGGTTAATGGCAGACTCTGGGAGGGCTCACGCCAAGGAGAACTTCCCAGGACCTCTGCTGCCAGTGTCCTTATCCCCACGGTGAAACAGAGCCACCACTCGCCTCTGCAGGAGACCCCCCAACACCAGGAGGTACGTCTGGTTCAGTCTCCCCCAGGGTCACTGCTCCTTCCCCTGGGTCCCGATGCACACATTACTTTGTGTGTGCCCTCCAAGAGTGGGGTCTCTGTTTCCCCCAGTCCTGTCACAGTCCTGCAATCAATTCCCACTAGACTTCAAAGTCTGATTCTCTAGGAATTCCTCCTCCCTTTGCCGGACCCCCAGGTTGGGAAGCCTGAGGTGGGGCTCAGAACCTTCACTCCAGTGGGTGGACTTCTGTGGTATAAGTGTTCGCCAGTCTGTGAGTCACCCACCCAGCAGTTATGGGATTTGATTTTACTCTGATTGCGCCCCTCCTACCGTCTCACTGTGGCTTCTCCTCTGTCCTTGGACGTGGGGTGTCCTCCTTGGTGAAGTCCAGGGTCTTCCTGTCAATGATTGTCCAGCAGCCAGTTGTGATTCTGGTGCTCTCGCAAGAGGGAGTGAGAGCACGTCCTTCTACTCCGCCATCTTGGTTAATCACCCCAGTATTCTGACTTTTACCATCAGTTGGTTTTTCATATTCTATATGTATATGGGATCCTACACTGTGCACTCTTTTGTGTCCAGCTTTTTTTTAGTCAACATATCATGTGCAAGATTCATTTGGTGTTTACCTCCCTCCTCCCTCCTTTGGCTGGGAGCTCCCTCCCTTCCCTGGGAGGTGCGTTAGAAACTGTCTAATTCATCTTTGACATCTTTGTCCCCCACTAGGGCTGGCACGGCCCCCATGTGACACGTAGCAGGTGTCCTCAGATTGTTTGTTAAAAGTGTGCTTTGCCAAGGGTTGGCTCTATAAGAAAGCATGTGCTGGCAATGCTAAGCCCATCTTTCTGGTGGCTTCCTTCTGCTGCATCATCCTGTCAATGTTTGGGGGATCAGCCTGCTTGTTTTTTTCTCGTCTGTGTTTTAATAATTAATACCTTCTGCTTGGAAGTGAAGTTCATCCAAGAACAATCACAAGCAAATGAAAGCTAAGCTATGAAATCATGGTGGAGAGGGAAAACAGGGAGTCACTATAAATAAACCCCAAGCCCACGTGCCTTTTTTTGTTTTTTTTGACTCTCACACACAACTATAAATGTTTGATGAAGCATTTTACTTATTTATAAATCCTGTCACAGCAAACAGAGGCATTTGGACCAAGTTCCCCTCCCCACAGCAAATAGCTACATTTGGAAGACAGAAAGACCCCCTGGGTAGAAAATGAATGAGATCTTTTTTTCTTCTTTTTCTTCCTTTTTCTTCCCCGTGAGGCAAAAGGGTCTTAGCTATGCTCTAATACTCCCATTAGCAGCCTCTATTTATAATCAGTACCATTTATTGAACACCTATTCTGTGCCAGGAAATCTATGTAGTGATTTCCCAGGGTATTACCTTAATTCTCCCAGCTCTTAAAGTAGGCATTATTATCCCCATTTCACAGGTGAGGGAGTTGAGGCTCCAAGAGGATGTGTGTTGTCCGAGATCACATCAGCAATTAACTGACAGAGGCAAAACTCAGAAGCATGCTTGCCATTCTTTAAACAGTTTTCTAAACTGCAGTTAGGTTCAATTTATTGAGTCGTGGTCAGCATTTAAAAATATGGAAAAACAAACTGCAATGAAATAAGAGAACAGTAGAGTAAGAGAGAATAAAAAAACAGTATAGTATATCATATTAGTATTGCTTCATGCAGCTTTTGTTCAGTTGGGTCGCAATTTAAAATGCATGTTTTACTATGGGTTCCAGTCTGACAAGTTAGAAAGGAGCTGCTGTGATGACTGAATGCTTCCTCTGCCCTGAAGGTACTAGCCTGATGTCTAAGGATGGACTTCAGGGCATGTGTACCCAGAAACCAGTGGGGTTATAGACCAATGTCTTCCAGCGAGCGTTTTTCTAAGGAAAGGACTCCAACTTACACTAGATTCCCCAGGATGTTGCGTTCCCACCTCCAAGTATAAGTTAAGAATCCCCACATGAGGGACTGTGCCCACAGGCTGTCACACTATGTTTTTTCTTGTGGAAATGAAGATATTGATAAAGCAACTTTTATTCCCATTAATTTAACATGCACAAGTTGTGAAGCATTTGCACACTCACCTTTTCTTAGCTTCCCCATCATCCTCAGAGCTCCTCCCCCTATCATTTTAGCCCCTCCCTCCCTCTTCTTAGCCCCTCCCACTATCCTCTTAACTCTTCCCTGCAAGTCTGAATGTGAGGCAGAAGAAGGTTTGAACCAAGGACCTACTGCATAAAACAGGGAACTGTACTCAATATTTTGTTATAACCTATAAGGGAAAATAATCTGAAAAACTATATATATAGTTGGACCCTGAAAAATCCATATATGTGTCCAACTATATATATAGTTTTTCAGATTATTTTCCCTTATAGGTTATATATATATATATATATATATATATATATATATATCTGAATCACTTTGCTGTACACCTGAAACTAACACAACATTGTAAATCAACTATACTTCAATAAAATAAAATGGAAAAAAAAAAAACTTCCAGTTATAAGATAAATAAGTTCTGGGGATGTAAAGTATAGCGTGGTGACTATAGTTAACAATGCTGTGTTGTATATTTGAAAGTTGCTAGATCTTAAACGTTCTCATCACAAGGAAAGAAAATGTAACTATGTGAGGTGATGGATGTTAGACTTATTGTGATGATCATTTTGCAATATATACATATATCAGAACATTATGTTGTACACTTTAAACTTATATAGTATATCAGTATCTCAATAAAACTGGAAAAAATATATAAAATAAAGGAAAAAATATTCCTAAAAAAAGAAAAATTTTTATTTTTTATTTTTTTAAACATCTTCGTTGGAGTATAATTGCTTTACAGTGTTGTGTTAGTTTCTGCTGTATAACAAAGTGAATCAGCTATATGCATACGTATATCCCCATATCCCCTCCCTCTTGTGTCTCCCTCCCACCCTCCCTATCCCACCCCTCTAGATGGACACAAAGCACCGAGCTGATCACCCTGTGCTATGCGGCCGATTCCCAATAGCTAGCTATTTTACATTTGGTAGTGTATATATGTCCATGCCACTCTCTCACTTCGTCCCAGCTTACCCTTCCCCCTCCCCATGTCCTCAAGTCCATTCTCAACATCTGTGTCTTTATTCCTGTCCTGCCGCTAGGTTCATCAGAACCATTTTTTTTTTAGATTCCATATATATGTGTTAGCATACAGTATTTGTTTTTCTCTTTCTGACTTACTTCACTCTGTATGACAGACCCTAGGTCCATTCACCTCACTACAAATAACTCAATTTCATTCCTTTTTATGGCTGAGTAATATTCCATTGTATATATGTACCACAACTTCTTTATCCATTCATCTGTCGATGGACACTTAGGTTGCTTCCGTGTCCTGGCTATTGTAAATAGTGCTGCAGTGAACATTGTGGTACATGACTCTTTTTGAATTATGGTTTTTTGAATTATGGTACATGACTCTTTTTGAATTATGGGTATATGCCAGTAGTAGGATTGCTGTGTAACCCCCATTTTAGAGGTAAGGAAATTGAGTGTCAAAGAAGCTGACTTGGTTAGTGGTCCCTGTTAATGGTCTTCACCCTGCCATACTGCCCATTGCCCTGTGGTCCTTTCTCCTCAAAGCTACTCAGCTAATATTTCTGAAATGTAGATAGGTCCTTATTACTCTCCTGACTAAAATCCACTGCTTTTAGGATAAAGGCCAAGTCAGATGCCAGCTAAAATATTCTTTCCTCAGGAGAAAGTTTGCTGACCACCCAGATCACATCAGATTTCCCTGTTGCATGCTCACACAGCCTCCTATGCAGGACCTGCCACTCATGAAATTACTTGAGTTGACATCTAGCTCCCTTTCCAGAATATAAGTCCCATCAGAATAGGGTCAATGTCTTCTTTGTTCAGAGCCTAGTATATAATAGGTGCTTAATATTTACTGAATGGATGATTTTGTTTTGTTTTTCTGACTCACAGTCTGTTTTGTCCACCACATACAGGTTCAAGAGAGACAGTAATTTAATATTTCTGCTAAATTTTCAAACTCTCAGAAAGTCTTGCCTCGATATTATGTTCAGCATGTACTGTAAATTGATTTGGGCCATTGTTCCTTTCCTTAGTGTCGCATCGTATTTGGGGGAAAATGGTTAAAATAAAGGGAGGAAAACAATGGTTTTAAGGAATTTATTTAAGTCACTCCAAAATTTCCAAGACACTAAAATACGTAATTGCTAAATAGTATTTTAATGATTTAATTGTAGATGACTCAGAACTATACGGATTTCATTTCTCTTTAAACTCACAAGAATTTAGCAATTAAGGAAAGATGTTTTCAGGAAAAAAAAATAATGTGATCAAAACAAGATAGATAGATAGACAGATATAGAGAAAGATGTAGATAGTATATTGCACTTGTCATGAAATTTGGGGATTTTGCAGGGTCCAACTGGTAGTACTTTTCTCTGTTTGTCAATCCTACCTCTCCAAATCCCCTGTTATATTTTGATTTAGTTTGGTTTTACCTTTTTAGCTTATCTTTCTTTTTTAAAAAACATATTTTATTTGTTTATATTTTCTTTTAATTTTATATAGTTTTAAAGGTTACTTTCCATTTACAGTTATTACCAAGTATTGGCTATATTCCTCGTGTTGTACAGTACGTCCTTGAGCCTATCTTACACCCAGTATTTGACGCCTCACTCTCCCACCCCTGTAATGCCCCTGCCAACCCCCTGCACTGGTAACTTCTAGTTTGTTCTCTATATCTGTGAGTCTGCTTCTTTTTTTGTTATATTCACTAGTTTGTTGTATTTTTTAAATCCACATGTAAGTGATATCATACAGTATTTGTCTTTCTCTGTCTGACTTCTTTCACTTAGCATAGTACTCTCCAAGTCCATCCATGTTGCTGCATATGGCATTATTTCATTCTTTGTTTATGGCTGAGTAATAGTCCTGTGTGGTGTGTGTGTGTATACACACACACACACCCCCCACATCTTCTTTACCTGTTCTGTTGTTGGACATTTAGGTTGCTTCCATATCTTGGCAATTGTAAATAATGCTGCTGTGAACATTGGGGTGCATGTATGTTTTCGATAGGTTATCCTTCTAAATTAAAAAAAAAAAAATTAAAGAAGTATCTACTGTGTGGACAGTGGTTGGAAGTTTTCATAGGAATCTCTCATATGTGACCTTTTATCTTCTCACCAATCCCCTGTAGCAGAAAGAATGGATGTTTTCAACGTCATTTGGCCTTTGAGGAAAAATGAGTCCCAGAGGGGAGGAGTGAAACATCAGATTATGTGCCTGGTACTGGGTTGGGCTTTTAGACTTGGGCTGTCTTCTTTGTTTCTTGGGAAGTTCGCAGTTTGTGGAAAAGATCTTGAACCATAAGCATATACTATGAGAGGGGAATTAGATGGTGCTAAACTGTTTAACAGGGGGACCCACTTGGTTCAGAGGGTTAGCAAAGATTTTTCTAAACAGCAGAGAGCTTACTGAAGAGCTGAAGGACAAGTAGTACTTAGCTAGGGGAAAACAGGGCATGGGAAGATGCTGCAAGAGCTTTGCTTTGGCTGGGTGTGGATCAGAGAGGAACACGTAACAGCGAATGGTGAGGAGGCTGGTGTGGATGAGGTTATAAAGGGCTTTCCTTGCAAACCATGCACGAGCACTTGACTTTGTTCTCAGGTCTTTGGGGGAGCCATTAAAGGTCTTTAAACTGGTGAATCAAAAGATCCCATTTGCATTTTGCAGATCAAATGGACTACAGTGGGGAGGGTGGGTTGGAGAGGGTGCGACTGGGGAGGGAGAGACGTGGAAGCAGCCAGAGGATTCGCAGGGCAGGAGAAGCAGCCCCATATGCCCTGGGCTCCTCCTCGTGACTTGACCCTTCAGACTCCATATCTGCCTCTTTGTCTCCCTCTTTCCAGTCTACTGTTTCTAAATGGACACACTCTAAAGCCGTCAAGTGTTATGCATTTGATATTATCATCAGCACCACTATTTATTTTATTGATAAGACCCAATGCCTGTGCATTGGGGAACCAGTTACATGAGTAAGTTAAGAACTATTTGTTAAAAGTGCTAAGGGGCTTCCCCGGTGGCGCAGTGGTTGAGAATCTGCCTGCCAATGCAGGGGACACGGGTTCGAGCCTTGGTCTGGGAAGATCCCACATGCTGCGGAGCGACTGGGCCCGTGAGCCACAACTACTGAGCCTGCGCGTCTGGAGCCTGTGCTCCGCAACAAGAGAGGCCGTGACGGTGAGAGGCCCACGCACCGCAATGAAGAGTGGCCCCCGCTTGCCACAACTGGAGGGAGCCCTCGCACAGAAACGAAGACCCAATACAGCCATAAATAAATAAATTTTTTAAAAAAAAGTGCTAAACAAGATGATTTTTAGTCCATGATTATGTTCCGGAGGTTTAGAAACCTCAGATAATCAGCGCTTCCAGTGCAGATGTTCCTATAATAATAGCTTTTTCTTACAAAAACAAAAACTGGATCTTATTTTGTGTTAGGCATCATACTGTTGCTTTTACATCTAGTTTCTCATTTCATCTTCCAACCAATTTTATGGGGAGGTGGTATTATCCCATTTTGATAGACATGGAGAGTAGCGTTCAAGAAGTGTGAAGTGACTTGTTCAGCAAATCACAGCTGAATGTGTGGAGAAAAGGGACAGTGTTTTGCCACTGGAATTTCAAGTATCTGTGGTGAGCAGGGTTTTGGGCAAAGGGTTTGTGGGGAGTATAGAGTGAACATGCATGGCCCTTGCTCTTGGGAACCCGCAGCCTCCTGGCACAAATGGTTCATTCCTGGGAGTAACTGTCGAACATCCTTGCTGTAGAGGGCTGTGTCCCACGAGAGTGGGGCAGGGAAGTGCCAGCTGAGAGGTGAGGGAATCTCTTCTTTGAGTTGGGACAGCCAGGCAGAGCTATACTGGGGCACTTGGAAAGGAGCCCAGGCCTCCCACTCAGAATCATAGCCTTGCCTCTTGCTGGCACGGCTGTTATTCCACCTCCCTGAGCCTCTGTTTGCTCATCTGTGAGACAAGGGTAACAATACCTACTTTGCAGAGGTTGAAGTAAAGTGTTGAGTGTAATGTACCCAAATCATGTAAGACATGTGGTAGGTGTTCAGCAAATCACATATGCCCTCTGTGTAAGTACAGATGCATATGGCAGGACAGATGTGGAACAGCAGGGCAGCAGAGGGGAGGCACTTGGAGGAGGCGGCCATGACCTCCCCAAGCTATTGCACGGGCACCGTGTAGGCAGTGGGAGTTATGAAGCTTAGTGGTCTTCCTCTACCCTACGCTGGCCCTGTGACCTTCGGAGAGTTAGTGAAACCTTCCTGAGTCTCAGTTTCTTCATCTGTAAAATGGCTATAAAAGGAAGTTATTTAACTCATAGGATTATCATGGGAAGTAAAAGACAATCCTTATATGTGCTGAGTTCAGTGCCAATGTAGGGAAGGCAACGAGTCGACCTTGGCCATCACCATTTGTCCTCCTGAGAATAAGATGCCCAGTGGGGCAGGGGGATGGATCCCAGCAGAGTTCACACAAGAGGCGTGAGGACAATTCTACCAAAGCCTGACACCCGATGGCAAAGTCTCCTCCCTGTGTCTTGCGCTTGAAGGAACCTCCCCTGCTTGGGCTCAGACCCATGCCTCATAAAGACGTTTCGTTCAAACCCAGCATGAGTAGCACATTTCAGGGCCCACTGGCTGCCTGGAAGAGATGGGGGCAGAGGTCTAGGGAGACCTGGAGGCTGAAAATCTGTTTTGACTTTATTGCTATTGATCTTTCCCCAAATTTCATGCAACATTAGCCTGGGATTTTGCTGCACATTCATTAATGCCAGAATGGAAGCTTCCTCCAGCCTTCTGTTCACTTTTCATTTACACCCAGTGGCAGTCTCACCAGGTGATGCCGTGAAGTGTGAATCCATAAAAACAATCAGCTGCAAAGGGCCAGAGGGTTCTTCAGCCAGCTCGGTGCAGCAGAAAGAGCCCTGGACGAAGAGGTGAACACCTACCTGCCTTCCCATCCTGACCCAGCCTCAGGTGTCATCCCCAATCTCTGGGACCTTGTTCTGCCATCTGTAAATGATATTTTGAAGGTTTTATGCACTTCCAAATGGTGATACTTCTAAAACTGATTTTAAAACCTAATCAAGTGATATATTAGTTGGGAAGGTATTTTAAGACAGAAGTATGTATATTAAACCCATTGTTTTGAAACCAGTGCTTTGAAACTCAGAATAAAAGTGGTGAGTCCCTGTTACTTAATCCATTCATTCATTCACTTACCTGACATACACCAGATACCTACTCTGTGACACACTGTGCACTGGAGAAACACTGGACAAACAGTAATAGATTATACCAACATGGTTTAGCCAATGTGGAGCTCATTTCCACCTGGGAGAGATAACAAGCATACATCATTGCAAATATGAGAAGTGTTACAAGAGCTAGGACTCTACGATAAGATGGGAAAATATAGAAAAAGTACCTAATCCAATGGAAGAAAGACTTAATGGTTAACCCAAGTTTGAGCTAAGGGAAAAAGTACATCATTTATAACCATAAACTATATATCGATTGTCTCCTGGTATGGAGAATGATTCATGAATTGGGAGATACAGACTCAAGTCAAATTCTCCCACTTCCCTGCCAGGTAATTTTTATCTGGATATGTTTTGATGATTTTATTAAATTAAAAACAAAAAGGAAGTCCTAGTTAGAGTGGAAAAAACTGTATTAAAATAATAAACTAGTGTGTAAGAAAAATAGTACAGTAAGTCCCCTACATATGAACGAGTTCCATTCCGAGAGCGTGTTCGTAAGTCCAATTTGTTCATAAGTCCAACGAAGCTAGCCTAGGTACCCAACTAACACAATCGGCTATACAGTACTGTACTGTAACAGGTTTATAATACTTTTCACACAAATAATACATAAAAAACAAACAAACAAAAAATAAAGAAAACATTTTTAATCTTACAGTACAGTACCTTGAAAAGTACAGTAGTACCAGCTACATCACTGCTGCTTTTATGCTTGCTTCCGGACATCCTGGGCTTGAAATAAAGATTCTGTACTACTGTACTCTATACAGTACTATACAGTAAAGTATCAATACATAAAAACACAACCACTTGTAGAGGATGCACACACATGACAATGTACACCAGACACGTGAATTAACTTACGTGATCGGATGTGCAAACGCATATTCGCATCTTCGAAAGTTCGCAGCCTGAAGGTTCATGTGTAGGGGACGACTGTATTAGAGAGTTGTAACCTAGTGTGCTGCCTGGCAGTCACAAAGCATCTTTAGTTTTGTCTTCTATCACTCCTTTGTACTTGTTGAGTAGTATTATGGTATTAGTTTCTTCTCTGCCCCTGAAATAAAAGCACAGTGAGTTTTCTGAGGAGCATTAGGTGATAAAAGGCTGACATTTACTTAACACAGCAAAACACAGTCTCAATTCAGGGCTGTCCAGTGTCTTGGAATAACCAACCCTTCAGTCTCCACTGAAAGGAAAGTCTCTCTGCTGCTCCCCCAATTAGGGCCGAAGTTATCTTGGCAGCTGAAGATGGTCGATGAAACTTGCTTGCTTTCTCTTTCTCACTTACCTCCTCCCCTACTTTTTAGCTGTTGTTTCCAACAACAATGGGACTGGGGTGTGGCTGAAGAGGGAGGAAACATAGGAAAGTCAGGGAAGGTCCGACTTGATTGGCACTGTCATAACATGACTTCAACTTCAGTGATCCGGGTAGAGTTAGAGCTGGCTCTCTGTCTGAAGGCATTTTCATGATCTGCTCGCAGACCAGCCCCCATTCCTAATGATCCCTCCTCTGAGGTCCCTTAATGTGGTTGGCTGCATCCCTGTTTCCAAGTGTTGGTTCACTCATTCTGTTACTCTCATAATTTCTCCAGCTTCCCTCTGGTGAGATCTGTTCACCCTTCCAGGTAGCCTTGTTCCTCAGAATTTAAGATAATTTCGGTAGCTAACACTTGTATGGCACTTACAATGTGCTAAATATTTTACCTATGTTTACAGTATGTATTATTACGTGATTACCATCCCTATTTTACAGATAAAGAAACTGAGCCTTAGAAAGCTTAAGGAATGTGCCTAAGATCTCACAGCTGGAATGTGGAAGGGCCAGGATTTGAGCTCACATAGTCTATCTTAGAGTCCTTCTTTGAACAGCTATTTTGTACTTCAGCCCCATGCTAGTTTTCTCTGGCTCATAATCCTGGGCCGTGGAGAAACTTTAATTTGAAAAGATACCCACACCCCATTGTTCATAGCAGCACTGTTTACAATAGCTAAGATATGGAAGCAACCCAAGTGTCCATAAGAGACGAATGGATTAAGAAGACATGATATAGATATATCATGGAATACTACTCATTAAAAAGGAATGAAATAATGCCATTTGCAGCAACAAGGATGGACCTAGAGATTATCATACTAAGTGAAGTAAGTCAGAAAGAGGAAGGCAAATACTATATGATATCACTTATATGTGGAATCTAAAAAAATGATACAAATGAATTTATTCACAAAACATAAATAGACGCACAGACATAGGAAATAAACTTACAGTTACCAAAGGGGAAAGTGGGGGAGGGAACGATAAATTAGGAGTTTGGGATTAACAGACACACATTACTATATATAAAACAGATAAACAACAAGGACCTACTGTATCGCACAGGGAACTATATTCAATATCTTGTAATAACATAACAAAATAATCTGAAAAGAATATATATAAACATATATACATATATTTATATATATAAATATAACATGTTTTATATATAACTTATATGTTTTATAGTTATATATATATAACTAAATCACTTTGCTGTACACCCGAAACTAACACAACATTGTAAATAAACTATACTTCAATAAAAAACAAAAAACCTTAAAAAAACGTAATTTGTCATTCCCCTGATAGAACTGAGGGGTTAAATAGTTCACTCACTGGTTCCTAGCTACCCACTTTTCACATGAGCTACTGGAGTGATCTATCTTGAACTCATTTTGATGTCTGATACGTGTCACTTTGGGGTCTCAGCTAAACTTTCCATTTCTCATCCAGCTGCAAAGTTAAATGATGCACTCTCTTTGAGCCTCTGTTTCTTCATCTATAACATAGTGATGACAACTCTTCTATATATCGTACATGGTTACTATAGAGATCAACTTATATAATAAATCCGGAATTGCTTAGGTAAACCTAAAATTTCTAAAAGAAGTGTGAAAATTGATTGGACAGTTGTAATTGTGACCTCTGCCCTTTTCTCCCTCTGGAAGTTTTCTTGTTTTGTTTTCCTTTTCTGGGATTTTGCTCTCCCATCTCTCCATATATGAATCAGATGTGGTCTTTAAGAGTCAGTTCGGAAGCCTCTTGATCCCTGAAGATTTCTTCAACTTTTAATCCCCATCCCTTTGCTATACCTGTTATGGAGTTTAATTCTGCCGGCTTTTCCAACAGTTAGTTTTATATACCTTTTCCAGGAAAAGCTACAAGTTAAGAGAATGCTCGTCATCATGATCGTCACCATCCTCATCTTCGTCCTGTTAGCTACCTAGTTTGTGCCGGACACTTTAATAGATTATCTCAGAGACTTGAGATATTCTGGCCATATTCTGGCCAAGTCTATACATGTAAAACAGTTACATAGATGAGATCACTGTGAATTGCTGAGGTTAAGAGGCCTTCCAAAGCAGCACAGCTGGAAAGATATGAAACTGAGTCATCAGTATTTTTTTTTTATTCCAAGCCCAGTGATATTTTAAATATGTATTATTTTAATTTCTGTTATATTTAGTACCAGCATCAAACCACAGCTACCACTGTCATCATCATTACCATTCTACTGTACCTCTCAAAAAAACCTTGTCCCCCTTCAGAGCTCAAGATAGTACCTAGACGGGCACAGGTTGAGTTTGTTGTGTTGCATGCAAAGAGTATTTATAAAGTTGGGTTTATAATGTTGCATTTCATTTACTAAAAAAAAAAAAAAATTATTGAGTGTGTGCTACATTTTAGTCAGTACCTTAGGTGCTGGTGATATGATAGTTAACGAAATAGACAATGTCTTTTCATTTATTTAACTTACATTTGGAATGGTTAAGGGAGGAAAAAATAATAAAATAAATATATAACACAATGTCAGCAGTGATATGTTTGATGAAGAAAAATAAAGCAGAGCAGTGCAACAGAACATGAACATACGAAGAAGCATCCTGTTTTTAAAACTCTGTATCTCAGTCACCTTCCAACAGCCTTCTTAGGAAGATTGGCCAATATTATTGCCTTTTATACAGATGAGAAAAGCTCCAGGTCATGTAATCACTACCACTTCTGTGTCACCATGGACACCTCCCTTTGACATGAGCCCCTACAGTCCAGAAACTTAGACTCTCAGTGGTATGGTTTTCATGGTGTTATGGAAACTTGAAAGATTTTTGGGTGTGCTAGCTTAGATGATTGTTAAGCAAATATTCACTTTCCATCTGCCACTGTGAGTCGGACATATTTTCTTTTCCTGTTGACATTGAGCTTGGCCATCTGGCCTACTTGACCAGTGAGATATTAGTAGGTGTAACACAAGCAAAAGCTTGATATGTGCTCTCACAGAGGAGTTTCCTTCTTGTGCTTTCTGAAATGTCCATGGGAATATGTCCCATACAGCCTGCTGGTCCAAAGAGGATGATAGGCATGTGAAGCAGACCTGAACTCAACCTGCAGTTTGCAGACGAGCTAATCCCAGCCTGAATAATCTCATCCTCATGTGGCCCATAGGGACATGAATGAATACAATCTTGAATGAAAAAAAAAAAAATTGGAGTGGTTCTTAATGGCAGTAAATGACTAATACTAGAATCGAGGATTAAATCTCACCTAGCCCGTTTTAGCTCTTCACTTTAGCCAACTTCCCTAACTTATAGACTCTGTTCCTTTGTCTGTAAAATGGTAATAAAAAACAAACTTTGTGGAGTTGATGTGATGAGTAAATCAGATGATATATGTGAAGCACCCAACATAGTAGATGCTTGATATGATTTTTCTCAATGTTCAAAAGTTTTGAGCATGCTTCCTGGTTGCCTTCTAGAAATATCCAAGCAAGCTCAGCTCCCCCGATGTGGACTCTGGCCAGGTTTTCTGGACTACTCTGGCTTGTTCCTACTGACTTCACCAGTCTTCATTCTTCTCACTCCACAGTGACTCCAACCCTTTTTCCTTTTTGCTTGATAAATTTCAATAAGCACGTAGCACTAGCTGGATAGTGCATGCTGGCATTTGAGCTTCCAGTATGTGTTTATAACTATGCTGCATTATCTTAATTACAATGATACAAGGAAGGGAGTAGGGGGGAGGAGTTGAAAAGAAAATTGTTCAGAAAAATGCTTCAAGAAAAATAACCCACAGTTAGTGGACAACAGGCCTGCAATTGTGGTTGTAACTGAAAATGGCACTATTAATGCAGTACTTATTCATTCTGTATAATAAAAAAAGGAAGCTCTTTTCACAGTTACCCAGTTCCAGATGAAATTAACATCCTGTGGCATTTCCCATAAACAGTTGTTTTGTACACATCGATGGAAACAATTAGGTTGGAAGCGAATGAGAGCTGTGACTGGAGGTTAAGGTAGGGAGGGTCAGGTACATCCAGAAGGACAAGGGTGAGAAAGGGAATTCAGACTTTGCTGAGGATGGGAAAACAGTGAAGCTCAGAGCAGGCAGTATGCTTGGTATCTAGGAGGAACAGTGAGACTTTAAGAATCGGACTTATCTTATGGGTCAGAGCCACAGAGACATTCATGGTAAGTTTGTTGAACAGGTGAGTGTAAATATTTGCATGAGTTGTGTTTACTTAAGTTTCAAGTTCAGTCATCCACAAACCCTCCTGCTCATGAAACCAGTGCCATCCTTGGCTGTCTGCCTGAACCCTGTAATCCTGCCCAAATTCCAGAGTCCGGTCATGGTCTTGCCTAACGATCTCTGCCCTTCTGCCATCCCTCATTGAGGATGATGGTGAGATGAAGAAATTTTTTCATGCCATGACTTTGTTTTATTCTTTTCTGTAATGAATGTTTTAATTTAGTTCTGTAGGCAAGCTGATCATGGTAAGTAAAGCATCAATGACAAGTCATCCTTTTATAATTGAAAAGGGGAACATTCAGGCAACCTTTGGCTGTATTGGAGTATAGTTAACCCTGAAACCATATAGTTATATATCATTCCCAAGGGGAATAACTAGGATGCATCTCAACTTCTCTTATATCCTCCAGTTTAGATCTAAGTCCTATCATTCCTGTCCATTCTAACCCCTAAATATATATGTTTTCAAATATAAACCTTGTTTTCTATTTCCTTTGACATTGTTATAGTCAAGATTTGTATCTTCTTCTATCTGGACTTATAGAGACTTCTTGAATAAGTGCACAGCCACTAGAATTGGACCTGGGTTAGTATCTTGACTCCATCAACGTTAAGTACTGGGATCTTGAACACAATTTGAGTTCTAAGCTTAATTTTTTTTCTTCTACAAAAAGCAGTTTATCGAAGTGCTTACCCCGTATGATTGTTGTGAGTATTAAATTGGAAAATTCAGGTAAAATGCTTAGCACAGTTACTGGCACATGCTGAATGGCTGAATACATTTCAGCTCTTTTTATCATTATTATCATTATGTGTTATTTTCCCTAGGAACCCTCTTCCACACTGACATCACATTGATCTTTCTTAAGTACTTCTCTGACAGTGCCACTCTTCTGATCAAAATCCATATATATATATCTTATTATACATGCCCATATAATCTTCCCTACTGTACAGACTAAAGTTCAGATGCTTAGCTTGGCATTCAGGTCCCTTCCTGATGTGGTCACAAGCTCTTTCTCACCTCGTCTGTAGCAGCATCCCTCCAGGGACACTGGACTCTAGCCATACTAAGTGGCTCATCATGTTTTGAACTGAAGATGTCTTTGGACTTGTGCTCTTTCTATATGCCACCCGGGAAAACTCTCTCATCCTTCTTTGATATACCACACCCAGCATCAAAGTGTTGCTTCAGTCCCTGTGCTTTGCAAGGGAGCGCTAAAGTCATCAGACAGGTAGCCATCTCTCCCTACTTGGCCTTCTGGATATGAACTCCACATCCTCCTCTTGTCATTTTTTTTTTTTTTTAGTGCTTGAGTCACCAGTTAATTGAATAATTCTTTTTGATGTCCAGTCCAACTTAGTCCAGCTTTAATTTAACTTCATCTTGGTGTAATTTATTGCATCGTCAAGCTCTGTGGGAATGGTCTCTAAAATGTCACCGAGATGATTGGCTTCCAGCAGGTTTGCTCCTGACTTAGATCCATGCGCCTTTGCTCATACCAGTCTCTAACTGATAGAGATGTGCATGTCTTTCCTCCACTTTCCTCCTCTGTGTTCAAACACAGCTCAGGAGGTAGATGCCTTGGCCATGAAAAGAGGCAGGTGGGAGGCTGTGGGCTTCCCTCTTGTCAATGTCTTCCTTTCTCAGGCACCATTAATTTATTACACACCAGTGGAGACTTGCCAATTTGCCACACAGCTGATGACTTGCTATATTGTATCTCAGTTTCTTCTGCTTAGAACCAGATAATGGACCAATTGTTTCTGAGCCCAGATGCATGGACAAGAGAGTTTGTATCTGCATGTGTGTTGGAGGGATGAAGAAAGGGAGTTAGGAATGGCCTCTTCCCAATCTCCTAAGTATAAGAGCAAGGCAAATTTCTTTGGGTTTCTACTAAGGATAAGACAATTCAAATTATGATTTGTTTCTTCCTCTGTAATTATTGAAAGGCACTTAAAATTAAAAGTAAAGCCTCGAGTTGTAAATTCACAGAATAATGGATTTTTAGGGTTATCATTGGTCTGAGCTGTCTTTTAGTCCATCTTTTCTATTTAATACTTGAATCTCCTCTATGTTATTTTTGGAATGTGACACGTTTGCCTACTTACTTCCAGTTTCAGAGGACTTAACTAGCCCCACTAGCTCTTCTTTCCATAGTTAGAAAGCTCTGTCATGTAGTGTGCTCATAAGTAATCAATATTACTATCATGATTGTTATTGATATTATTATTCTTAAGATCATGGTTCTTAGTACCACACAGATCTGAGTTTGAATCCCAGCCGTCCCACTTACCACCTAGGTTACCTTACTCTAGAGGTTCCCAACCAAGGTGATGTGGCCCTCAAGGGGTATTGGGAAATATCCGGAGATACTTTTGGTTATCACACCTCAAGGAGGAGGCTAATAGCATCTAATTGGCAGAGGCCAGGCATGCTGCTAAATATCCTACAACACACAGGACCATTCCCCCAGCAGAGAATTATCCAGGCCCAAATGTCAGTAATGCTAAGATTGAGAAATCTTGCCTTAGTCAAGGACCTTAACTGTCTCAGGGTCAGTTTTCCCATCTGTAAGAGAGAGATGAGTAGAATTTGCTTCACGACATCATTGAGAATTACGTGAACTTATATCTGCAGAGCACTTTAGCAGGTACCTGGCCCAGTGTAAGCACTCAAGAAAATAGCTCCTGTAATTATAACATATATAATGCATGTATCATGGTGCGTGGGACATAGTTAACAGTAATAAGAATATTAAACATTGGTATTATAAGTACTAATAATACTACAGCCCTTCAAATAGTAGAAGGCAGGTGAGTTTACTTTTTATAGTGTCTTTATTGTTTCTTATGATTCCATTGCAAGCTTTCATATTAGTCTAGCTTGTCGTCTCTGGATCTGTTCTATTTTGCTAATAATATTCTTAATGTGACACTCAGATCTCAACACAGTTCTCTAGGTGTGGTCTGAACAATGCGCAGTAGAGACGTCCCGTTCTTCGTTCCAAGACTTTATGCTTCTTTTAATGTAGCCCCAAAATATGTTACCTTCTCAGTGGTCACCTTACTGTTAACTTACATTGAGATCTCTAATGCCCAAATTATTGAATGGAAATGATGGGTAAGGAGAGAGAGGAATAACGCCCAGCTGAACATGTGTTTATAAAATTTATGTTATTGGTGAGGACTCCAAAAAAACCTACTTGGACACCCACATCTAATCCAGGCATGCAAGGTCCAAATTCTAGACATTTAAATCAGGAGATGAGTGATGAGGGATAAAAGGTGAAGAAGGAGAGGCAGACTCAGAAGAGAAATAGCATGTGTTGTTTATAATCCTGGAGTACCCGTTTTCAGAACAGTAGCTGGAGCGTGAGCCCCCTTCCAGGGCCATCAGAATCTCCAGTGTTGCTACTGGATGAGCTGAGTTTGGAGGTTCTCTCACAGCTTCTACGCGTCTCTCTCTGTCTCTTTTTTTAATCACATTTCTCTACTTCATTGTGCACATCTAGCAAAATGAGAGCATTCCTCAAGACCCATCCGCCCGTGCACGCAGGCTCCCTGAACAAATGGCTCCCTAGGATGGATCTCTATTATTTCACCAAAAAACATCAGAGGAGGAATTTGTTCTGCTCCACTAAAGACATGATTTCCAGTCCTCTCTCCTGCCTTAGCTCAGTTTTTTTTGGCTGCTCCCTGGGAAAACGGTAGAGAGAAAAAAGGTATCCATAATACTTAGCTGAGACAGTTTAACCAGGCTAAATAAGGGAAAAGAAGATAATTCAGGATTATCTAACTTTGGAATAAAAATAATTCCTAAGATGCATATGTGAGCCCGGACAGCCCCACC
Source organism: Balaenoptera acutorostrata (assembly GCF_949987535.1). Lineage (NCBI taxonomy): Eukaryota > Metazoa > Chordata > Mammalia > Artiodactyla > Balaenopteridae > Balaenoptera > Balaenoptera acutorostrata. The sequence continues at coordinate 108,290,405 of NC_080069.1, read as the reverse complement.
ATTCCATAGGCTGACCCCCTCTCTGCTTCTCCCACATCCTTCTTTGGTTTCTCCTCCTATTTGCGTCATATCAGCAGTGGTTAAGATCAGAGAGTCAGGCCAACTTGGGCTCCAGGTCAGGCTCTGCTCCCATATGGGGATACTAATGTCACCCACTTTCCAGGCTGGTGGTGAGTGGCATATGAGGCAGCAGTGCCTGGCATAGAGTAGATACTCAACAGGTCAACAAATATGCGTTTATAGTATAACTGGTGTGCTTATTTAAATCTTTCTTGTAGATACCCTCATCTCCATTTAGTAAATGAACAGAATAACCAAGGTTCAGAGAGGCACTGCCATTGTACGCAAGGGTGAGCAAATGCTAAGAGGCAGATCCAGGATTTGAACCTCAGTGCAACAATAAACTCATTTTGCATCGAGTTTTTACCATGTAGTTTTGTCTTACCTCTTTGTATGTATACTGTCTCACATGAATCTCACAGGCATTTTTATTTCCTGTGGCTCAGAGCAGCCTAGTGAGGGGTTCAAAGTCACACAGCAGCTGAGCTGAAACTGAAGATCTGGTCTTCTTTCTCCACATCTGCTGAGTTTTCAGTTCAGGATCCCCTGCCGTCCCCTCCCCCCACTGTCGCTCTCTAGCCGTCTGCTTGCATTTTTGTGTGGCGGTGGCATGTAATCACACATAATAAAGCAAGGCTGCTCTAACTGTCATGTGGAAATGGGAAACTGAAATTGTAAGCCATTAAATGGAAAATCCCAAGCCTTATAGTAATGCCAACTCAGCCTCAATCCATTATTGTCTATATATTTAGCCAGTCTATTTTTAAGAGTTTAATATTGAGAAATAGGACATATTTATAATGCAGCTGCATTCATCTCACTCTGAAATCCCTGCCATTTGCTATAGTTGACTTACATGTGTTTAAATTTATAACCACTTTCTTGCGCTGGGAAGATTTGCCCTTAGTTTAAAGGAACATGGGTGGAAAGTCTGCCAGTTGAAGAGGTGAGAACTTTCCCAGTTCCGTGTTCTTCTCCCCCACATCAGCATGGGTCGGTAATGCATCTGTGTCACCATGTATATTTTTCATATCTCTCCTTTGGTGCCAAGTCATATACAATGTGAAACATTTTTTTTTCATTCATTCAGCAAGCACAGCCCAACCCTGAAAGCTCTGAATGGATGTGCTAGCAGTCTTCATGCCACTGAAGAGAGACATCTCGGTTTCAGGTGGTTGTTATTTCTGGGATTATTCTTATAATTATCATTCATATGGTCTAAAGGGAAGCTGGCTAAGAGGGGTTCCTTTCATCCGCTCCAATGTGGAAGTCTATTCATTAAACCGTGTTTATCGGTCCCATTCCAAAACAAGCCATGGTGAGGTGTATGAAGCTATTTGTCTAGCTCTGCTATTTATAGGCTATATGACCCTTGAAAAATTAATCTTGTGCCTCCCTTACCCTATTGTAAGATGGAAATTTGTCAGTCAGTCATTGCCACAATAATGCTACCTAATAAAAAACTATGAAATCTCAGTGGCATCCAGTAATAAACATTGACTTTCCAAGTGTCTGCGGATTAGATGGAGTGTTGTGCACATCTCAGATGGATTGCTTCTCATCTACAGATTGGCTGGTGTCAGTGCCCTAGGCTGTAGGATTAGGGTGACTCCGCTCCATGCTGAAGAGCTGTGAGTTCACTATATGTCCATCATCCTCCTTGGACTGGTAGGCTTCTCATGGTGGTGGCAGGTATAAATGTTTGAGCAGACATGTGTGATGCCTCTTGAAGCCTATGTTCATAACTGGCACACACTGACTTCTCCCCACATACCACTGGACACAACAAGTCACATAGCCAAGAACAAATCAAGGGGCAATGAAGTACACTCCATCCACAGTGAAGTTATAGCAAGAGGTAGGTACAAGGAGTGGTGAAAAGGCTAAAAGTTCCATGTACCATAGTCATTATGAGAATTACATTCAACCATGGCTTGTTTACTTTAAAATAATACCTGTTACATTATAAACACTCCATAAATGGTAAATATTATTATTCTTGTGATTACGTGACTAGTGAGGTGTTCTTGGCAAATTGGAATGCTACATTTAGGTGAACCTCAGTAACAGATCAACCAGAAACATCCAAGCTAACTCTCTGGGGGAAGAAGTGAAACCAGGAGGAGGTGAAATTTCTGGGAAGGAAGAGAGTAGGGGTTAGAGAGTGGGATTCTCCCTTCCCTGCCAACCAGATGCCAGAGAAACAACGTCCTCTGGCTCAAAATGATGGAGTTAGGTCTTCATAAGCAACAGATCTCTCTCTCTCTCTCTCTCTCTCTCTCTCTCTCTCTCTCTCTCTCTCTCTATCTCTCTTTTTCTCTTTATATATACCTATATATAATCCCACATGTTTGCCACAGTGCGCCTTACATTCAGGACCTGGTGATCTCTTAGAGGTCACAGCACAAACTTGATGAGAATGAAAGAGCAAGATACGAGAGTGGACAGGGGGCCATGAGCAGAAGATCTATTTCCAGGCTTAGTGTAACAGCCATACCCAGGTCCCAGGTTAGGCTAGATCCAAGGTGTAACCATGGGGGTTGGCTGACGTAGAGTGCAAGCCCTGGGTGTCCCTGGGGTCAGGGAAGATGGTAAGATTTATACATGAGAGCACAATAGGGAGGTAGAGTCCTTAGTCAAAGGCACTGAGTTACCCACAAGGGAAGTGGAGAACCTAGTCTGTATTAAACTTTGACTCAGTGCAAGGCCTTCGGCAAGCTTATGTCACTTAAGCTTACTAACAGGAATGATAATAAAGGCTATACTTTGTTGAGTGCTTAACCCATTTTACATACTGTGCTAAGCACTTTGCATATATTACTGCTTTGAATCTTAACCAAACCAAGTAAACAAACAAACAGAACCCCACAGTTCTTGAGAGAGATTTATGCTCAAGGTTTTACATGGAGAACTGAGGCTTACAGAGGTTAAGTCCCATAATGGATAAGTGATAGAATGAAGGTTAAACCCAGGTCTGTCAGATTCTTAAACAACATGCACTTGCTAAACCCAGGGTATCTGAGATAAATATAAAAGGCACAGGAAAGGGTAGTGAGGCTGGATAGCAGGGCTCTCAAAAGAGGTGGACCTTTTGAACTGTAGTCTGGGAAAGGAGGTAGGAGTCCACAGAAAGAGCCGGACCAGTCTTCATAGCTCAAAAGATGGATTTTCTTTATAATGAAATCATCTCTCATGTCAAGCTCTTGAAAAACCAAACTGTGTGGGATTTACTCTACAGTTCTTGCCCCTTTTTCCTGCTGATGCTCCCCTTTATGTCATCCTCTTTACCTGGTTCTGCATTCTTTAAGGGTCGGGCAAGTTCACATCTCCTCTGGGGATTTTCTATAGCTTTTCCACATGCAAAAGGAATTAGAGGATACATTTCCAGCCGTCTCATCACCAGGCATTTAGCACACTGTGTTTTTCTTATCTTTATCCGTCTCTTCCACTAAGCAGTGCTGTGTTTTAAAGAAGGCTCGACGTTCAGTTCATCGCTGCATCCCCAGTGCCCATCTCTGGATACAGCACCCAGTAATGGTGTTGGGTGAAGAATTCCAGTTGTAGAATGTGGGTGGCCCTCTAGTCACAGGGAGCGCTAAGCCATATACATAGCCTTCCTGTGCAGTTATAGAAAGGATGAATCTAGGAGAAGAATCTGACTAGTGACTACGAGTTCCGTCAGATTCTGGGCATGCACATGCCACCCGGGGTTGGGTAGAAGACCTGTATTTGCTATGACCAACGGTTTAAGATCTTTTTGGCAGAAACAGTATTAACTGTCATCTTTAAAATGCTTACTCTGTATCAGCATTTGTGATAAGCATTTTAACATCTCATTTAATCCAAAAACAGCTTTATGAATTTGGAATTGCAAGCCTCATTTTAACACTTGGGGAAGCAGAGGCTCTGAGTGCTTAAGTGATTTGCCCATGTTTTGCAGCTGGTAAGACACATAGCTAACATTCCAAACTATGGCCGATTCCAAAGCCTTTCCATAGCCATGCCTTGCCACCAAGGTGGTAATAAAGTGACCAAGAAGTCTTTGGCCCAGCCTATCTAGTTGCTTCACCCTTTCTCCCTTGAATAGGACTTGTTGATTTGTGGTATCAACTCCAGCCCACCCTTTGGAAATCTCCTTTGCCTCTATGGTCTCTATAAAATGGGAGGTGGTAAAGACAGCATTAGTTGAGAGAGGTGAAAGTGCTTTGCAGACTGAAGCAAGCAGTGCCTGTGGTTATTGCATTCATCTTGTTGAAAGCACATTTCATTTACATTTATAACTACAAGGCCATGGAGCTGCAAGGAATCTTCAAGACCATCTGTGTCCTGGGTAGGAACTGTGGAACCAGCTGCACAGAACCTGAATGGTATTGTGTTTTTAACAGAGCAGAGGAAAATATCACTACATTTAATTCAGTCATTCAAACTCAATGCAGTTCTCCAGCAGAAATTATGATCAGTCTACAAGTCTGCAGTATTAACTGGCAGACCCAAGATAGTGTATATAAGAAAAGGCTAGTCCCAAGTTTTCCAATTTATATTTGTTGCTGTTTGTTCATTTGTCTTGTCTGCTGGCACTTGTTTGAAGATAAGCTGTGCCAGGCACCAAAGGTTTAAGAAAATATATGGAAGAAAAAACTAAAAAGTAAGAAAATTCTATCCATCAATTTTATCCCTGAGAATTGGGAAGAGCTGGCCATTTTAAAAAAATGCGTACATGGGTTTTAAATGTATTCTAGTCATGGAGCATTCTCATCTGGCTAGGGAATACTGGCTGGCTGTTTTCTTTGCTACTTTTTTCTTCTTTCATGAAAAGATGACTCCTATATGAAATGGAATGTCGGGTTCTGGAACTGGATTCTCACAACTTCCAAATTTGATGGTTCTTTGCGTTTATACCAGGTCTTCCTAGCTGAGATGTTCTTTAGGGCTGGGATGTCTTCTCTTATTACCTATGCCCCCACAAACCTGACATTTGAGTGTGCCCAGCCCAAAGCCTGGATATGAAAATTGAGGTCTATATTAGGGTTCTCCAGAGAAACAATCAATAGGAGATGTAAATATAGACACGTGTAGATACATCATCTTTTGGTTATATACATCCCATCTGTCTGTCTGTCTATCTGTCTATCTATTGATATCTAGAGAGATTTAAAGAATCATCTCATGTGACTGTGGAAACTGACAAGTCCAAAATTTTCAAGGTAGGCTAGGAGGCTACAGATCCAGGGAAAAGTTGTCACAGCTCAAGTCTGAAGGTAGCCTGCTAGCAGAGTTCCTTTCTCCTTGCGGGGAGGTCAGTCTTTTCTCTGTTAAGGCCTTCAGTTGGATGAAGCCCACCCAGATTATGGAGGGTTGTGTTATTCAAAAGCTACTAATTTAAATATTAATGTCATCTAAAAAATACTTTCACAGGAACATCTAAGAAGATGTTTGACTAAACATCTTGGTACCACAGCTTTGCGAAGTTGACACGTAAAATTAATCATCATAAGATCTGAGGTTAAGATGATCCTAGAATTTGGGGAAATGGGGTGGAGAAGTAGAAATAGGAGACTTGAGTGCTGGACCTTGGTCCGCTGCTGACTTTTATCATGACTTTGTCTCATGGTGCCTCTGTTTTCACATCTGTGTAAAAGGGAAAATGTATATTCTCTAAAATAATTTTCAAAGTGAATATCTTACAATGCAGATGCCTTTCACAATGAGTGAATGAATGAATGAATGAATGGATGGATGAGCAATCATAAAGCTGAAGAGTGAGAGGAAGTTGGGTTGTGGCCACTCTTGATCACTTACTGTGTTCCAGAAGCTCTGTTAGACAATTATGTACATAATTATGTTTAATCCTCCCAACAACCCTGCAGACATTCAGGGAAACTGAGAGTCGTAAAAGAGAAGGGAGTGGCTCTAGTTCACACAATGGCAGAGCTGACATTGGAACTCGGGTGGGCTTTCTCACACTTTGCACTAGGCAGTATGGCCAAGTAATACCCACCTTTTGCTTGGTTCTCTGAACATAGTTCTGTAGTGAGACAAAACTGACCACGCAGGGCATGAGCTGAGCCTAGAACCTCCAGGCTGGACAGTCTTGACCATCGACACTGAACAAGGTTCCTTGGCAGAGCAGGTCAGACTCCAGTCAAGTTGAGCCCCTGACTCCAGCCAGGACCAGATTGCCGGGAGCTCCTTGCCCAGGTGATTTAAGAGGGGCTGAGCTTTTAGAGTCACTTTCCAGGCTCAGAGAAGTCATATCCAAACTCAAAGACTGGGATATCCATGTCCATCCACCGGGAAGGACAGAAAGAGTAAGTGTGCGGTGGTGCAGTGAATGGAGCCCGGCATCAGAGTCATCGTAACCTGAGTCTAAATCCCAGCTCTGCCATTTTTAAGGGTGTGACCCTCAAAGCTTAGTTAACTTCTCTGAGCCTCAGTTTCCTCATTTTTAAACAGCTAATGACACTTACCTTTCAAAGTTGTTAGGAGGAATAAATGAGAAAACATAAAGAAATGCCAGCCTCCTTGCCTGGCAGAGAATTGGTGAAGTTTTCAAGAATTGCGAATTTTCTTCTTATGTAGGCTGGGTGAGTCTAGAAAAATTAAAGAGGGTAATGATAAAGGTGATACAGGAACTGGAACCCAAACCCATACAAGTTACAGTGATAGAACATCCCAGGCTGTGCGGGGGAGAGAACAGCGCGTGAGTGTTTGAATGGGGACTTGCTGAATGCCAGTGTAGACAGGGCATGCAGTGCCTGTTCTTCAGGGCCGAGTATCAGGCTGAAGCTTGCCTGTTGGCTGGAAACAAACACAACCCTTATGCCTTTGCAGTGGTACTCGGGGTCTGCCTTCTCCTTTCCCTTCTCTCGCTGTCTCTGTCTCCTCTCCTGTCCTTCCTACCCTTCCCTTTCTGTTCTCTCTGTATTATTTTCCAGCTCTCTCCCCTCCTTTCCACTCTTCTTTGCTTCCCTTTTCACCCCCTGCCCTTGATTACTGAGCACAGTTTTCCTTGCCATTCTTGTTTTCGCTCCCTCCTCCTTTTTTCTCTCCTCTTTTCTCTCTCTGTCTTGGCTTGGGGGCCGGGGCTTCTCTCCACGGTCCCCAGTGGTTCATTCCCATTAAGCTTGACAGTCTCTCATATGTCAATTAGAAAGGGCTGCTTCCCCCTCTTCACCCTCCCTTTCCTGGGCCTGCTGTGATGCTCAGATCAAGCACCATCTGTTGCATTCATCCAGGCGACGGGTGAGCACTTTGCTGCTCTGGGGAGGCAGAGCTCAGCGGGTACCAGGAGGTAACGTGGCTTGTTTGGACAACTTGATATATTGATATTGATAGAGCTACCGAATGGGATTGAGAGGGAAGGGGTCAGGAGAGAGTGGTATGGAGGATGAAATAGGCCGTGGAGGGGTTTGCATAAGCACCTCCCCCTCTAAGCCTGTCTGGGCTCTTGGCACTGTCGCCAAGGCGAGAGCAGCCAAACAGATGGATGGGATCTGCCATGGTCGGGATCAGAAACCCTTGCAGCTCCCTTGCAGCTCAGGGGAGCAAACCTTGCCTCTCTGAGTGTCTTCCTCTCCTCCCAGCTGGTCAAATCTGCATCAGCTTAGGAGAAAGTAAAGCAGAAATAACAGGACGGGAAGAGGCTGACCTTTAGGAATTGCTGAATGTCAGAGCCTCGATGAAAAGGGATGATGTATCAGTCAAGGTTCCAGCTGGGCAAAGAAGGCACCCTCCAATGGGATTTTTAGGTGAAGTTCAACGAAGGTACTATTTATAGAGGTGTAGACAGAGTGAAGGGAATCAATGGGGAGGGGGTATTGAGGCACCAGGAAAAATAACTATCAGGAAGCCACCACTAATTGCTAGAACTGAAGGTGCAGGGAGAGGACATGGTTTTGCTGGAGTCTGGGGAAAATGGATTTGTGGGAAAGCGGCCCTGGCAGAAGCTGTGGTTGTTGAGTGTCCCCGTCTCTATCAGAAATACGATGCAGAAACAGGAAGGGAGTAAGGGAAGACATCACCTCAAATTCCCTCCTCCCATATCCTGCCAGAGCATCTCCCTGGGCAAACTCAACTAGTAGCCAGATAAGAAAGATCTGTGAAATAGCCCCTTGAGGGTCTGCCTCCAGGCCATAGAGTGGGGCAGAATGAACCTGTTGGTGGAAGACGGATCTGGGGGTGCAAAGGGAGATCAGGCAGTGCAGATCAGGAATGGTTACATGTTCCGTAGCCTCCACTGTGCCAGAAGCTAATATGCGTCACCACTACACACACTGCCTCTCTGCCTGTTCCAAAGAACGCATGTGTGGGGCCTCCACAGGGTCCAGTTCTCTCTGTGAGTGCGAGACCCACATAGCTTGCTGTCTGCTCAACACCTCTCCACGTAGACATCTGGGAGGCACCAAGGGCTCTCACCTAAAACCAAACTCAGTTCACTCCTCTTTCAGTGTCCCTCCTCTCACTGAGAGGTACCATCGTTCTGCTTCTGTGGATGCCAGAAGGCCAGGAGTCATCCTCTCTACCTCGCTCTCCCTTATCCCCCTTTTCCAATAAATCACCACATTCTCAGGGAGGGGTACCTACAAAATAACTCTCAAATGTGCTCCCTGCTCTATCTCCACTGTTCTAACATTTCTGTCTCTACTCTCTCTCCTGCTCTGTCCCTATCTCCACCTCTACTACCTAGCATCTCCTACAAGGACTTCTGTAATGTGGTACCACCATCCTAGTTGGTCTTCTCACTTCCATTTCTGTCCTTCTCCAATGCATCCTTTCTACTGCCAGAGCGATCTTCTCTAAGTGAAGATCTGATCAAGTCACTTTCCTATCTAAAACCTTCAGTATGTTCTATTCTTAACAAGGCCCAGAAGAGTTAGGGTCAGGGTGGGGGTTAGGGTGAGGGTCAAGGTTAGCATTAGTATTAGGATTTCCTGCCTCTCTAGCATTATCTCACACCGCTTGCTTTCAGCATTTCAGCCCCAGTGGTGATTGCAGCCCCTTGCATATTCCCTCTCCCCGAGGGGTCTTGGTTTAGACTCTTTCCTCTGACTCCTTTGCTTTCCTCACCTCCCCTCTCCCCCGCAGCTTCCTTGTCACCTGATTATCTCATACTCTTTCCAGATTTTAGTCGCAACTGCTCACTTCCTTGAAGCAAGTTTCCATGGTTTTCCTAGACAAGGTCTTATTCCTCTACTGGAGCCTCTTATATCATCTTTCACCTCTCCTTTATGGTATACATCAGTTTTAAATTTTACATTTCTCTGTCATTTATTTCATTACTATTGGTTTTCCTGTCTACATGGTGAGCATCACGAGGGGGTTTTGTTTGTTGTTGTTTTCACCATCTTACCCTGCTATGGACTGAAAGTCAGCCTTAACCCCCCCATTGTGACTGTGACTTTGTCTACTAGACCCACCAGAGCAAAATGCCACAGACTGTGTGGCTTAAACAACAGACATTTACTTTCTCACAGTTCTGGAGGCTGGAAGACCGAGATCAGGGTGTCAGCATGGTTGGCTTCTAGTGAGGGCTCTCTTTTTGCCTTGTAGATGGCTACCTTCTCTTCGTGTCCTCACGGGGAGATCTTACTCTCCTTCTAAGGCCACAGTGCCATAAGATGAGGGCCCCGATTTTATGATCTCATTTAATCTTAATTACCTCCTAAAGATCCTGTCTCCAAATATAGTCTGCTATAGACTGAATTGTGTACTCCAAAATTCACATGTTGAAACCCTAACCTCCAATGTGACTGTATTTGGAAATAGAGTGTTTGATAGGTAATTAAAATTAGATGAGAACATATGGGTGGGATCCTAATTTGATAGGATTGGTGTCCTTATAAGAAGAGAAAGACTTCTCTCTCCCTCCCTCCCCCTCTGTCTCCATCTCTCCCTCTCCTCCCCCAACATGGATGCACCAAGGAAAGGCCACGTGAGCAGACAGTGAGAAGGCAGCCGTCTTCAAACCAGAATCTGACCTGTTTATGTTATCGAGTCTATGATTTTTGTTATGCAAGTCCAAGCAGACTAAAGACATATTTTCTGAAAATACTGTAGAGTGAATGAATGAGTGAGGAGACAAATGAATGCGTGAATTTTCACAGATGTGTGTGGGTCCCTCCCTTGGAGGATTCCAGACAGTGGCTTGCTCTGGACTTTTGACCACAGTTTAGCCCAACTCTTACAATTTTGTGCAAATCGCTCTCCTCTCTGGGTTTAAAGCATCTGGATTGGGCATGACAGTGCTTCTCAGAATTAGACTGTAGCTTCTTGCTGGAGGGTTCTGTATCCTAGGCTTGGAGTAGGGGGCCCATGTTTGGGATTTTCTTCTTGGCTCACCTTTATGTAGACCTAACTGAGATACCTGGGGAGACAGATAGCAAGAGAAGCAGGTATGTTACACTACTACAGGGTCATTTGTATTGTCAATTATCTTTTCCTTAGCAAACACAAATGCCCCTCTATGTCCCTAGAGATGAGGCTTCTCACAGAGCCCAATACCCAAACCAGCCCTCTGGGTATGACCTACCCTGCAGACACATGTGTGTCTAAGCTGATAAACTTTCCTGGGAAAACAGGATCTCCTTAAAATTGGTGTTGGGATGTTCAGAAGCCTTCTTTGTCCACTCTGGGAAAAGCTCATCAAAGAAACAGGAATCTTTAACACATCCCATTCCTTGTCATCAGACAGCAATGTAGCTTAAACTGAAGAACTTTCCCAGCCTCTTGAGACATAGGTGGAGGGAGGGTTGAGTCTGAAGATTTCAAAGTCAGGGCTGTCCTTGGAGATTTCTCAGAACAAAGACACTGAGATCATTCAGCCAATCTTCTTTTCTTCTTTCTCATTTCCTCTCCTTTTCTTTTATGTTGGCTCTCTCCTTCTTTCTCAAGTTTTTCTTTCTTTTTTTTTTTTTTTTTTACTTTTATCTTCTACCTTTTTTCCCTCTGCCCTTCTGCCATCACTCTCTCCATTCTCTATAACTTTCTACCAGTCTCAATTTTGAAATTTCTGAAAATGTGGCTACCAGCAGCTCCTTGGAGGATATTGAAACAAAAGGAATGTTGGAGTAGGATTTAGAAGGCTTGACTCTACCGCTTGCTAGCTTGGAGCTAGTTGTATGCCTTGTTTGGGGTGGGGGGGTCTTCAATTTCCCTTAGTAAAATGGGGCTCTTGTACCAAGTGATCTACGTATCACTGCACTGCAGTTTTGTCTCCTGAAATATTGTTTGACCCATGTACTGCCGTCTACCTTTATTGCCACTGTTCTGGTTCAGGCATTATTGCCTCTGGCTGGCTCCTGCAAAAGCCTCTGTACAGGCCTTTGTCCTTGCTTCTGTGTGTATTCTCCATACTCTGGTTGGTAATTGTTATCACAGGGGCGTAATTGGAACATGCCAGTTTCCTGTTTAAAACCTTTCAATGATCATCTTTTGCCTTTGGGATAAAATCCAAGCTCCGCAAGGTGGCTTACAAGGTGCTCTGCCCTCTGCAGCCTCATCTGCTCTTCCCGGGCTCCACTGCAGCCACGCTGAACTCCTTTCAGTGACTCAAGCACCGTGTTCTTTCTGGCTTCAGATCTTTGCACATGCCTCTCCGTCCACCCAGGGCACTCTCTTATCCCAAATCTTTTCTGCAACTCCACCCTGATTCTGTCTTCTTTGCTAATTCCTACTCCTGTTTAAGGTCTCAGTGGAGGTATTGCCTCCTCCTCCAGGAAGCCTACCTTGACTCCCAGGATTGGTGAGCTGACCCTTCTTGGTGCTCCTCTGGTACTCTGTACTCCACTGTCACGGAAGTATTGCACAGTGTTGGAAATGCCTGGATATGTGTCCTACCAAGCTATGGATTCCTTGAATCATGGATTGTGTCAAACTTTCACCATCATATCTCAAGGGCTTGGGGCAGTACCCTTGAGAACACAGTCGGTGTTGAAGAAATAAATGCGTAAGCCAGCAGATTCATCTCTACTGGCCCCTATGGCTTCTGCATCATCACTGGGTCCGGGAGGGAGCTCCAGACACTCCGGGGGGCCAGGCCCAGTCCTCCAGGGGCTGAGGGTGGGCCGAACCCTAACCTCAGCCCCGTTGCCCACCCCGTAGCGGCAGCTGAGGCGACGCAGGAGCCAGTGGAGTCCCTGATGCAGAAGTTCAAGGAGAGTTTCCGTGCGAACACGCCCATCGAGATCGGTCAGCTGCAGCCAGCGCCGCGCAGTGCCTCGGCAGGGAGGCGGAAGAGGAGGAGCAGGTCCCGAGGTAGGTCCTCCCAGAGCCTCTGGCCAGGATGTCCGCCCGCTGTGCCCAGGTCCTTAAGGTGCCAGGAAGAGCTATGCCCTCTTCCCCCTGCTTCCCTGTGCACACAGAACCCACGCCACTGTCCCCCTGATAAGTCATCTCAGCTGAGGTCTTGCAGCGAGAGGACCTGTGTCCCTGGGTGTAAAGCTAACCTCTCTGAGCCCCAGCTGCCTCATCTGAGAACGGGAATGAAATGCCCATCTTCCAGAGAGGTTGAAAAGGTTAGCAACAGTCTATGGAAAGTGCCCAGCACAGTACCAGGGTACAGCAGATGCTCTTCAAGTTGTAGCTGGTGTCACTTTGGAGAGTGTGAGAAAGCCAGGATGTTCTCGTGGAAAACATCCTCAGACTGGGATCACAGAACAGGGTTTGGACCCACTCTTTAATAGCCTGAGTAATCTAGTGGTCAAAGCAGGAGTCCTGTGTATTAGACAGAACTGGATTCAAATTTTGGTTTTGCTGTTACCTAACCCTGTCGCCTTGGGCAGTCCCTCCACTTCCCCAAGCCACTCCTCTCTGCCCAGCTTTCTGTAACATCTCAGTGCAGTGCACAGCCAGCGTGCAATCAAAAGTAGATTTTTCCCTCCTCCTCCTTTTCCTCATCCTTGTCCCTGTCTCTCCTCCCCAACGTTATCATCATTATCATCATCATCATCGTCTCCTTTCTCTGACCTTCTCGTGACCTTGTGTCTGGGACGAACCCCCTCACCATTGCCTGATTTCCCAATGTCGTCTTTATCCTTCTGTGCACTCAGTGGTCTCCAGCCAGTCAATCTTCCTCTTGACTTTTACTTCTCTAGTTCCTGTAACTTGATTTTGATTATGTCATTTCCCTTCTCCCGTAAGTTCAGTGGTTGTCCAGGGTCTTCAGAAGTGTTCGTGCTAATGAAATGGCATTTGAGGCCCCCAAAGAGCTCCAGTCTCTCTGCTGACTCTTCTAAATCCATGTGTCCCCACTTCCACGTTTCTTTCCAGGCCAGTTTCTCCGCGTGAAAACCCCTATCTAGTCCCTATGAATAGTCTTTGGCATTTATTGACACGTACTCCAGGCAGCAGGCTAAATGCTGTACGTATCTTATCTCATTTGATCCTCAGCAACCCTATGAAACAGGTACGGTGATGATGCCCATTTTACAGATGATATCACTGAGGCACAGAAAGCTGCAACCACCTGCCCGAAGGAACATCCTAGCAATTATCAGAGCCAGAAAGAACTAAGCAGTCTGAGTCCCAGACTTTTTAAATCAACCATAAGGTTCTATCCTGGTGAAGCCCTACCTTTCTTTCCAAGCTTAACGTGCGTGACGTATATTGGCAAACACATCACTGACTGTCACCATCACAGTTCACCCTGGATTCTCCCATGTGTGAATTCTCCCACATCTTTATCCATGTGTTAAGCACTGACTTCATTTTTGTGTAATATCATTTGCTTTTGTCTGTCTCTCTCTTTAGCTAGACAGTGTTCTTTGAAGGCGGGAAATATCTTATTTGAATCATCTTTGAATTTCTGGGTCTAAATCAATGTCTGCACACATAGTAGACACTTGTTATTTGCTGAGATAATGTCTAGGTCTTAATCCTGTGAATTCCTGTATCCGGTGAAAAACCGAGATCTACACATTTAGGTGAGCTCATAAATCGAGGCAGAATTTGATGATGGAGTTCCTTTTTGGAACTCGTGGTAAACCCCAGGTTGAACCATTGTATAATGATAAAGAAAAGTTGTTTTGAGGTCAGCAATGTCTGAGTGCTAATCCAGCCCTGTCAGTTTCAACTTGCTTAGCTTTGGAAGAGTCACTGGATGTCTCTGAGCCTCAGTTTCCTCTTCTGTAGAATAGGGATGCCAATCCCTACATCAGAGGATTGCTGTAAGGATCTGATGAAATGATGGATATAGACTACCTTGGAGTGCTGAGCTAATGTGTATTAGGAACTGAATAAATGCTATCTTATATTTGTCATGGCTTGGGCATTCAGGATCACTTGTAATTTCTCTCAGCTTTAACTAGCCATCTTTATTGCTCCAATATTCACCAAGAATCTCCTTCCCATATCCTCTCTAGAAATATGGCCCCCATAAATACACTTGACTCCAAGTCCATAACCTCCCTCCTCTTCACTATCAATCTGAATTTCTTTCCTTAGTGTCATATCCTAAACATTTTTATGTCAATGAATTCTTCCAAAAACAATCTCTTTTATGTACCATAACTGTCTTAACGAGGCCACTACTGTAAGGCATTTGGGCTGTTTCTAATTATTTGCCCATTATAAACAATGTCATGTAGAACCTTTTTTTTGCATAAAACTTGACCTTCACTTTGGAGTCTGTTTTCCCCTCTTGAATTGCAGAATTAGATTATTCATGAAATCTATTGTTTGACAGACTCTAATTGAATATCAAGTTATTTTAATTTATAAGTTAGGTGGGAACTAAGAGAACTGATACAGGAAGAAATTCATTTTGTCCTCCCTTTCTTTGTCACCATTATGACCACTGCCACCTTTTATCTCTTGCTTCTGACTATACCCTCCTTGAGATTCTCCCCAAAGCAAGCCAGAGTAACCTTTTTAGAAAAATAAACAAGATAAGGTCACTGTTCAGCTTAAAATTCTTCAGTGGTTTCCTGTTATCTTTAGAACACAGTCCAAAGTCTTTGCCATGGCCTGTAGCTTCTGTTCCATCTGAATCTGTCCCTGCCTTCTTCGCTCACTTGGCATTTCCTTGTGCTCCAGGCACAATGACTTTCATCATGTTCCAGGAACACAGCGAATAGAGCCCCAGTGTAGGGTCTGAGAACTTGCTGTACTTCTCCTTGCCATGTCTCTTTTTGTCCCCCAGATTCTCTCCTGGCTGGCCCCTTCTCACCTTTCAGCTCCTAACTCAAATGTCAGCTCCTCAGAACCGTCGTCCATGACTACCCAAACGGGGGTACCCAGACTTTTACTCCTTTCCATCCCCAACCTGCTACTATCTGTTACATAACCATTTTTCACTCCTTCCCTAAGATTAGGGTCTAAAATCACTTTTATTTGTTTGCTTGTTTACTGTTTTCCTCTCTAAAATGTAAGCTTCATATTCATAAACCTAATACATAGAAAGCGCTTAATAAATATTTGTTGAATAAATGAGTGCGTTAACCTCAAAGATTGTGGAAAAGTGGCTTCGTTTTATAACTTTCAAATTGATGGTAGAAGAGGGATCCAGGATAAAATCAAACCTCCCAGTACAGATCTCCAGGGAATCCTGTTTCCCCTAGAGATAGACTCATTGATGGATAGCACATGAAATGTGCTCAAGTGGTTGCTGTCAAAGCAGTTTTCAAAATGGCTTAATAACGTTGTGCTCACGGTTTTGCTGCCACTATTGGGTAAGGTTTTTGCGAGAGAGAGAAAGGCTAGTACGTGCCAGTCCTAAACTTCCCAACGCACACACTTTCCACCACGTGTCCTCAAGATTTTCTCAGACAGAAGAAATCCATGGTCAATATCTGTTTTGGAAATTCCGCACACTCCCTCTTTCTCTTGGAAATTCCCAAAGGCATCTTAATCTGTGAAAGACCCTGGGAAGTCCTGCAGTGCAGAGAGCTGGGCAGATTTGTTTAGTTCATCATCTGTAAAACCACCTTGACCACAGACCCTCTTTTTCCCCTTGGAACATGTGTGAACATCTGGAAGCACAGAAGCATCCATAGAAACACAGTTTTGGAAGTGCTCCATTGGCTTCCACTGACCATCAGAAATCCCAGGTATCATGGTCAAAATCCCCAGTCTTTCACTGTCTCTTCCCCCTGCCGCTGAAGTGGCCGTGGGCCTTCTGGCCCACAGTGGGAACACCTGGCCTCTCTCTGCTTCACTGGGCTCTGCGCCCGGCCCATGGTGCTCAGCGGGTCCCAGCAGATGGAACGGTAGCAGAGAACCGGTGTCATGAAACTGAGCACATGCTTGAAATCAGCTCCAATGTGGTTTTGTAGTTAGGGCTTCCTCCTGAGAGACCTGGCAGATGCTGGCGTGAACTGTCCTCAGGCAGACAGAGGAAAGTGGTGGAGGGCCCCGTGCTGTCCTCTTGTCTGTGACAGCGTTTTATGAGGCAGCTGTTGGGTAGTCAGGTCCACAGGTAGTGAAGAGGAGGTGTTGGCTCTCAAATAAAGCAGAGGAAGGTTTCTATGGATGTGAGGAAAGGCTGCTGAGTTTCATGCAGTCTAGGTAGTGGTCTTTAAAATGTGGGACTTTATATTTGAAATTGAATTCCACCACTGGCTAACTGACTGATCTTTAATAAGCAAAGAAGCTGTTTGTAGCCTCAGTTTTCCTATCTGTAAAATAGTGCTAATAATGCTGAAATCACATGTAGGGTGTGAGATAATAACCTGCAAAATGCTTAGTCCAGTGCCTGGCTCATGGTTGACCCTCAGTGTCTGGCTCATGGTTGACCCTCAGTGTCTGACTCATGGTTGACCCTCAATCACTGTCATCAGGGTCCCGCTAATCTGGCCTCCAGGGGCTCACAAATCCATCCCCTCCTCCCCGGGCCGTTGCCTCTGACTTGGTTAAGGTTTCATCATCCCTCATCCAGATTCCTGTGACAGCCTCTTCTTCCCCAAATCCATCTTCCACCCCAGTGGGTGAAGTGATCTTTTGAAAACACACTAAATCAGACCATGTCACTCTCCTGCCTAGAACATTTTCCTGATATTCTGTCACTTTCACTGGGGGCTTTTGAAGCTTTTCCCGTGAAGTCTTCCTGGAGGCAGATGAAAATCAACACACACCCCCAAAGAGTCTGCAGCTGTGCTCACAAAGCATCAACATAAGCCCCAAATTCCAGATTCTGTCTAAAAAAAAATCCATGCCATTCTATTTTGTAATATATGCATATTTATTTTAGATTAGATTATATTATTTGTCAGTTAAATTATTTAACATTTTCTCAGGTCTTTAGGTAATGTCGATGTCCCGAGAAGAAGAATCATACTTTCGCTGATTATACTAGGATAGTAAGGTACCATCTTCAATAGGTTTCCATAGGATCCAGTGAGATAATGCCTGTAAAGCACTGAGCACAGAGACAGGCAAAAGGTGCACACAGAACATGTGTTCTATTATTTTATTATTTACTACTCTTATGGCTAATGTTTTATTATTACTTTTACATTTGTCAGTATCACTCTTATGACAGTGATAATGTCAACATCATTCTATTTTTCAATGTCCCATTAAGGATACACTTACCCAGTTTTAGAAGGAAGAGTCTGTAGGATTTAGGGCACACTGTTTAATAGGATTAGAAAGTTGCCAGAGCTGGCTACACAAGGCTCCTTCCTAGCCTGGACTCCAGCCTACCTCTGAATTCCCCCAAGCCACTGTATTCTGCATCCTCCAGCACACTGTCCATTTTCCTCTTCCCCCAAAATGACTTGGTTTCCAAATCTGTGTAATGATCATCCTTTACCTGAAAGCCCCTCCCTCTCTTCTCTAGGCAGCAAATTGCTACTCATGTTTCAAATTCTGGTCTCAAGATTTTCTCTATGAAGACCCCACCCCCCAGCCCACCCTCAGCCCTAATCCAGGCTGAGTGAGCTGCTCCTTTGGGCCCTTGTAGCCCCCGTGCTGCTTTCTATCACAGCCCTCATTACAGGACACATCTGCTTCCCTCATCATCTCTGACAGTCCCATGATGGAAAGGACAGTGATTTATGTCTCTCTGCAGACCAAATGCCTAACATAGAACTGGCATAGAATAGCAATTGGCTGAATGGGAGAATATACGAATAGGTGGATGGATGCATGAATGCCTGGATGAATAAAAGAAGATAGTTGGGAGCTTCATGGAATACAAAGGGTTAAGAAGATGTGGTGCAACTAGCACTTACTGACCATTTAGTGTGTTCTAAGTACTATACTCATCATATATTATCTCATTTAAAAGCTCCCCACATCCCATAAGGTAAGGACTATAATTATCCCCATTCTACAAAACAGGAAATTCAAGCTTAGGTAGGTTAAGTGACTTGCCCAAGTGTACCCAGCTAATAGACTGTGGAATTGTGAATTCAGAGCCTAGACAGAGCCTATATTTCAGTTCCCAGATGACTATAGTTTTTGTCTTAGCTAGCCTGGCTAAGATCTTTGAGCTGTGAAATTGTATCAGCCTAGTCTAGATACTGGAAGGAAGAGGTTGTAGTTCTCTTGCATTGGTAGGTGTTCCTATATCATCAGTGATTCTGTGAGGGTGATCAGGAGCTACAAGGTTCTGGAAAGTGAGGTATCTCTCTTTCTTAGCTAACAAAGAGTCAGGACTGCCCCCTACAAGCTCCCTCTGGCCTCAGAGAGCCAGTTCTATGACCTGAGGAGCAGCAAACCCAGTGGTTATGCCACTGTCCAGTGTTCTGTGCATTTGAAAGGCACTCACCCAGCTTTTTTCGCTAAGTCATACAAATGTAGGATATGCCACCCAGATCCCTGCCAACCAGCACTTCATCATTTAGTGAATGAAGTAGGTGATTAGACATCTGCACCACAAGGAATGCATAGGAAGGTGGTGTGAGCTGGCCTGGGGTGTTTACAAAGCTGGGAGAATAATTAAAGAAGGCTTCACTGTGGAAGTAGCCCTTGAAGAATGCAGTGGTATCAACTGAGGAGAGAGATTGGGAAGGTATTGCTCGTAGAACAAAGAAATATGCAAAGGTAACATGTGAGTGACACTGTGCAGGGCATTATGGGAATATCTGGGGAAAACTGTGAACAAAGCGAGTGCTGGTGAAGTGGGCAGAAATCAGAATCTCCATCAGAGCCAGGCTCTGGATATCACTCCCACAATCCCCAGCTGTGTCCCCACGCTGGGAAGAGAGGCACATTCTGGCTTTTTTATCCTCCCTGATAGATAAGCCTTGATGTGCTCTTTTTTTTTTTTTTTTTTTTTTAATTATTTTATTTATTTATTTATGGCTGCGCCGGGTCTTCGTTTCCGTGCGAGGGCCCTCCCTAGCCGCGGCAAGCGGGGGCCACCCTTCATCGCGGTGCGCGGGCCTCTCACCATCGCGGCCTCTCCCGTTGCAGAGCACAGGCTCCAGACGCGCAGGCTCAGCAACCGTGGCTCACGGGCCCAGCCGCTCCGCAGCACGCGGGATCCCCCCAGACCAGGGCCCAAACCCGTGCCCCCTGCACTGGCAGGCAGACTCCCAACCACTGCGCCACCAGGGAAGCCCTTGATGTGCTCTTTTATTGGGGGACACTGTCCATTAGAATGCAGGTTTATATGGTGTGTGTGTGTACTCTTTACTAGTAAGTAGCTATGGATTATTCACTTAGTTGGAGAAAAATATTCATAAATATTAAGGGCTTTAAATTATTTGCCTTATTGGATTGTTGCTGCGCTTAACCATTAAAACGACAGCCAACCAGATATGTCTTTATTTCTTTGGTTTCCATCTTTGTTCCCTGTGCCCCCTTAATAGCATCCCCTTCCTACCAAGGAGTTTTGGGTGGAGCTCACTCCCCCTTTTGCCAAAGGTAGTTTTGAAACTGCATAATCAAAATGACATTCAACTTGAAACTATGAGATAGTTACAGGGATAGAAAGAAGACTGGATAGACCCCAGCTACCTAGAGTCTAGCCCTAAATCTATGATGAAATAACCCCTTGCCTCTCTACCTCTGTGACATTTCTCCTGCTTGATTTTCCTCCCTCTCTCCATCGCCACATGCCCCAAACCCTGCCCTTCCTTCCAAACAAAACCTTAAAGCTACTTTCTTCGGGAAGTCTTTCCAAATTTTTCCCACATGAAAGTCATGCATACTTCCTCCAAACTTCGATAACCTCTTCTCTATCTTTCTTATATTTGTCACTTATTACCTTTTATGAGAGTAATTTAAGGTCACTTCTCTTCTCCCTTAATTAATCTCCTGAAACACAGTGACTATGTACAGGTCATGCCTGTGCTTCCATTGACTAGACTAGTCCTGACAAATAGCAGACACTCAGTTAATGCTTGATGAATTAGTAGACTAGGTTAATCACACGGGCTGTGTGATCTTGGACACGACTTTCCACTCTCCAGGCATCATTGCCCCCATCTAAGAAGCTGTGTGGCTCTGTGGAAACGAGCTCAGGTTCTGGAATCAGATAGATGAGGATCGACAGCGCAGTTCTGCCTCTGACTCCCTCAACTTTTGGAAATAACTTGTGCTAAATTGTCATTACCTAATTTGTAAATCATACACTCGGCCACCTCATAGGGAGGCTGGGAGGATTAGACTTAATGTATGTAAAGGGCTCAGCAGGCCACACTAAACCTAATAAGTACGTAATAAATCTTTGTTGTTGTTCATTTGGAAAGCAAAGGTGATGGGCTAGATAATTTCCGCAGGTCTCCTCCACCTCAGATGGTCTTTGACTATAAATCTGATTGGCAAGCGTTGTTGTCGAGTGAAAAGTCCAGTATTTGGAGTCAGAAAACCCTGATTTGAACCCCAGCTGTTAAGTGCAGTGGGTCCTTAGAGAAATTAATTAATTTTCTCGGGATTCCATCCACAGCACCTGGAGATGTGGTAATATCTGCTATTCTTGTTCCTCAAGGCTGTTGTGAGAATGTGCTAGAATACTTATTGAAATCCTTTTTTTAAAGCACACTATAGATTAGCAGCATCCTGGAATCATAGCCTTGGCACCTTCAAAGACAGGGAATAACATGCAGATTTGAACAGGGAACCTTTCCCCTGGGGCTCTGGCTTTCCTTTTCTGGACCACATGCTGCTTCCAGGAGGTGCTGCCAGGGCCAGTACTACCACAGCCCAGTGATCCCAAGTCAGGTTGGACTGAGGCCCAGGAGAGCTGATTTATAGTGAGAGCACATAGCTGCCTCCATAAATCTTCCCTGATGTGTCTTTCAGAGAAGTTCGCATTCCTAAAAGTGCATGTCTCTTCCAGGCGGTTTTCCTTGTCTGTCTGAAATATGTCACGGGGCCCTCAGTCAATTCTGTCTGGTCTGGCCGGGTGGAGAGGCAACTGCAGGCAACCTTAAGAGAAGGCTCTGGACCAGGTCTTGGCGGGGCCTGGGGATATAACTCTAGGATATTTCTTTCATCAGAATGGTACAATACCATGTCAGAGTTGTAGCATAATAAACACCCTGAAACTTTGTGAATTAAAACAGAAACCACGTATTTGGCTCTTAATTCAAGTCAGGCATTTGGCCCTGGACTCAGCTGGGCAGTTCTGGTCTGGATCGGGCAGGCTCAGCTGACCTCAGTCAGGTACCTGTGGTCAGCCAGCTCTCCAAGGCTGGCTCACATGGGTTCCAAAAGCAGAAAGGACAAGAGCTGCAAGGCCTTTTGAGGCTTAAGCTCAGAAGACACACTTCATCCTTTCTACTTCATTCACTTGCTCACAAGCAAGTTGTGAGGCCATCTTAGACACAGAGGGTAAAGAAACAGTTCATCTCTTGAAGAAGGGGCAAAATATTAGGATGACTTTTGTAACCTACAAGTACTCATATTTCATGAAGCCTCTATTTTATGCTAAAGCCTGAGCTGATCCTCACAACCTCAGCATAATTACTTCTAATTTGCTGATGGAAAAGTTGAGACTCACATAGATGAAGGAAACTTTACGATGTGGCACAGCTGGTCATGGGAGAACCAGATCCCTGGTTCTAATCCTTGTAATAGCTGATCTAAAGACTATACTTTTTTTTTTTTTTTTTTAACCTCTGCTGCTTTGTCCCTCTTTAACAGTGCTAAAGGCTTCATGATATCAAGCCATTGTTAGATACAGCCTGGCCTGTGGTGTATGGAAGGGCAGTAGGTTTGCATCCTGGCTCCATCCTCGCAAGGGCTTATGGTCTATTGCAAGGTCAGTAAAATGCTTCAGTAAAGGGCCAGATAGAAAATATTTTAGGCCTTTCTGACCAAGAGGCAAACTTCAAGATAGTATGTAGGCACCTATACGATGAGAAAGTTTTTTCCACAGATTTTTATTGATGAAATTTAAAATATAATAATAATCAAGTACCATTTTTTGTAACAAAGTTCTACTAATGAGAAGAATGGAATTTATTTGACACTAAAATGTGAATTTCATATCATTTTCACATCTTAATATATTCTTCTTTTGATTTGTTTTTACCACTTAAAGATGTAAAAGCCATTCTTAACTCCTGGGCCATACAAAAACAGGCAGTGGGCCACATTGGGCCCACAATCCCTGGCATAAGGGAGCATCTCACATTTGGACTCAGAGAATCCTAGATCCAGCCCCCCGCCCCATGACTATCTAATTGCTGTGTGATTTGTGATTTGAGGCGAATCCTTAATGTCCCAGAGCCACTGTTGCCCCAGGCTCCTAGGCACACAACAGAGGAGAAACAATTCCTTATGTTCTCTAAGTCCACCAAAGGTGGAAGTGAATCTCAAGGTCATCTGATCCAGCTTGCTTGTAGATGTGGAAAATGGTGGCGCGGGAGACCTCTCTCTCTGCCGTAGAGAGAAACTAGCAGACCCAGAGATGGAATGCCACAAAATTGTCCTCGTTTCATGCTATTTGAACATGTAAAATTATGTAGGCCATATTACGTACATAAGGATTGACTACTGGGGAATTTGGATAAAACACGTAGTTAGAAGCTGGCAGATTGTTCTCTTTTCTAATTCAACTGCAATCAAATGAGTAAATCATTTAGAAGATTACAAAGAGAAGGCTTTGTGTTTTCCTATGTTTGAGAAAGACATGGTGAACCAGAGTGAGGATATGGGGTAGAGTTCACAAGCCATTAGCAGGAGTTGTTTGTTTGTTTGTTTTTTTAATTTAATTTTATTTTTGGCTGCGTTGGGTCTTCGTTGCTGCATGCAGGCTTTCTCTAGTTGCGGCGAGCGGGGGCTACTCTTTGTTGCGGTGCATAGGCTTCTCATTGTGGTGGCTTCTCTTGTTGTGGAGCATGGACTCTAGGCGCGCGGGCTTCAGTAGTTGAGGCATGTGGGCTTCAGTAGTTGTGGCTCATGGGCTCTAGAGCACAGGCTTAGTAGTTGTGGCGCACGGGCTTAGTTGCTCCGTGGCATGTGGTATCTTCCCGGCCCAGGGCTTGAACCCATGTCCCCTGCATTGGCAGGCGGATTCTTAACCACTGCACCACCAGGGAAGTCCAGCAGGAGTTTTTAAGCTGTGCTCCAAATAGGTGCTCAGGGGACGAGCAGGCATAGAGGGATATCGCTGTGCAGGCAGGGCTCTTTCATCAAGCTCCTATTCTAGATGTATGTATCAGGCTTCAACATTTTTGGAGAAAAGCCCCAATTCTAGCATATACGCTTTTAAAAACAAAAGTGTTTTTATGACAGAAGCTCCCATTCCTGTATGGAAAGAAAGCCAGCAAGGGCCTTCTTCCTGTTACGTACACACACACACACACACACACGCGCACATAGACAAACACACAGGTTGGGTAAAATATAACATTTTTTTTTAAACACAAATTTATCTCAAAAATGAAGAAAGGCAACTCCTCAGTTGTAAGGAATGAGGAGGAAATGCAAAAACCTAAGCTTTGAGTTTAGAAGCTGATGTCTTGGTGACTCCAGGTGGGCAGTGGGATGGGATAGGATAAAAATAAAAAGAAAGCAGGAGCAAGGAAGAAATGAAAGATAACTTGGTAGAAAAAAGCCCTAAAGCATGAGTAATCATAATAACTATAATTTGCATATTAAAATTCAGAGCTGGATTATATTACACAAAATCTATTTATGTGCTGTTTACCAAAGAACTTCTTAAAACATAAAGACACAAAAAGTTTGACAGTGAAGGAAGAGAAAAATATATACTAGGCAAATACTAATCAAATGAAAGCTTTGGGAGAAGTATAAGTATATGACAAAATAAAATTTACAACAAGAAGAAACAAGAAATCCTTAGGAATAAAGAGTGCCATTAATTAATCATAAAAGGAATGGTTCACCAGGAGACAAATAAAATCTGTACTTACATATGCGAACAACACAACTTCAAAACATATAAAGAAAAAATTGAAGTAGAACAAGTAGATGGATACCTAATCGAAGTGGGAGATTTTTTTATAGAAATCTTCCTATTAGATCAAGTAAGCAAAATGCTACTAATAATATGGACAAATTGAACTGTACTATTAAAAATACAATAAAATGGGCATATATAAAATTCTGTCCCTAAGAATTAGAGTTTAAAGATTTTTCTCAAGAACTGAGAAATTCTCTTAATGGTCTTGACATCTTATGACCCGAATGTTCTGGCTTTGGCCCAATTTCCTGACATTTCATTTTATTTTCAATGATAACTCTTTGCAACATTTATGACTAAATGTGAATTCATTTTTATGCCTCTGAAAGAGGCAGGGAGTAGCAATCTATGTGTACTGATTTTGTTTTGGTTTTGCTTTTTGCGGGGGAATAGGGTATAGGGGAGGTTGTGGTTGAAGGAGAACCCTTCCAGAAAAATAGTCGCTGTCAAAACAAACCAGTAGTATTTTGTTTCAATCCATATTCCTCATATTTTTCCTCAGGCCAGAGAAATAGTCCATTTTGTCAGGATAGCTTCTGGAACCAGAAGGGCTTTCTCTAGATTACCTCTATATGATCTAGTTGTGAAGGTTTGAAGGAAATAACTGTAGTGTCTGACCTCCTATATCTGTGTCAGTCTGGTTACCTTGCCCAAGGAGTTGCCTGAAGAAGGGTCAGTGTGATTCCCTTCATGGAATCATGTGACATTAGCAGTAACCTTTATAGATTCCAAGACGGGAAAAGGTCTTGAAGTCATTTCCCTTTTAAGCAGGACTGCATAGCAGTAACTCTGCAAGGTCTTGAGAACTTAAGACTAGATAATTACACTGGTAATTAATATTATAAATAATATCTTATTTATTTTATACGTAATAGTTTGTACCTCTTATATCCCTACCCCTATCTTGCCCCTCCCCCCATCCCTGTCCCCACTGGTAACGACTAGTTTGTTCTCTATATCTGTGAGTCTGTTTCTTTTTTGTTATAGTCACTGGTGTGTTGTCTTTTTTTAGGTTTCACATATAAGTGATATCATACACTACTTGTCTTTCTCTGCCTGACTTATCTCTGGCCTCATTCTGATGTAGATCGGCTTCTTTGGTCCCAACACAGCCAGAGAAGTCAGATCATCACTATGGCATCATCATTCCTGCCATAGGATGAGACTCTTCCTAACTGCTCCCTAGCGATCCTGCTGCTGATTCCCATTTCTTGGATTCTAGCCCCTCCTGCTGTTATCCTGCCCAGGGCCTCCAACCTTACTGTCATCATTCTTTCAACTGAGTGCCTACCAAGTATGAGACACCATGCAGAGTCCTGAGACTTCAGCAGAAAACTGGGTATACGAGGTCCCTACCCCTGTGGGGGTCAAGGTATGTAGGAGGAAACAGACAGGTTATCAATCAAGCAAGAAAGCATACAGGTACAATGATTACAGACTGTTGTAAGTGCACTGGAGGAAATGACCTTGGTGTTGGCCATTATCGTTGTCCACCAAGCCTAAGGTAAAACCAGCCAGGCTTCTTCTTCCTTGCCTTGGCTAGAAACCATCATCCCTGCCTGTGACTTCCCCAGCCAAGATGAGGAAGAGCAGATCCCCCAGCCAAGTCCAGAGGAGCAGATCCTGAGGGTGTAGTTTGCTTTTATTCTATTTCCTACTTTAGGACGTATATGTGGTAGGAAACAGTAGCAATAATTGGCCACCTGCCTTGTGCCAGTCACTGTTCCAGGTGCTTTCAAATGTATTCTTGTAACCACCTTTCTTTAACCCTTATTTTGCAAAAGAAATCGATGTTCAGAGACATGAAGTATGTTGCCCAAGCTCATGTGGTCAAGTCGGTGATGGAGTCAAAGATGTCAACTTAGATCTGTCTGCTTCCAGCGCTGATGTCCTTTCTCCCACATTGCAGCTCTCTCTCTTTTCAGTGCCTGCCTCCAAACCTGCTTTCACATCACCTGTGTGGGGTCTCTGCACATACACAGGCCTCAGAGGTTAGACTGAAATTTGGCAGAAATAAAGTCAGCCACAAAAACAGACCCTTTTGAATCCCCTAATCATCCTAGTGGGATTTGCATTCATTTTCTTGCCTGATTATTATTAAGAATATGTCATCTGTGTCAATTAGATTTCACGATTTTGTTGTAAACTTTTGCACAGTGCAGCTTAAAAAAATCTAGCCCTTTATCTCATTTCAGGATGGAAAATGTTGGTTTGATGTACAAGGTCTAATTGTCCCCACCACGTGTTAGAAATCCAAGTGCAGCTAAACATTAAGGTTAAATGATGATATCACAACTTACTCAGTTTGCATTTTACATCCAGTTGAAAACACAAACCCCTCGCCTCATTAATCCTTTGCAATCCAATTCCCCCACCCCCAAATGAAATGATCCTTTTGGGACACATTTATATCCTTTTAACAGCCGCCTAACAGTTCTGCTGATGGAGTTTGTATCCAACTTTGTTACTGGGTAGTGACAACTTGCCCTGACGGCTATGTGTACATAATTATTCTCTCACAGTTAGACTTAATTAATGCTTACCCTCATCATGATCTTGCAGCTAGCAAGCTTGCTTTGCTTAATGGCAAAAGGATTTCCTTTTTAGCCAAGAGAGACTCCAAAGGGCTTTGTAAAACTCTTCTACTTTTTTTTTAAGAAAAAAAAAAAAGAAAAAAGAAAAAAATTGCACCCGAGCCTGTTTCATTTCTTCCTGCCCTCACATTAATGCCACATTGTGAATGGATGTGATGCTACATATGGGGATGGGTTATGAAACTTCATTTTAGACTAAGTACCGCTAATATAAACAGCTCTGACAGACCTACAAAGAAGATGTATAATTTTTAATATCTTAGTTTAGAATTGAGGTGTCCTGGCTTCATTTTGTTTGTCTCTCTACTAAATATATATATGTGTATTTTTCTAACCACTTCCCCAAATGGGACTCAGAGTTCAGTAATAAATAGCTGTGAAAGTAAGGAGACATTAAGAAGAAATGATGGGAGAGACAAAGGGAGTTTGAAGATAAGATTTGGAAAGAGATTATTAGAAAGTTCGTAATAAGGAGAGGGTGTGTGTACTTATAAAACCCCATAAGATGGGAATACTTTACAAATAATCTGTCCCAGTCCATGCTTGTGAAATATTCATGTGCTATTTGCTTTTTGTTCCCATAATGGCAATGCCTTGTGTTTGCAGAGAGCTTAACAGTTTACAGCACATTTTCACATCCATTATCTTAGGTGATCTTTACAACAACCATGTGATGTGAGCAGAGAAACATTCACAGATGAGGAGACTGGAGGCTCAGGGAGGTTGAGGCACTGGCCCATAGTCACACACCTGCTCAAATAGCAGTCCCTCTTTGCCTTCATTTGTCTTGCTAAAGCATCAGCAGACTCTTAGCTAAAAGATAACATCTGGAGACAGCAGAAGCAAGAAGAACTACAATCCTACAGCCTGTGGAACAAAAACCACATTCACAGAAAGGTAGACAAGATGAAAAGGCAGAGAGCTATGTACCGGACAAAGGAACAAGATAAAACCCCAGAAAAACAACTAAATGAAGTGGAGATAGGAAACCTTCCAGAAAAAGAATTCAGAATAATGACAGTGAAGATGATCCAGGACCTCGGAAAAAGAATGGAGGCAAAGATCGAGAAGATGCAAGAAATGTTTAACAAAGATCTAGAAGAACTAAAGAACAAACAAACAGATGAACAACACAATAACTGAAATGAAAAATACACTAGAAGGAATCAATAGCAGAATAACTGAGGCAGAAGAACGGATAGGTGACCTGGAAGACAGAATGGTGGAGTTCACTGCTGTGGAACAGAATAAAGAAAAAAGAATGAAAAGAAATGAAGACAGCCTAAGAGACCTCTGGGACAACATTAAACGCAACAACATTCACATTATAGGGGTCCCAGAAGGAGAAGAGAGAGTGAAAGGACCCGAGAAAATATTTGAAGAGATTAGAGTCGAAAACTTCCCTAACATGGGAAAGGAAATAGCCACCCAAGTCTAGGAAGCACAGACAGTCCCATACAAGATAAACCCAAGGACAGACACACCGAGACACATACTAATCAAATTGGCAAAAATTAAAGACAAAAATTATTGAAAGCAGCAAGAGAGAAATGACAAATAACATACCAGGGAACTCCCATAAGGTTAACAGCTGATTTCTCAGCAGAAACTCTACAAGCCAGAAGGGAGTGTCATGAGATACTTAAAGTGATGAAAGGGAAGAACCTACAACCAAGATTACTCTACGTGGCAAGGATCTCATTCAGATTCGATGGAGAAATCAAAAGCTTTACAGACAAGCAAAAGTAAGAGAATTCAGCACCACCAAACCAGCTCTACAACAAATGCTAAAGGAACTTATCTAAGTGGGAAACACAAGAGAAGAAAAGGACCTAGAAAAACAAACCCAAAACAATTAAGAAAATGGTCATAGTGACATACATATCGATAATTACCTTAAGCGTGAATGGATTAAATGCTCCAACCAAAAGACACAGGCTTGCTGAATGGATACAAAAACAAGACCCATATATATGCTGTCTACAAGAGACCCACTTCAGACTTAGGGACACATACAGACTGAAAGTGAGGGGATGGAAAAAGATATTCCATGCAAATGGAAATCAAAAGAAAACTGGAGTAGCAATACTCATATCAGATAAAATAGACCTTAAAATAAAGAATGTTATAAGAGACAAGGAAGGACACTACATAATGATCAAGGGATCAATCCAAGAAGAAGATATAACAATTATAAATATATATGCACCCAACATGGGAGCACCTCAATACATAAGGCAACTGCTAACAGCTATAAAAGAGGAAAGCAACAGTAACACAATAATAGTGGGGGACTTTAACACCTCACTAACACCAACAGACAGCTCATCCAAACAGAAAATTAATAAGGAAACAAACTTTAAATGATACAACAGACCAGATAGATTTAATTGATATTTATAGGACATTCCATCCAAAGACAGCAGATTACACTTTCTTCTCAAGTGCGCACGGAACATTCTCCAGGATAGGTCACATCTTGGGTCACAAATCAAGCCTCAGTAAATTTAAGAAAATTGAAATCATATCAAGCATCTTTTCTGACCCCAATGCTATGAGATTAGAAATCAGTTATGGGGAAAAAAACGTAAAAAACATAAACACATGGAGGCTGAACAATACGTTACTAAATAAACAAGAGATCACTGAAGAAATCAAAGTGGAAATCAAAAAATACCTACAGACAAATGACAATGAAAACACGACTATCCAAAACCTGTGGGATGCAGCAAAAGCAGTTCTAAGAGGGATGTTTATAGCCTACCTATAAACTTTATAGCCTACCTCAAGAAACAAGAAAAATCTCAAATAACCAATGTAACCTTACACCTAAAGGAACTAGAGAAAGAAGAACAAACAAAACCCAAAGTTAGCAGAAGGAAAGAAATCATAAAGATCAGAGAAGAAATAAATGAAATAGAAACAAAGAAAACAATTGCAAAGATCAATAAAACTAAAAAAAAATAATAAAAAATAAAAGATAACATCTGAATTGAGAGTAATATGTTACTTACTTTAATGATTACATGCAATATTAGTGATCATTATTACTTTGCATTATTATGGGAGATTTCATCCAGTAAGCTTCGAGAGGCCACCACTGAAATGTGGCTACTTCAGGATAAGAGGAAACACACTGTTTTTTCATCACATCGAATACTCCTTAAAGGCCTTGACCTTGAACTCCAAATAGACCTACAATAAAATATTCTAGAAATTCAGGACTGTAGAATGGGAGCTGGGTACTTACAAATCATCCCGTAGTACAGGTGAGAAAACTGAAGCCCAAAGAGGGGAAATGACTTCTCTACCATGAGTTAGTGGCAGATCTGAACCCCCAGCCCTGCTTTACTGACTCCCAGTTCAGATCTCTGTTCACTACACTATAGCTGTAACCTTAAGCTGGAAGAGGCCTGAGAAATCTCCTTTCTGACAAGTGAGAAACTGAGGTTTAGGTGAGAGGAGTAGCTTACCGAAGGCCACGCTGACCCAGAGACAGAACTGGATCCCAAATCCTGTCTCCTTAATTTATATAAATTTAATTCATTTTCAACAAATGTTGTTTGTGCAAATGTTATGTGCGAGGCATTGTGCTAACTGCTATGGCTACATCAGCCTACAGAAGCACAGGGAGGCACCCTGTGGACACAGGAATATGACCACTTACCCTCATGTGGCACTGTGGGTAAGAAGAACATGAAACTGATTTCCAGGGAAGTTCAAGTCTGCATTTAAACAAGCTGACCTTGGCGAACAGGGCTGAGGAGAGATGGGGTAGAGAAGGTTGGGGAGGGGGGAGCTACTGACCCCATTACAAAGTCTCTTTTCTTTGCTCTCCTCCTAATGTTGTTACCTCTCTTGAGTCCCCAAAGATGAAAATTTGAATTGAAGAATAAAGGCTAGATGTCAGTAGAATGTAATCTCTTACATTTGGCCAGCACTTTACGGTTTACAAAACACTAGCATCACCTGTTGACATTGTATCCTCATTTACCAAGGGCTTACTATGTGCCAAACACCACGCCTATTTTTTCAATGTATCAAATGAAATCTTCACAGTATCTCTGTAAGGTTGAAGGTTGTTGTTATCATGGCTCCCATTTTACAGATGGGAAAATTGAGGTTCCTAAGATAAAGTTCACTTGCCACAGCTCACATCTTTGATCAGTGACAGAGTATAGATTTGAACTCAGATCAGTAGAACCCCAAAGCCCAGGCTCTTAACTGCAACACACATGTTCTCCATCATTGAAGCTGGCTGCTAGAGCAGGGGGTGATGGAGCTCACAAGGTTGGCCTCTGAGTCCCCATTGCTCTAGGACAGTGACTCTCAAGGGTGGTTTCTGAATGGGCAGCATCAGCATCCTCTGACAACTCGACAGAGATGCAAATTCTCAGACCCGCCACTCCCCCACTCCAGGGTGGAGCCCTGCAATCTGTGTTTTATCGGCTTTCCAGGTGATTCTGATGCACGAGTAAGTGAGGGAGCCATTGCACTAGGAAACTATTCCCAGCCTTGGCTCCTTTGTCATGGAATCTGAGGGCCAGAGGGACCCTGCTGGTCACTGATTCCAGCCCCTTTTGGAGCTTTGTATTATTCATCTGGTCTCCATTTTTCGGTCCTATTCTGTATATTTCACATGGGCAGTCAAAGTCAGGTTAAAAGAGGTTGAGTGTTGAAAGCTTTGCAAACAGGCTCCAAGGAGCTGGGCCAGGTTTAGTGTGAACTGGTGAGCTGTGGCACGTGTCTGAACCTCTGAAAGTGAAGAGACAAGTTCCATAGTCTTCTGTTTGCCTTCTCCTCAATAAACCACCACCCACTGATGACCACGGGCAGGAGTGCCTCACTGACTTCTCAAAGACTTTTGTTTAAGTTGGTGTTGAACAAGCAAGGGGTTGCGGGGGGGAATCTTCCTGTCTTTCTCTGCCAAGTCCCCTGAACAGCCAATCAAGTCATACATCCACTTATATCTCACCTTGAACCTCACCTTTGTCC
Organism: Balaenoptera acutorostrata; assembly: GCF_949987535.1. NCBI lineage: Eukaryota > Metazoa > Chordata > Mammalia > Artiodactyla > Balaenopteridae > Balaenoptera > Balaenoptera acutorostrata. Next base: position 108,258,440 of record NC_080069.1, on the reverse strand, counting down.
CCACAAAGTGGATGGCCAAGTGCACCCCTTGAAGTCTGTCCTTTGTGCAGAAGTGGCCTATTTTTGGCTTGTATCCATATGTACGAAGCTAATATCTCTCTGTGAAATCAGCTTGGCCTTCCACCCCCATGCCTCCCCCAACCCCCGCCATTTACATAAGCATAAGGAAGGGTGCCAGTGGTGGACGGCGTGGGATCTGGGCCATCCACGTGTGTAGTTTTGTTGCATGAAGGGGGACCCCTTCCAGGGCCCGAGAGTGGGCTCTTGTCTAACACTTGGAAATGAATTGTCCGAGAAGACACACGTGCTGACACAGCAAGAGACTTTATTGGAAAGTGGCGCCCGGGCGGAGAGCAGCGGGATAAGGGAACCCAGGAGAACTGCTCTGCCACGTGGCTTACAGTCTCGTGTTTTATGGTAATGGCGTTAGTTTCTGGGTTGTCTCTGGCCAGTCACCTTGCTTGGCCCGTAGTCTGACACAGGGTCCTTCCCTGCGGTGCCTGCATCTCTCAGCCAGGATGGATTCCAGCAGGAAGGACTCTGGGAGATTGGTTGTGTCCTCCCTCTTTTGGCCCCTCCCACATTCTCCAGGTTAGTTTTCGGCAGCAGTACCATGTTCCTTATTGGGACCTCCTGTTGTGAGACAGCTCAGGCAAGTGGGCCTGGCCAAGGCGGCTGGTTTCCATCAGCAGTTCCCGAACAGTTTACCTGTGCCCTCTGAACTTGCTTGGGCCTGATTCTGGATGCGTCACTTTCATCTTATGCCATCTCTCCCACATGACTTGGTGGATCTGACAGAATCCAGCTCATGATAGGCAGCTCTGGCTTCCTAGGCTCTTGATAGGATCTGGCAGCATACCAGGTATAGGCCCCACCAGCCCCCTGCAAATGCATAGCTCTGTGCTGCGTGTGGTATGGCCTTATTCCAGAAGCTTGGGGGGTCTACATTATGAGTCTCCTAATTGGCACCTGCTACAAACTCCACAGAGTATTTCTTACCACCAATGACTCTCATACTATAGGGTCCGCTGGATCACGTAATGCACATAGCAGGGTTGTTTGTAGCACAGCCTGACCCACTGCAGATCCTTTTCCTGCTCTGTGATCTACGTAGAGCTGGCAGCCTTCCATGCCACTGCGAAAATGGGTCAGGGTAATATCCCCAAGTGTTTCGTATGCTGCTTTCTGAACCCAAAGAGGCCTACCAAGCATTCTGCTTCCTTCCTAGAGTTGTGAAGTGTAAGATGCAGGAATTTCTTCTTTATTTTGGAACAGATATATAGCATACCGCAGACCACAGAAACCTGCAATCTTCACTGATGTGACAAGCCCCTATTTCTTCATAGGATTTATCTTGTACTTTCTGGAGTGCATGTATCTCACCAGGCTCTTGAATGTACTTTCCCTTTTTTGTTCTTCTGGTCCAGTTAGCAGGATACATCAACATAGTGGGCCAGTGTGATATTCTACCAAAAGTCCAGGTGGTCCATGTCCCTTCAGACTGTTATGACAGAGACTTGGATGATTAATACAGCCCCGGGGCAGGACTGTAAATGTTTCGTGGTGCCCACCCCATGTGAATGGAACCTGCTTCTGATCCTTCTTCGAGAGGGATGGGAAAAAACTTATTTTCCAGATAGATGGCTACGGACTATATGCCCGAGGCTGTGTTAATTGGCTGTAGCGTAGACATCACATCTGGCAGCTGCAATTAAGCCTACAATTTGTTTGAGTGTGTGGTAGCTCACTGCCATCCCCCTGGACCCATCTGAATTGTTAAGGGACAGGGTTGGTGGATTACATGGACATATGATGGAGACCACCATCCCTGCATCCTCAGGGTCTTTAACAGTATCACTTACCGCACCTACTTACCCTCAGGATGTGATCCTGGTTTTACTTTCCTCTTTGGGTTGGAGATGGAGATGATTGCACTTGCCTTCCCCACTATGATAGTTTACAATAGAGACCAAGGAAACAATGGGAGGAGGATTCTGCCGACTACTCCATATGTCCATGTAAATTATCCACTTGGGGACCAGGGAAATGATCATCTCACTGTGAAATAGACCTAGGTGAGGACTCCATTTGTTACCTGGCAGTCCATATTTCCCCCACTCTAACTATACCTTGGGTCCCTGGGTATCAATGTCAACTTGTACTCAACTCTTTTTGAATAGTCTGGATATTCCTCTTACCTGGGTATCTGATTACCTAAATAAATAGCTGTAAATCCCCTGAGAAAGACCTGGAGGAACCGTTGCTACGTACACTTGCTGTGCTGTCGGAGCCTTCCTCGCGGGTACCCAGGCTCTCCTTTGGTCAGTGAGTTCATATCTGAGAACTGGTTTAGATCCAGAAACAGGAACATAGTAGAAGCTTAGCAAATACTTGCTGTCATAACATGATGACTCACTTTGCCGGAAGTGTTCAGAATGTGCGTGGGAAGGTGGAGTCTTCAGTCCTTCAAAACAGAAATGATAAAATTTTCCTATGAGCCACCACCTTCTTCTATTTCAGGGTTTTTCATCTCTCCCCCATACCCAATAGGAGCCAAAATATTTTATAATCATTCAGCGTTTCACTGTTATGTAATCTATGAATACAAATAAATTCCTTTAATGTGAAATAATAGTTGGGCTATGTTAAGAAATTACCTTTTCATGTTCCAGTGCTATTTACCTCTTCACCTTCACTCAGCAACATCTACCCATGGAAAAGATTCTAAAGTCAGGCTCCATCACCTTCTGGGAAAATTCGGGGTAACGGACGTGTCCCAATGGGATCCCCTGATTCGTGTCACTCACAAGGACCTTATCTCAAAGAAGAGCTAGCGAGGCAGGAATAAGTGTCCCTATTTTTCACATTACACAACATTTTTTAAAATGCAGAAAAGAGTCAAAGAGGTTAAGTCATTTTCTCAAAATTCACTCAGCAAGGAAGAGGCTGAGCTCACATCATGTGTTCTTTCTAGCACTTGGAAGGGTAGGCTTTGTCATTAAGTGTGGAGTGAAAACTTCTGGAACCAGTGGATGAGGGAGTGTGGTGAGGGAGGTGTCGGGAGGGGCAGGGACACTGGAGGCCACTCTGTGCTCTCTCCCCATCCCCCGCCCCCAACACAAGCCCATCTGGTCCTCAGTAGGAGGACCAGGACCTCAGTAGGTCCCACTGTACCTCGCCTTGGCACTCTCACCCCCTCAGCCTGAAGGCGTTTCCTGTGAAATCCACCGCAATCTGTGAAATAACACACCATGCCTAGCAAAACAAAATGCGTTTTTCATTTCCTTCATCTCCCCAGACAGTTCCTCACATAACCAAGCAGGTGAGTCGTTCCTGAAACGTATACATGTTGAAACGTATATGTGTTTACAAGAGATTTCCAAAGCTACACATAAGTCTTCTTCTCTTTGGAGTGGGCAGGGACAGCTATAATGTATAATTTTCCCTTCAGCTGTGCAGCTTTGAACTTTTCCACATGTTTTTACGTGCATTAGCTATTCATTCGTTCCACAAATATTTTATCGAGTGTCTGCTATATGCCAGCACTGGACTAGGTGCAGAGTACGGTGATGGAAAAACAGAGATCCTAATCTCGTGACAGTTCTATTCTGATGGAAGAGAGAGGCAGCAAACAAAGACATGGCATCATTTTAGATATTAATCAATGTTATGAAGAAAAAGCAGGAAAAATAAAGTAGAGCATGTGGGAGTAAAAGAAAAATAGTATCTCAGATAGGGTAGTCAGGGAAGACTTCTCTGAGGAGGTGACATTTGAGGAGAGACCTGCATGAAGTAGAAAAGGAACATTCCAGACGAGGAAAGAGCAATGTCATGACACTGGGGCAAGAACAAGGTTAATGTGTTGGATGAAAAAAGGCCAGGGCGAATGATTCCCTGTGAGTGACAAGGAGGATGGAAAGAAATGAGGTTGGATTGTCTTTTCTCTAGGAGAGAAAAAAAGGGCCCAGTGATGGCTGCCATGTTTTGGCCTGAGTAAGTGCATGACTAGAGATCATTTTGTTATTTAAGATGGGGAGCCTGGGAGAGTAGCAGGTTGGGGAAGACCCATCAAGAATTCTGACTTGGCCATTTAAGAGTTTCTCATCTGAACTGAATAGTAACTTTGCAAAATATATGGGGAAGATAACCATTATTTTTCTCTTATAAGAAAATCGGTTAGTTAAATGACTGACCAGAAGCCACATGGCAACTTTGATAGAACCAGGGTGAGGACCCAGGAATCCTAGGTCTTAGTTAATGAGTCTGTGTAACTTGCCAGTGAATCCCTTTTTGAATGACAATGAAATTCCCTGGCGCTTGTGCCCTTGTAGGAAGTGGAGAGAGGTTGGAAATAATATGTTTTTTTGCATAACAGTGCTTTTAAAAAGGGATTTCACCTGCCTTCTGCCCAGCTGTTGTAAGATGCAGGAACCTTTGGGTGGAACCTTACACCCAGAGGGATGCAAAGTGCGCCCTTAGATGGCCATGTCTGAAGAAAGACTCAGTTGTGGTGTCTGCTTTGAAACGATGCTGTCTTCTTCTGGCATGGAAATGTGGGAGGGCTGAGGCGGGAGAGTGGTAGCAGAGGGAACTGAAAAAGCAGACGCTCAGGGCATGGTGGAGTATTTCTGTTTGCGACTGAAAGGCTAATAACTCAGCAAACAGGATTAAGCTGGAGAACGTCTCTTCAAAGCATCTGCAGCATCACACCTCGGGGGTGCTGGTGAGAAGAGCTCCTCCTGCTTCATTCTTTCTGGCCAGCCCTTGCTAGCACCTACTGTGTGCCTGGTTCCACACCAAGAACTAAGGAGGGGAAAAGCCCCCCAAGAAAGCCCCCAACTCTTTCCTAATACAGCTGTATTGGCAGCTGGGTATTACAGCTGCTTGGTCTTTCTTTTTCTTCCTCTTTTTCTAACTTTACTCCCCCACCCCCACCCCCAACCCAAGCTATCTAAAAACCGTAAACTTCTCCAAGGGAGAAAAGAAGGAGTGCAAATAGCAAATTGCACTGAGTTCATTTCGCATGGATCTGAGCTCAGTAAATTTGGCATTTGTCCAGAGCCCCTCATGTCTGTGCCGCAGAGAGTATTGGACCTTTCCCAATGAAGGGGAGACAGGTTCCTCGTTCCAAACAGGCCCCCTTCTCTCCCCTCTTCACCTGCCTGAGGCCTTGATTACTCTGAGAACCTCACTGTCATCACCACCCATCACCATTCCGAAGTGCTAGGTTATCATATTGTCCGCAAGAGGTATAGGGGAAGAGCCCTGGGTGTAGACACCCAAGAGCTGGTTGTGAACCAGTTATTCTTCTGTCGTCTCCTAGACGCCTGCCTTACACATTGGTGATCACCATTCTGCTTATTCTGCTTACGTCGTGGAGTTGTTAAATGGACCTACTTAAATGACGAATGGGAAGGTGATGTGTTTTTTTATTTTTGTTTTTGTTTTTTTGCTGATGTTTAGATTCTCCTTGATCCCCCCCTCCCCTACCCCCCCCCCCCCCACACACTTTGTGAGTATGGTCATGATCATCTGACAATCAAGGAATAACTCTACTGGCTACGGCACAGCCATTAGGCCTAAGGCAGGCCTATCCCTGTGTAACTCTGACTTGGAAAGAGGGGTTTTGCAAAGATTTTGGAGCCAAGCTTCCATGGTGGCCTCCTAGTCTTACCATGCTCCATCCTTGCATTGAGCAGAATGAGAAGTTTCTCGTGAAATCTTGTACCCTTAACCTTACCTCCTGCTTTGCTTGTCCAAAGTGACGAAGATTATTTAAGGGTAGCAATTATGTGAGTCTGTTGTTCTTGATTATTTGTTTGCCTGTTTATTGTTTTATTCTTGTGTGCCTAGACAGATGCACGGAAGGCACTACTCTGTCATGCCACATTGTGAAGTCTTCTTTCACCAAGATTTACATAGGTCACAAGAAACCCCCTTCCTCTGTACAACAGTCCGCTTTCCTTTTTTAGTTTCAACTCACGGACTGTTGAGCTAAGCCGGTTGCTCTGTTTCTCTTATGCAGTGGTGTTTCCTCCACTCTCATGCCTCCCCGCACTTCCACACTTCTAATCCGGAATCCTGACCATTCTCTCTGCTGCCCCCAGGATGGTAGGAACGAGCCCCTACAATGTGTTCCACAGTTCCTGCACTGACCCACGTGGTGGCCTTGCCACACTTCAATCCACCTCCTGGTTTCCTGACCACTTCCTCCATCCAGATCTGAGTTATCTGACTGGAGGGACTGTATCCTGTTAATGGTGATACCCTAGCCTATACCACACAGGCTTGACATACAGTAGGCATTCAATAAGTGCATTAAGTAAACATATACATAAGTAAATAAAATAAAACTACAAGTATTAGCTCAGAACTCCAAGGTTCACAAGATCCTTTTCATCCTTGCAACAGTTCTAACATGATATTCCATTAGAGATGTAAGACTTCAGAGTTTAAAGATGTCAAGTGACTCACCCATGATCACTGTGTGAGTACAGGTATTATTGCTGCATGATAAATTGCCCCACATGTTGTAGCTAAAAGCAACCACCATTTTATTTTACCCAAAATTTTGTGGGTCAGAAATTTGGGAAGGACTTGGCTGGGCAGCTCTGGCTTGGAATCTTTCATGTGGTTACAGTCAAACACCAGCTTGGGCTACAGTCGTCTGAAGAGTCAGCTGGGCAGGACGTCCAAAATGACCCACTTGCATGGCTGGCAGCTAATGCTAGTTGTTGCCTAGGAGCTCAGCTGGGGCTGTTGACTAGTGCTTCTACAGGCGGCCCCTCCAACATGGTAGTCTCTGGAGAGTCAGACTTCTTAGATGGTGACTGGCTTCTCTCAATGCAACCCTCCCAAGAGAACCAGGAGAAACTTCATGGCCTTTTCTTTCTTTTTCCTTTTTTTAAAATTTTTATTGGAGTATAGTTCACTTACAATGTTGCGTTAGTTTCAGGTGTACAGCAAAGTGAATCAGTCATACATATACATATATCCACTCTTTCTTTTCCCATATAGGCCATTACAAAGTATTGAGTAGAGTTCCCTGTGCTATACAGTAGATCCTTATTAGTTATCCATTTTATATATCGTGGGTTGTGTATGTCAATCCCAATCTCCCAATGTATCCCTCCCACCCCTTTCCCCCCTGATAACCATAAGTTTGTTTCCTATTGTTACATCTGTGACTCTATTTCTGTTTTGTAAATAGGTTCATTTGTACCATTTTTTTAGATGCCACATATAAGCAATATCATATGATATCTGTCTTTCTCTGTCTGACTTACTGCACTCAGTATGACAATCTCTAGGTCCATCCATTTCACTGCAAATGGCATTATTTAGTTCTTTTTTATAGCTGAGTAATAGTCCATTGTATATATGTACCACATCTTCTTTATCCATTCCTTCATGGCCTTTTCTGACTGATCCTTGGAAGACATACAGCCTCACCTCTGCCATTCTCTGTTAGTCAGAGCAGGAACAAGCCTACCCAGATTCAAAGGTAGGAGATTGTACTTCTCAATGAGAGGCGTGTTAAACAATCTGGGGGCTATGTTTAAAACCACCACAGTACAACAGAATTAATGAACCAAGACTCAAACTTAGGCATCCTGACTCCAAAGCCAAGCGTTTTTGGATCTTCCATGATGGATGGAGATGTGTGTGTGTGTGTGTGTATAATAAATTTTGAATACACAATACAGTTCAGAGCTAATGCAGTGTATCAATGAAGGCCTCAGTTCTTCAGATAGGTACAGCAAGACTTATTCTGCTAAAAACATTATTTATGACAAATTATTGAATTGTCTGTGTTCCAGTTTCACGCCTGAAATGTAGATGAGAAGGAGAACACTTATCCCTCTGGGATTACCTCTTTGCCCTTGATTCTGACCAACAAAAAGTATTGTTTGGAAATAATATGTCTTAGACAAAAATGCATATCTTAATCATACATGTAACCAGGAACAGGAGGCTGCTCTTAATCTAATACATGTCATAAACTGGTTTATTTTTTAAATTTAAAATGATTTATGTTCATTAAAGCAAGTTTCTAAAATTCCTAAAAGTGCCACCAGAAAAATAAAAACTTCCTGTAACCCCATTATCTAAATATTACCAACATTTAAATTTTGCTGTAGTTAATTTTCAAGCTTGATTTATATTTTTCTATATGCAATTTAAAAATCAACTAAATTAAGGTATATTTTATGTACAATAAACTGCATCCATTTAGAGTACACAATTTAATGAGTTTTGGAGATGTATATACCAGTGAACATTTTCATCACCTCCAAAAGATTCCTTGTCACCTTTTATAATACACCCTTCTTTCCATCCACAGCATCAGGCAACCACATATCCTCTTTTTGTCACTGTAGATTGAATTTGCCTCATCTAGAATTTCATTTAAATGGAATGATACAGTATATATTCTTTGTGTGTGGTATCTTTCATTCCACTTAGTTACCTTGAGATTCATCTGTTTTGCATGTATTGGGAGTTCCTTTTAAAATACTGGCTATTATTCCATTTATATGGATATGCTTTATTTTATGCATTCACCCGTTGATGGACTTTGGGGTTGACTGCACTTTTGTGCTACTGTGAATAAAGCTGCTACGAACATTCATGCACAAGTCTTTGTGTGGCCATATGATTTCATTTCTCTTTAGTAAATAACTAGGAATGGAATATCTGGGTCTTATGGTTGTTGTGGGTTTAACTTCTCGAGAAATATTTTTTTTCAAAGTAAGTGCCTGATGCACATTCTCATCAGCAGTGTATGAGAATTTCTCATGCTTCAAAACTTTGTCAAAATTGGTAAGGCTGATCTTTTTTTAAAAAATTAGCCATTCTAATGGTTGTGTAGTAGTATCTCAGTGTGGTTTAATTTGCACTTTCCTGATGAATAAAGAGTTTAAGCATCTTTTTATGTGCTTGTTGCCTTTCTGAGGTTTGGTTTTTTGTTGAAGTATTTCTTCAAATAACTTGCCAATTTTTCAACTGAGCTTTTGTTTTCTTTTTATAGAACTATAAGGAGTCTTTATATATTCTGGATACAAGTCCTTTGTCAGATATATGTATTACAGACAATTTCTCCCATTCTGTGGCTTGTCTTGTCTTAGTGATATCTTTAGAAGAATTTTTTTCATTTTTATAAAGTTCAATTTATATATATTTTTTTCTTTTATGGTTCATGCATTTGGTTCCCCATCTAAGATCTTTGCCTACCCCAATGTCACAAAGACATTTTTCCTGTTTTCTTCTAGAAGGCTAATAGTTTTAGTATTTACTCTTAGTTCTAGGATACATTTTGAATTAATATATGTATACAGCATGAACTGAGGGTCTGTGCTCATTTCCTCTAGCATATGGCTCTCCAGTTGTTCCAGCACCATTTGTTGAGAAGATTTTCCTTTGACAACTTTATGAAAAATCAGTTGTGTATATTTCTGAACTCTCTATGCTGTTGCATTCATCTATGTGCCTATCCTTTAGCCAAAAATGCACTATAGCAAGCCTTGAAAACAGGCAGTGTTAAGTCCTCCAGTTTAGTCCTGTTTTAAAATTACTTGGCTATTCGAGGTTTTTTGCACTTCCATATAAATTTTAGAATCACCTTGTTGATTTCTACCAAAAAAAAAAGCTGCTGGGATTATAAGTAGTATTTCATTTAATGTATAGATACATCTGGGGGTAAATGGCATGTTAACAATATTGAGTCTTGCAACCCACAAATGTGGTATATTTCTCCATTTATTAAGGTTTTCTTTCATTTCTCTTAGCAGTTTTATGTTGTTTTCATTGAAGAGATCTTGCATGCCTGTTGTTAAACTTATCATTGTGTAGTTTAGATTCTCTTGTACTGTTGTGTGGAATTGTTTTTTAAATTTTATTTTCCAGTTGTTTGCTGCCTATATATAAAGGTACAATTAACTTTCTTATATGAAACTTTCATCTTGCAAGCTAAGGTCACTTATTCTAATAGTTGTTTTGTAGATTTCTTATGATTCTTTTTCTAAACAGTCATGTCATCTGCAAAAAATATGGTTTCATTTCCTTTATAAACTGTGTTTTTTATTTCTTTTTCTTGCCATATTGAAATGGCTAGAGCAAAGCTGTTTCTGTATGTTTGATTTCAGCTGTTTGACTATAAGGATAGGCTTTTTTCCCCCTCATATTTATCCTGTTCCCTGAGCTTTACAAATTTGCTAGTTTATATCTTATGCTAAATTTTGTACATTTCAACCATTATTACTTGAATTTTTAAAGTTATTATTCTGTTTTCTCTCTTTGCCTTCTGCAACTCTTTTTATCCATATTTAGAACTTTTGGTATTGTCCCATAGATCCCTTAAACACTGTTTAATTTTTTTTTCAATCTTTCGTTTCTCTCTTCTTCAGATTAGAGAATTTCTATTAATCTGTTTTCAAGGCAATGATTATTTTCTCTGTTATCTCCATTCTATTAAGCCCATACAGTGGTTAAGAAAAATCACATATATGTTTAATTTTTTTGCTTTTAAACCTTCATTTGCTGTATGTATGTTTGTGTATAATTTTCCTGCTCATAATTCTTATATTTTTTCTTCATTATAATTATCTTCTTCCTTACCCCACTGAGCACAATTATAGTAGTTGTGTTAAGGTCCTCGTCCATCTGCATCATCTTAGGTTGACCTTTGCTGATTGTCTTTTCCCTTGGGAATGGATGAAACTTTCCTGGTTCACCATATGTTGAATAATTTTGGATTGAATTCTAGAAGTTGTGAATTTATTGTATGAAGATTCTTGGATTCTGTTTCTCCAAAGAATGTTGAATGTTGTTTTGCAGGCAATGAACTTGGTTCGACTCCAGCTGTCTTACCTGTGGTGAGCAGCAGCTTAAATCTCAGTTATTATTATTACTTTTTTCCTCCAGCTGAGCTGGTTGGAGTCTGCCTTAAACATATATAGTTCAGAGGTCAGCCAGAGATGTGGGCAGAGATTAAACACAGATTACAAAACCCTTCTCTAGGTGTCTCCATTTTTGGGGTCTCTCCCTCACTCCCTGGGAGCATTGGTTGATCTGGGATCAGTCCACTGGGTCCTCAGTCCAGAAAAAATCAGTCTTTGTCCTGTTGTTTCTGTTGCCCTGAGCCATACAGAAACTGTGACCTACCCTCAGGACCAACCCTGAAACATAGGAAATTCACCCAATGCTGCCTGCTTTCTCCAAGTCTCAACTCCTTCCCAAAACATACCTGCTTTTATTTACTTTCCAGAGCCCTCAGGTAGCATTTTTTTTTCTTTCTTTGTCCAAAATTTATTGTTGTTATCTGCAAGAAGGTTAGCCTGCTAATATTTTACTCCTTTATGCCATAAGCAGAATCTCTACTATATTCAATGATTATTATTTTATAATATAGAGTTTACGTTTTTTACCCTCCTTTCTCAAAATGGATATTGGTCAGACACAAATAATTTCTACAACATCTCATCCTCATCAAGACCCTTTTAATATTCCAGCATAATTAATTATTCCCCTCAAGTTGGACATTTCCATTTTTCTATATTTATAAATAACATGGCAATGAGTGTAAAGCTGCATAAAGCCTTTCCTATATTTAGGATGGTTTCCTTAGGGTGAATTCCCAGAAGTGGGTCAAAAGGGATGGAGATTTTTTAAGGCTCTTTTTTATATTGCCAAATTGCTTCCCAAAAGGGCTGTGCAAATTTGCACTGCTTGCAGCAATTTAGGAAAATGATCATTTCATAAAACCCTTGCCAGCACTGGATATTATTAAACCAAGAAATAACATTTTTCTATTTGAAGAGATGAAAAATTATAACCAAGAATTTATGAATGCATATACACATAATATTTTAATGCCAGAAGATAGATTTTTCTGCTTCTATGACCGGAGACTCTAAAATGAAATAGATGTATTACAGAGAGGAAGACTCTGAAAAATGAAATTCTGAACAAATAATCACAGAGAATTACAGTGAAGGAGGAATTTGGGAAGCATAGAGGGGGAAGCTATATTTGCACAGGAAACTAATACATGGAAAAAAGGCCAAAATGTGGAGCAGTTTAGCCTAAGCTTATGAAAATACTCCCAGAAAGGCTGAGACTTCAAATTTGTCAGTGCCTGGTGGACAAATTGGAAAGAAGACAAACAAATAAAACAAGCTTTTTAAATTGCTTTTGGAACAGTAAGAACAAAATGATTGTCCCATTGCATGAAACAACTGAAACCTTATAACCAGATGAAAGTATAAAACTAAATTCATTCTGAGTCTGTCAGATCTGTCACTTATATCAAGAAAAAAATCTGAAAACTAGGAAAAGGAGAATAAAGATGTTTCATAAGGAATGGAGTTCTAACACACAGAGGAGGTACTAAGTATTTACTTTGAAGTGTCTTCTTCAAGTTCAGTCTCTAGACCCAAGCAAATTACTTTTCCAGGGCTAAAATAATATGAAGATATGTTTTCAGAACCACAGAGTTACTTACACTCTTGAAGGAATAAAGGTAGGCAGAGAAGCTTCCAAAAATCTGAAACGCACAAATCTTATCCTGATTTCAAGTAAGTGGTGAAGCACTTTTGAAACATGATTTTGATCCTCAAGAACGATAAAATCAGTTGGCCAAATTTACATAGTGAGTGTGTGGGATCAGAAGTTGGGAGCATTAGAAGCCATCTTGGGTTCACTGCAAATAAATCATGCCAGGTGAACTGCAGTTCTACTTTGAATACATTTGTTGCACAGGGAGATACCATGAAACAGGATATCTGAATGTCAACAAGATATTTGACAAAGCTTCTCAGAGGTGTATTGCTTTTTACATGTGTTTATCTGAATATTCCATCCTCCCAATTAAGTGCAAATTCTGTGATGGCAGGGAATATTTCTGTTTTACTCTCTACTGCATATCCATTTCCTGGTATATTATAGGCTCTCAACAGATATTTATTGAATGAACACCATTTTTTTGTTGGTTTTCAAAGGAGGAAATTGTAGAGTGCTTGATAGTATAGTCAATTTTATTCAATTATATGTTTCCAAAGAGTTTTCATTAAGGGACTGATGTCAATTTGAAGAGAGTTCTATAGCCATGAGCTATCAAGTTCTATTCTCCATCTAGTTCTCTTCAGCACTGATGTCCTTGCCTTAGGTAAGGGAAGGCCTGGCATGGAACCCTGGGAATAGCAAGGACCACAGTTAGACTTCCCAGTGCATCCCTTCTCTGTACTGGCTGTATGGCCTTGCCGAAGACAAATAATCTCTGCACACATCAGTTTCTTAATATTTGAAACAAAGATGCCAGCATCAACTTCATTATACTTTTAAACGTACTATATGATTTTAAGGTACATAAACATCTAATCTATGACTTGACATGTTGTAGACACTCAGTAACCTTTCATTCCTTTTCTTACCTCCTGTTCCTTTTCATATTTATCCAATTCACAGGGGGCATATAGTCAGGGAATAATGAAAACATGAGATCACAGGATTAGGACCAAAAATATCCTGAGATACTAGAAGAAAGGGCTGAAATAGATACAATTTGGTAGTATAAAATGTTTTTTACTTTGGTTTTAGAAAAATCAATTTTACAAATACATGATGGGAAAGACCAGATTTATTTGCAGTGCATGTGAACAAAGAACTGAGGGCATATTGAACACAAGTCAGCTGCCGGTAAATTGGAAGCAGTCCTGGACTGCATTATTATAAGTCTTGTGTTCAGAGAAAGGGAGGTGACAGTCCATTTCTGCTCGGTGTAGGTCAGAACACACCTGGATTATCATGCCTAGTTCTGGACATCAAAACTCAAAAAGGAGTTGAGCAAATTGGACTATGTTGAAAAGAATCTGACAAAATGAATTTGAAATATGGGATGCACATCAAAATCACAAAGATGGGAAAACAGTGATGCAATACCCAGTGTTACAGAGGAAGTAGTGAAATGATCACTCCTATATACAACTGATCAGGATGAAATTGGTATAACCTTTCTGGAGGACATCTTGACAATATGGATCAAAAGCTTTAACTATGTCAATACCTTTTGACCCAGAGATTCATCTTTTTACTCTCAAGAAAATTCTACACATGGATGCATAGGGATGTGCAGAAAGATTTATCTTTAGGAAGGTGTGATGCAATATTACAGTGAAAACTTGGAAACAGTATAAAATGTAAACAATAGAGAATTGATTTAAAATATACATCGATAGAGTGGAATATATTGCAGGCATTAAATGATATTGGAGTCAATACTTAATGACATGGGATAATGTGTGTGACATAGTTTATTTAGCTTTGTCTTAATTCCACAAGCAATCTCAATTCATTAAGAAAAAACAAAACAAAACAGGAAGGTGAACAAGAAGAAGAAAATCTCAGTATTCAGAGAAAATCACTATTAACACTTTGGTGGTTTTAGGTATCTAAATATATATAGATGATGATATTGATATACATATAAATCTAGATATAGATCTAGATGTGTGCATATGCACACACATTTGATATATGTAATTTATGTAATAGCAAAAGTGTGAAGCGTATAGTTGGATCCCAATATGTATTTCTGACATAAGTGAATAAATCAATATATGCTTAGATATTTTTAACAAAACTCACAAGATGTACTCATGTAAAAAGACCATAAAATCTAGTTGTAAAAACATATGCATATAAAAGGTAAAAACCTAGAAGTAAGGAAGGTCAGTTGGTAGTGATAGTATTTGACTTGGTTATTATTTTCTTCTTTGTGCTTTCTTATTTGTTCTTCTAATTTTCTACAATAAATAGGCATTGACTCTGTAATCCAAAAAATCATAATTTTTGTAAAATGTGTGATATAAGGAATGGCTGAAGGTATTAGTAGGGATATCTTGCTTGGATGGAAAGATTATAAATGGGCACATGAGCAGTCTTCAGACAGCTGAAAGGCCATTGTATGGGGTCATGGAACAGCCTGAGCCCATGGTTCTAAAAGGTTGGACAGAATCTAGAGGGGAAATTATTTATTACAGAATCTAGAGGGGAACTTCATTCTTGGCCAGCCTAACAGACCCGAATCTGCTCTCTTATTCTCTTGTATATACCTTCTGGGCCTGCCACTGTATTCTAGTCTTTGCCATTTATGAGCTTTGTGACCTGGAGTAAGTCATTTGTAGTGTCTTTGATTCAGTCTCCTTATCTTTCAAATGAGGATAACAATAGCTCATGCAGTTATTGTGGGGGTCAAATGAATTACTATCTTTGGGAAGAAAGTAAAGCGTTGTTATGTAATACTGGGTTGGCCAAAAAGTTCGTTCGGGTTTTTACATAACCTCGACCTTTTTGGGCCAACCCAGTATTTACTAGATGTTAATGCTTTTATTCAGTCATACAGTATGTTATTAACAGGACAGACTTAGGATGTGGGTCTCTGGACACCCAGTTCATCTTTCCATTGCTCAGGGTTGCCATATGGGGACAGGTTGGAAGGAGTGTGGATGTTTTTGTAGGACTAGACAAAGGGGAGTGTTGTGGTTACCTATGACTTCATAGTACACCACCCCAAACTCAGTGCCTTAAAACAACAGTCTTATTATGCTCATGGATTCTAGAGTCAGGAATTCATAAACAAGAAAGGGAAGATAGACTGTGTCAGCTTTACAATGACTGAGACTCAGCTGGAAATACTCAAACACCTGTGGGTGACTCAGATGTCTGGAGGCTAGAATCAACTAGAAGCTTCTTCTCTCACATTTTTGCCACCTGGACTGAGATATCTTTTTTTTTTTTTAACCATCTTTATTGGAGTATAATTGCTTTACAATGTTGTGTTAGTTGCTGCTGTATAACAAAGTTAATCAGCTATACGCACACATATATCCCCATATCCTCTCCCTCTTGCATGTCCCTCCCACCCTCCCTATCCCACCCCTCTAGGTGGTCACAAAGCACCGAGCTGATCTCCCTGTGCTAGGCGGCTGCTTCCCACTAGCCATCTATTTTACATTTGGTAATGTATATATGTCCATGCCACTCTCTCACTTCGTCCCAGCTTACCCTTCCCCCTCCCCACTGGACTGAGATATCTTGAAAGCTGGGCTCAGCTGTGACCGTTGACTGGACCTCTTACACTTGGCCTCTCCTTGTGGCTAAGACTTCTCACAGTGAGGGGCAGGTTTCCAAAAATGGAGCAAGTGTCTAGAGAATCAGCATGTCAAGAGAGCCAAGCAGATGCTGCATCGCCTTTTATGACCCAGCCCAAAGGTTATGCAGAGTCATGCCTCTTTATTAAAAACGCATGCCTAAGGCAGCCCAGATTCAAGGTGAGAGAAATTAGCCTTCACCTTTGACAGGGGAATGGCAAAAGTCACATTGCAGAAGAGAATGTGGGATGGGAGATTTTGTTATGGCTATCTTTGGAAAATCCAGCCTCCCACAGGAAGCAATGGGATATTCCAGAAGATAAAGCTTAACTGTCATGAGATACTGAGTTAAGCTTGATCGGAGAGCTTCCCCTCCATAGGCAAGCAGTTCTTTGGGCCAAAATCTGGGGATAAATTGAGATTTGTCCTTTCTTGGATAGTGGAATGATCACCTCTGGGACGGTCATATTACACTAAAGGTCAAGTGAGGAATAGCTTAAGCTGGAGCAATAAAGACAATCCATTTTTAAAAAATAAACATAACTTTTATTAAGTATGTTTTTTTTACAGTAACCAAGCATTAGATATTCATTGGAGGAAAATTATAAAATGCAGATGAAGAACAATAAGAAAAATTTTAAAAATACTCCAAATTTTACTACCCAGGGAATAACCACTAGAGCATCTTCATATATTTCTTTCAATATCTTTTTGTGCGTGTGCGTGTGTGTGTATATAAGTATATATATATATATATATATATATATATATGCATACATTTACATACTTTATGTGTGTGTGTATTTTTAAAACAGAATAAGATCGTTTTGCAATATGCTTTTTTAAGCTTGGTTCATAACCCTAGATCATGAATATCTCAGAATGACTTCTACTTTCCTCTTCTTTATTTTTAAAATTAAAATATATTTAATTTTATTACACATACTCAGTGGAATTCACACCAAGTATCAGCAAATATGTATAAATTTACCCAAGTGAAATCCCTCTTTGTATTCTTCTCTGTTTACTTTTCCATTCAACAATATATCATGGGGAGATTTGCATGTCAGTAAATAGAGATTTATGTCACTGTATTTAATGATCTCATAAAAGTCTGTATTAGAGATATGCCACCATTTTTTTAAGCAGTCCCCTATAAATGGGCCTCTAGGTCATATATTTTTTTCCTGAAATTATAAACAATCATGTTTAATTATATTTTACCATAAAGATATTTTTTAACCATAAAGATCAATTTAAAAAAATTCAACATGAATCCCAAGAATGCTGCAGAATCTTCTTCTCTGGTGATCAGATAAACCTGGGTTTGAATCCAGGTCCTGCCACTTCCTGGCTTTGTGACTATGGACGAGGAGGGCCATCTCTCCCAGACTCTGTTTCCATGTTGGAGGAATAGGAATATGTGTAGTCACCTCTGGGTGAAGTGCCTGGCACTGTGCCTGGCCTACAGTGGTACCTGATGACAGGTAGCAGTTGTGGTCAGAGCATCTCCAAATGGTGGATGTGTGTGAACATCTGTGGTTTAGCCCTAGAGCTCAGAGCAATTGTGAGCTGTGTGGTTTAGGGTGTGGGAAGTTAAGCCACTTTTGTCCTCTTCCGTTGACTGGTACCATTTGTATTCCCTGGACAGTCGGGGGTCAGATGGGTTTTGCATTCCCAAGCTACATATTTCTCTATCTGGCACAGTTCTGAGCAATCTAAAAATGCAGTATCGCTGTCACCAGCTCGAGGAAGACACGGAGTCTGAATAATTTAACATGTCACCACCATCCATCATGATACCAAGAGCACGGGAGATGGAGTGTGGAGGAGTGGGTCAACTGGGGGCTGCAGAGCAGGTTTATGGACAGGGTAGCCCAGTAAGAGAAAGTACATTTGCAGTGAGTTAATTCTCAGGCCCAGGATAGACTATACATCCTAACAATTGCTCCAGCCTTTTCCATAATATGGCTTTCAAGTTGTTCGGATGCCCTGGTTTGCCCCAGAGCAAACCTGGGGTCAGGTCTCTCCTTGCCACAAAATATCTGTGTCATCTTGGGGGAGTCTCTATAAACTTCCGAATGTCTCAGTTTACTTATCAGCAAAATTGAGATAATTCCCATGTAGAGGGCTCAACATCATGCCTGGAATATTTTAACTGCTTCCTCACCAGGAAGGAAACTCCAGAAGGTCAGGAAGTTTTGTCTGTTTTATTCACTGCTTTATCCTCCCTCAGTGCCCAGAAACAGTGTTTTGATACAGAGTGGGCACTTGGTCAATAATCGTTGAATGAATGAATAAAAAAATGAGTGTTGTGGTTATTTGAGGTGACTACTGGGTCCGGGACAGACTGACTGGTCACCCTCTGTGACCTCAAACACTGGGTCAGGATGCCTTGAGCCTGGACGCTTTCAACAGGGCTCTGTGATGTCTCCACTTTGCTCTCACAGTTCCCCATCCTACAGTTTTATCGTGAGTCTTGTGATGTTACAAAGCAAACAGAGGGTCTCTCTCTCTTTTTTTCAAACATTTTATTTATTGAGGTAAAGTTCACATAACATAAAATTAACGATTATCTATTTAAAACTGTGTAATTCATTGCCATTTAATACATTCACAAGGTGTGCAACCATCACCTCTGTTTAGTTCCAAGACATTTCCAGTACATCAAGAGGAAACCCCATACTCATTAGCAATCACTCCCTATTCTTCTCTTCCCTCTGCACAGCCCTGGCAATCACTATTTCTTACTTATTTCAGATGTTTTCTATAAATAGAACCATATAACATATGACGTTTTATGTCTGGCTTCTTTCACTTAGCAAAGTGTTTTGCTAAGATCCAAAGTGCTGTTTGCAAGGTCCATCCATGTTGTAACATGTGTCCAGCATTCATTTTTATGGCTGGATAATATTCCATTGTATGAATATACCCCATTTTGTTTATCTGTTCATCAGCTGATGGACATGTGGGTTTCCGCTTTTGGCTATTGTAAGTAGTGCTGCTATGAATATTCATGTACCAGTATTTATTTGAATACCCTCTCCAATTCTTTTGGATATGCCTAGGGGCAGAATTCCTGGGTCATGTGTAATTTTATGTTTAACTTCTTGAGGAACCAACTGTCAAATTGTTTTCCACACTTTCTGCACCATTTTGCATTCCCACCAGCAATGTATGAGTGTTCCAATTTCTCTGCATCCTTTTCAACACCTGTTATTTTCTCATTATTTTGATTGCGGCCAACCTAGTGCCTAAGAAGTGGTATCTATCTCATTGTGGCTTTGATTTGCATTGCCCTAATGACTAAGGGGGGTTCTGAATCAGACAAAATCCAGGTTCACGCTGGGGGGCTCCGCGACTTATAATTTGTGTGATCTTAGATAAGCAGTATTGAGGTTCGGAAGGTTGGTTTGCCCCTCAGTAAAACTGGGATGATTCTTACCTCTCAGACCCCATGTGAAGTGTGGATGGGATATTGTGTATCAGGCGTCCAGAGCGGTGCTTATCCCACTATGGTATGTGCTTTGCCCATCTTCTTCATGCTCCATCCCAGACCACTCAGGACCGGAAGGAACAGAGGCCAGTGGAACAAGGGCAAAGGAGCTGCTGCTTCCTCTCCTTTCCTCTTGCCAGCCTCTACCATTCTCAATTTCTCTCGGCCCCTAAATAGAAATACTTGAGCAGCCCTGTATAATTAATGGCTGCACTGTAGTTCACTGTATCACCAATTTCATATTAAAATGCTAGCAGAGGGGGCCCTTTTCCATTTGTCTGAATCATCTCCAGGTCAGTCTGTAATTGGCCTGTGGCCCCTGCAGATTCTGTGGACACTCAGAGGCTGTACGCCTTGGGTGGCTGTCACGTCCCTACAATGTCACAGAAGGCAGGGAGTCGCCACTCCCACTCAGTGACCATGTGAGCTGAAACTTACTGTCCTCTTTTTAAAGATGAATTCAGACAGTTTGGGGGCCTCGCCCAAGCCCACACACCTAATAAGTGGGACCGTGGCTAGAATGCATATCTGACTCCAGTACCCTAATTTCTTGAACAGAAGTGCATGACCTCTCATGACTCATGGATTAAACCAATCTAAAAACCTACTAGCCTTTAAGTGCCTGAGGGCAGAGACAATGGCTATTGTCTTTTAATGGAATCTGAACTACACCATTTTTCATCCAAATCACATTAAAAAAATTCTACACCTTCGTGGGGCCCATGGCTTATTCATCTCTCCAGATTCTGGTCCTTAATTATCCTCAGGAAATGTGTCACATAAGTGCCTTCAGAACTGTGCTCTCTGATATGATAGGCAATTGAAATGTGGCTAGTCTGTGCTGAGATGTGCTGTGAGCATAAAATATACACTGGATTTTGAAAACTTGTGAAAAATATATTAAATATTTCAGTAATAATTTTATGTTAATTACAAGTTAAGATGATAATATTTTGAACATATTGGTTGAATCCAATATATTCTGAAAATTAATTTTATCTGTTTATTTTTTACCTTTTTAATGTGGCTAGTAACAGTTAAAATTGCATCTGTGGCTTGCATTATATTTTGGGGTTGATGCAGAGGCAGCCTCTCTGAGCCTCAGTTTCAACTCTGAACATGGTACCTTGGTACTTACAGGAGGGACGTGAGGGCCAGAGTTGTGGGAATGGAGGGGGGACCTGGAGAAGCCAGGGGCTTGGTCTTGGGGTATGGAAACACGTGGAATGCTGGAGGCATCACTACGATCTAGCTGAGCGTGATGAGAGTTCCTATCGATAGTACAATTGCTGAGGTTCCAGGGAGGAGCCGTGAAGAGTGGAAAATGTGCCCTGGTGCTGGGGACGAGTGGCAGACCTGCTGACCCTCAGAGGTCGAGATCATCAAGCTTTTGCTACTGCTCTACCTCTGCTCTCTCTCTCTCTCTCTCTCTCTCTCTCTCTCTCTCACTCTCACACACACACACACACACACACACGCACACACACACACTTTCCCAGGTTTTCATAGCCATGAGGCAGGCCTTGCAGGCAGACCTGATTTCAATCCCAGCTCCCTCACTCAGCACCTCTTATCACCTCTCTCTGAGGCATGGCTTATTCATCTGTAAAACAAGGTTCACAATGCCTTCCTTACAAGGATGGCTGTTCCAGGGAGGAGCGGTGAAAAGTGGAAAATGTGCCCTGGTGCTGGGGGCAAGTGACGGACTTGCTCATCCTCAGAGGTCAAGATCATCAAGCTTTTGCTACCGCTCTACCTTTGCTGTCACGCACACACACACGTGCACACGCACACGCACACACACTTTCCCTGGTTATCGTAGCCATGAGGCAGGCTTTGCAGGCAGACCTGATTTCAATCCCAGCTCCCTCACTCAGCACCCCTCATCACCTCTCTCTGAGGCACAGCTTATTCATCTGTGAAACAAGGTTCATAATGCCTTCCTTACAAGGATGGCTGTGGACATTAAATGAAGTCTTTACTCATATTTTATTGTCCATCAGCCTATTTTATTGTCCATCAGCCTCGGGACTAAGGGAATAGACTGCAGCCACTGTCTGGATTTGAACTGTGGGTGTATAGCTTACGAGCTGTGTGACCCCGGGCAGGTTACTGACTTTCCTTGTGCCTTCATTTCCTCATCCGTTAAAAGGGGAAGGAAAGTATTAACCTACTTCTTAGGGTTACTGTAAGGATTAAACGAGGCAATGCAAGTAAAGGGTTTAGAACCACGCCTGGCAGAGGGACAGTGCCATGGAAGGCTTAGCTTTTCTTATTATATTCGAATTGCCTGGTGACTTTTCCATCCCCCACTCCCCCTCACCCCCTGCCACAGCTAGAATGTCCCAGTAGGGAAAGACTCCTGTCTGAATTCTGTCTTCCACATTCACCATCATAGGCCATTTGTTTGGGAAAGGAAGGAAGATGAGAAAGAGGAGGAGAGGAAGGAAGGAAAGGAGGGTTTAGCTGGAATGTTTAAAAGTACTGCAGTGGCAGTAAAGGGCATGGAGTAGACCCCTGACAGGCAGATCCTTACCTTTTCCTCTGCTGCCCAAACACAGCAGGAAGTATGACAGATGCTTCCTTTACTTAAGGCAGCTATTTCATCACATGCCTTCGTTTTCCCCTTGGCCAAAAATTATGTGTAGATGAACAAAAGTCCCTCCCTCCCTCCCTCCCTCCCTCCCTTCCTTTTTCTGTAACAGTAAAATATTTTAATGGAAATTTTAAAAGCCTACTGGTCTCTAAGACCTCTGCTCTTCCACTGCTTCCAGAATCTCCATGGGGCGTCTGCCAACTCCATTTCAAAGGAGAGCCTTTAAATGGGGAATTGCATCCGGCAGAATCTGGAGTCTCCTGCTGTCTCCAGGTCCAGCTTTTAGTTGCTGGGGATTGGGGAGATGAGCACTAAGGGACAGGGGCAGATAGTGGCTGAAGACACATTTGGGGACATTGAACAGGTATTGTTGTCCCTTGTCCTCTCCCATTCATTACAACATACTGTCTCCAGGAAGGAGGAGGACAAGTATTCATTGTTTCCATTTTACAGAGCATTAAACTGAGAAACAGTGTCATAACAGTTAAAAATTTGAGCTTGGCTGTCGGACACCCTTGGGTGCCAAGTCTGACTTCACTCATTGTTCACAAATCACCTTCCTTTCTGAACATTGGTTGCTTCATCTGTAAAGCTGGCATCATGATACCTCCCTCCCATGAGGACTATGAGTTTGGAATGAGATGATGTGTGCAAAGCTCATAACACAGCACTTGACACCTTGATGCTTAAAGGACAGTCTTCTTTCCCCAAGGTTCCCTCTTGAGTTGTTTGCAGGGAAAGCAGTTTACATACCGGAGAGCCCAAATTTGGAGCTGGACAGTGTAGCCCTGAGTCATAACTCTCCTACTCATCAGTTGTGTGACTTTTGGCAAGTAACTTTGCCTATGTGTGTCTTTATATTATTGTCTTGTTTGTTAATTACACCTTCCTTACGAGTATATCACAATGAGGATTGTATGTAATAATGTGTAGACATCTTCTAGATACATAGTAGATTGCTACATGTGTTGCTGGAATGAATGAATGTGTAATAACTGTTATAGAAAGCATGTCTAAGAGTGGGATTTTTGTGTACTGAACATCATTTCAAATGTCCCACCAGAGGAAATGACAAAGTAAATCCTTTCACAAATTGAACAACATTTTCCTCTAACGTATATTTTTCTTTTCTTCAGGTGGAATTTTTGGGATAGGTAATAGGTTTGCACAGTGCCTGATCCAAAAGATACAAAACATTTACAGGGAAAAGTAGTCTTCCTCCAGCGCCATCCTTCAGCCACTTACGTCTCCATCCAGGACAACCATGTTTACCAGATCCTTGAGTCTCCTCCCAGATGTAGTCTGTTGATGTAGGTGTCTGAAGCTCCATTCACTAAACAGTTTCCTAAACCAGACTCCCTCTTGTTTCCCACCCCAACATGCTCTGAGGCTCTCCCATCACCATTTCCTCTCTAGGGTAAAGAGTTCACCAGTCCTTTAAGCCCTCTCTTTCCACATCCTGGACTAAAAATAAATAAATAAATAGAGCACAGAGAAAATAAAAATTACCCATATTTCTCCCTGAAGAATTAATGGTTATTAGTAATTTGGTATATTTCTTTCTAGGCTTTTTTCCTTTATCGGTTTTGTAATCAACCATTCCTAGCGTATGAGTGCATCGCCTTTTTCCCCCTCCACGTTCCTCTGAGTTTCTCTCTGAAGCATCCCTTGCACTCGTCTCTTCCTCTCCATCCTCACCACCCCTGGCCTCACCTAGACCCCCATCTCCTCTTACCTGGTGATCCCTGAGACTCCTGGCTGTGCTCCCTCCCTGGCACCCATTCTGAGGTCTGTGAGCCACCGTCATGTCCTTCCTGGCATGCACAGCTGCTGAACTGATTCTCTTGCTTCAGAACCTTCCGTGACATCCAAAATTAAGCCCCCAGTCCTCAGTGTGGCACTCGGGGACTTCCCCTGGGCGGCTCCAGCAGATCCTTCCCAGTCAGCACTCTGCTCTGGTGCCTCCTCCTGCCCACAAACCCCCCCCTCCCCAGGGATGCTCCAGCGCTCACCTCTCCTCCCAACTCCATTTTCTACCACTGAAGCCCCCCATCCATCCTTCCAGCCCTGACCTAAAATCTCCCTTCCTCCATAAAGCCTTGCCGGGTCTTCCGTGTTGGGATGGATTGCTCTCTCCCATATTCCCAGTGTCTCACTGTGTGGGAAACATGGCCATGGGTTAGATTAAAGGCTCCCTAGGATCCCGTTTGTCCCCTTGACTAGCTTATGATCCCCTGGCTGGCAAGGACCGGGTGGTATCTATCTTTGCTTGTCCTGTGTCTGGCTCTGGGCCTGGCATAGAGGAAGCACTTGACTGAAATGTGTGTGTGAAATTAAGTCACCTGGAATGTTTTCTCAGAGACAGATTCATCATTCTAAGCAACAACGTACCTATCAATTATCTGGTACCCACCCCAGACCAGGTATTTAAGTATCATATCTCCTTTAATCTTCAAAGCAACCCCACAAGGTTAACAGCTTTTCCCCTATTTTAGAAAGAAAGAACCCAGGACTCAGAAAGGTGAGGCATCTCCTCAAGGTCACACAGCCCCAAGGCTGCCAAGCCATGGTTAGAACCCAGGTCTGAGTCATGGCAGAGCCTGAACGCCT
Source organism: Balaenoptera acutorostrata (assembly GCF_949987535.1). Classification (NCBI taxonomy): domain Eukaryota; kingdom Metazoa; phylum Chordata; class Mammalia; order Artiodactyla; family Balaenopteridae; genus Balaenoptera; species Balaenoptera acutorostrata. The sequence continues at coordinate 108,233,590 of NC_080069.1, read as the reverse complement.
TCTATAAATCATGCCGACTCCTGGGTCACTTGGGATTTACAGAAAGGAGTCCGGGGATGGGGTTGCTGATCTTCGGGATGGATGAGGGATTTAACAAGCTTCTGGAGGCCTGTGATGACTGATGGATTGTGATTATTGCACAGGGGGAATCAGCTTTGGGAGAACCAAGGGGACGTCGGGTTCAGAGGCAGACGATGAAACGCAGTTGACGTTCTACACGGAGCAGTACCGAAGCCGTCGCCGCAGCAAAGGTAACAGAGTCCTTGAGAAGGTTCCAGAGCCAGGGTTTGGAGGAAAATCTGGGAAGCAGCTTTTGTGCTTCACGACAAACCCTAAATCTTCTTCAGCCTGGTCCCTATCTAGTTAACACTGAACTTGGCGTCTGATACCCTGAATACCCAGTCTCTATTTGCTTTCTGTCTTACCCCATTCCTCAAAGGATTTAAGTTTATGCAGTTTTTAAAAAATCCATCACAATAGAGAATCGGATTGAAAGGAAAATCAGAGTAAGGAAAATAATTCAAATTCAGCTTAGATGTATGCATGGTAATCCATGCCATGCTGTGTTGTGTAGTTCTTAGAAGGAGCTGACAGCTTAACTCAGAGATTCTTAGCAACCAAAGTGCAAAAGGAAACATACAGCAGTAAAATGCACAGGGTCTACAGGATAAAACTAGCGTTTGCTCAGGAAATTCTATTTACCTGACACAGAGACCAGACAGAGAGTTCTCCAGTTGGTTCCAATAAACAGGACTCTGGGAGGGCTTCCTGGAAGTCGAAGAGAGACAAGGACCTGGGCCCAAACTTGGCTCTGTCACTGTTCATCCACAGAACAGAAGCAGTAATCCTAACATTCCCATGTTTAAGATGGGGTAGCAATACCTCCCTCTCAGGGTAATGGTGGGGGTTGATGGAAACGTGAGCATCTCCTGTTTTTTTTTTGTTGTTTATTAGTTTTTTAAATTAATTAATTTATTTTTTAAAAATTTGTATTGGGGTATAATTGATTTAGTGTTGTGTTAGTTTCACGTATACAGCAAAGTGAATCTGTTATACAAATACATATATCCACTCTTGTTTAGATTTTTTCCCATATAGACCATTACAGAGTACTGAGTAGAGTTCCCTGTGCTATACAATAGATAACTAATAAGGACCTACCGTAGAGCATCTCCCGTTTAACTACAACTCCCGGCAACAAGTTTTCCCTTTCTCCACGGCCACCATCCTAATGCCTGTCCCCTGCATCCTTTGCTTAAAAACTGTTACAATCACCTTCTCAATATTCTCACTTACTGTTTCCAACCCATTTTCAACCCTGCAGCCAGAGTGATCATTTTAATAATGTAAATAGGGATCATGTTGCTTCTTCTCTGCTGAGAAGCTTTAATCCGTCCTTTTGCATTTGGGAGAGAATGTGAACTTCTTGCCACACCTACAGTCCCCTGAGTGGTCTGGCCCCGCACATCTCTCCAGGGCTCCGTCTGCTCTGCTACCCAGCTCTCTTCTCCAGCACTTCCCCATCTGTCCCACCAGAAACTTCACAAACATTCTCTCCCAGAGCACTTCCCCCGCCCTCTCCGACTCACTCCTACTCACTCCTACTCACTCTGACATCTCCATTTAAATGGCATGTCTTGGGCTTCCCTGGTGGCGCAGTGGTTGGGAGTCTGCCTGCTAGTGCAGGGGACGCGGGTTCGAGCCCTGGTCTGGGAAGATCCCACATGCCACGGAGCGGCTGGGCCCGTGAGCCACAACTGCTGAGCCTGCGCGTCTGGAGCCTGTGCCCCGCAGCGGGGGGGGGCCGCGATAGTGAAAGGCCCGCGCACCGCGATGAAGAGCGGTCCCCGCACCGCGATGAGGAGTGGCCCCCACTTGCCGTAACCGGAGAAAGCCCTCGCACGAACCGAAGACCCAACACAGCAAAAATAAATAAATGAATAAATAAATAAAGTAGCTATAAATGGCATGTCTTAGCTGAGCCGTCTTACATCTGATTTCCTTGTTTCATTCTACACCAGCTCCTGTGCTGTTCCCTCTGCAGACTTCACCCCTGGAATTTTACATTTACCGATACGTTCTCTGGGCAATGTTTGTACCCTCCACTAAACTGGAAGTTCACGAAAATAGGTACATCCATTGTCACTTGTATCCAGCTTTCCATCCCTGCACCAAACACAGGGATGGGTCCATATTTTTGGTTCAACTATAGGTTCATATATTTGAACAAATGAAGGATTAACGAATGAATGAAATAAATTCCTAGCCCAGTGTCTGGATTATTACGAGCGCTCAGGGTGAATGGTGGTTTTCCATCTGGCCCCTCTTGTTTTCTCTCACTCCATTCCCAGTTACTGGAAAAAAAAAAAAAAAAAGGTCTCCTCTCCTTTCCTCTTCTCTTTTCCGCTCCCGGTGAGTAGAACTAAGGCCTCAGGCCTGCCCGTTCTTCCACCTCAAGCCACCAGGGAAGGATATGCCTGGTAGTTGGAGGAGGGCCTGAGTACTGATGTTGAAAGCCAGTTCTGCCTGGGTTCTTCGAGCATGGTTGGAGCAAGTGCAACTTGAGGGGACGTAACAAGTCTGGGAGGTTCTCTGGCAGAGGAGGGTGCACCCAAGGCTGATGGTAGAGAGAGGAGATGGAGTGGGAGGAGAAAAGAGACACCTCACAGGTTTCTCCTCTCTAGGTCTCTCTCTTTAGCCTGTCCCATGAGAGAAATACAAGTGGCATAGGATTCAGCCAGTCCTGGCTGTGAATTCTGACTTCACCTCATCTGCTTTGTGTGGCCATGGATGGGCTTTTCACCTCTGGGTACTTCTCTCTGTATAAAATCGAGCTGTTGATAACTACCTCACAGAGCTAGCAAGTCTAGAGATGGAAGGTTATGGGACTCACCCATAGGTGCTCAAAAATTTTTGTTCTTTCCTCCTGAAACTCCCCTTCCCTTGAAAACAGTCTGCACCCCAAAGTAAATCAGCTAAAATCTCAATTTTGGCAATAGGGTCTACTGGAAAAGAGATTTATGATACAGTCTGAAAATCAACCCTTTCTTCTCTGAGCCTCAGGTTCTTTGTCAGGGAAATGGGACTGTTATTCAAAGGTGTCTGCTATGGCCAGGTAGCACCCCATCCCAAAGCAAAGAACTGTAGTCGTCAATATGGTGAGTGGGTGGAGAGGAAGAAAGACAAAGGGACTGAGAAACAGAGACTGAGAGACATGTGCGTCTGGTGGGACTTCCCTAATCAGAAATCAGCAACCTTTCTCTGTAAATGGTTAATTAGTAAACATTTTCAGCTTTGCAGACCTTACAGGCACAATTGGAACTACTCAACTCTGCCATCTTACCTTGAAAGCTGACACAGACAGCACATAAAGGAATGAACATAATGTGTCCTAATCAGACTTTATTTCCAAAAGCAGATGCTGGTCCAGATCTCACCGGTGGCTCACAGTTTGCTGACCCCTACCCTAAACCATCCGTATCATACAGGTCACCTCTAGGACTGATCCAGGAAGCAAGAGTGAAATCTCACAATGCTTTGTGAAATGAATCTGATCTCAGGGCACACATGGTCTTGCTGCTGAAAGGAGTTTTTTGTGAAGCAAAGAGTTTTATGTTTGGTCAAGTGAATATCCATCTACTCCATCATTTGTTTGGGCTGTGCCAGTTCTGATGGTATTTGACAGAACTAACTGTTGAGGTAGCTGGATATGGTAGGTTCCCACTTGGCAGAATTCCACCTTTATTAACTAGAGATGACACCGCACACAACAGAAGACTGGACTCATAGTCCGGAGATGTGAAGTCTGTAGTCCCACCACCAACACACTCAGAGACCCTTGGCTAGCGTGTGCCCTCTTGGGGGCCTCAGTTTTCCTATCTGTGAAACAAGGATATTTACATGTCATGTCATCAAGTCTGAAGCTCACTTTAATCTAACCTACATTTAGGGAATGATGCTGGGCAGTGTGGGAAACAGGGCCCGGGCCCCCAGCCTCAAGGTGGTTATAACCTCCTTGCGGGGGGAATGCAGCTCACACAGAGAAGCGATGCTGATCAGGATAAGCTCACGTGTAACTGAAGGTCCAGATGAGAACTGCAGATGGCGTGTCCAGCCACAGGCGCAGGGCTGAGCAGGAGACAGAGCAGGGCAGCTGCTGCTGGGTCCAGCAGTGCAAGCACCCAACATCGACCTCCCAGCCCAGCTCTGCGCGGGTGGCTGTGTGGCCTTGGGCGAGTCTCTCTCACTCTCTGGACCTCTGTTGGTTGCTCAACCAGCTCTAGAAACTCAGGTTATCTGATTCCCAATCCCATGCACTTTCCTCTAATCTTTGCTGATTAGTTCCCCAGCAAAGAGAACCAGGGCATGAATGACCCCTGGTTTGGCTTATTTTTTTTGTTTGTTTTAGTTTCTTGTTTTACTGTGATAGTTCTTTTTTTTTTAAATTAATTAATTAATTTATTTATTTTTGGCTGTGTTGGGTCTTCGTTTCTGTGCGAGGGCTTTCTCTAGTTGCGGCAAGCGGGGGCCACTGTTCATCGCGTTGTGCGGGCCTCTCACTATCGTGGCCTCTCTTGTTGCGGAGCGCAGGCTCCAGACGCACAGGCTCAGTAGTTGTGGCTCACGGGCCTAGTTGCTCCGCGGCATGTGGGATCTTCCCAGACCAGGGCTCGAACCCGTGTCCCCTGCATTAGCAGGCAGATTCTCAACCACTGCGCCACCAGGGAAGCCCAATGTGATAGTTCTTAAGCTGAGATTTTCTGTAGTAATAAGAACTCTTGAATTTAAGCAACACTTTGTATGGATGTGTGAATTTTTTTTTTCCTTTTGATTCTCCCCCACCAACACACACACACACACACACACACACACACACACGCATGCACGCACGCACAGTTTAATCATGTTTTAGAGGAAGTGGACAGGTGAGGGAAAGTTCAAGCCATATCTGCAGAAAAGGAGGCCTTTGGGGATTGAGAGAAGGAGACTGTTCTGAAATTTAATCTGAGAATGCCTGATGGAGCAGAGACTCCAGGAAATGGGGATGGAGTGGGGTGAAAGGTGAACATCAACAGAACAGTACCTGCCATGTATGAGGGCAGAGGTACAAGGTGCTCTGAGGGTGGAGACGGGAGAGATCCCAGAAGCTAGGTAGAGCCCAAGGCTATAGCTTCGGGAATAATGGCAGATGGGCCGGGGAAATAAGCAGGAGCCATGCCTTGACCATTGGGGCACCCATCCCATTCTTTATTCAGCATTTCTCATCAAGCCACAGCGTTTCTTTCAGCCCTAAAGATAAGCCATCCAGTTGTCCATTTTATGTACACACAAAAAAACAAGGCTCAGAGAAGGGAAGCATTTTTCCCAAGGTTAAAGTGTCATCTCTTCAAATGACAAAGCAAATGGGGCAAAAGGTTAACAATAGGTGAATCTGGGCAAAGGATGCATGGCTCCTCTCTGTACTCTTCTTATCCTTACAGCTTTTCCATAAATTTGAGATTATTTCCAGACTAAAACAGTAGGTAAACAGTAGTCCTTCTAGGCTGATTACAGGTTTGGAAATCAGCACCCAGGGGTCCAAATCCTTGCTCTGCTGTTTCCTAGCTGCATGAGGTAGGGCAAGGCACTTTCCTTCTCTGAGCCTCAGTTTCCCCTGGGTAATGAAGGGTAAGCCTAGTGTTAGTCCTTCTACCCTTCCTTAGGCTTGTTGCAGGGATTAAAGGAGGGGATGTATGCAAAGGGCATGCTTAGTGGAGCGTGCCTGCCATGTGATCAATGTTCACGAAGTGGTAACCAGTTAAGTACAGCAAATCAGTGTCTGGTCCAGGCACGACTCCATAGCCTTTTTCCAATGTGCTGGTCTGCAAATTGGTCTTGCTTCTAGGGAAAAAAAAAAAAAAAAAGGCATTTTAGGTAAGAACATAAACGTGGTGGGCCCGTCCTCTTGGGGACATTGTGATATGGTTTTCATCTTTGCCATCTTGCCCCTTGCTGTCCCTCAGCCTCTTTCATGGGTACATCTGCAGGCTACCCTCTGCCAGACTGCGGAGCACACCCCTAGGACCTGCTACTCAGAAAAGAGTAAACACTGAAGACAGATCGATTGGTGTTCAATCATCCTCTAAGCCTTTGTAGCTAGAGAAACCGGGAGAGAGTGACCCAAAGCCCAGGCTGTGGAGGGGATGTGGGACAGATGTGGGGTGGGTATGGGGGGCTTGGTTAGGGCAGAGAAGCAAGGCTCCAGGGTCCTTATTTCTCTCAACTTCTTCTGCCCAACTGGCCTGCTCTCCCTACCCAAAAGGGATTCCTACTGAGGACAGCATGACTGGTGCTTAAAACAAAGGGTTAGATGGTAGCCCCAGAAGTGAAAGCATTAGAGCTTTCAGGGGTGGGTTCATCTGTTATCCTAGGGCATGGACATGGGCATAGGGAAAGCAGGGGCAGATTAGGCTGGGTGGAAAGCCAGAGAGAGGGAGTGCTGAGTGAACTTGCGAGGGAAGGTGGGAGACAGGGACGGGGGAGGGAGAGCCAAGCAAGAGAGTGTCATGAAGCTACTGGAAGGCTTAAGACGGGTTCTAATCCTGGGGGTACCCTTCTTTGGTTATGAGGACTGAGCAAGGCTCTGGACCTCAGTTTCCTAGCTGTCAATCAGTGAGGTACAACTTGATGCCCTCTAAGTTCTCAGCAGTACCAGTCTGAGAAGTCATGATGGAAACTATAGACACAAGGAGGGAGAAAGAGGAAAAGAAAAGACAAAACCACGTTTGATTTATTGAACTCTCTCTGCACTGGTCTATGCTCTCTCTATGCACCATCTTATAGAATTCCAAATAATACCATGGGAAGGGATTATTTTACCTCTGTTTTACAACTAAGGAAACTGGGACTTAGGTCACTTACCTGAGACTACCATGAGGTAAGGGGAGCTGAGATTTGGACTTAAGCTCTTTGGTTTCAAAACCTGGTCAGACTATTATATGACTGAGATAATATATGTGCAGTGCGTACCACAGTACCTGCATAAGATATATACTAAAGAGACAGGAGGTAGGCACCCATGTCTTGCTGGTACAACAGCCTGATCAGATCCCTGAGAATGTCCTGGTGCAAACTCTGTAACCCTTCAGAGAGCGTCAGCCCTGGAGGAGCTAGGACTGGGAACAGGGATGGTCAGAACTAGCTCAGACACTGAGAAGTTAGTTCAGTGTAGAGGGGACAACCCATACGAGTTGTGAGAGCCGGTTTCGTTCATCGTGCCCAACTCCGCTGTGAGTGATGTCACAATAGCAGCTTATAAGCAACCATGCCAGAAGTATTTACACCGTGCAAATTGGCAAACAATGCAATGGAAGCTTCCCTTTCCTCCTCAGAGCCCATTGTTAAATAATTACTAGCACACCACTGAGAAGAACAGTCAGTAAGAAGTAAGAATTAAGCTACAAACCAGAGTGCAAGGGCTTTTTTCTAGAAATAGAGCAGTCCAGAATCTTTCCCAGAGGACAATGCATTAGGCCTGGGACAAAGCAAACTACTAAGTCCAAGGCTTTGGACAGAGGATCTTTTTTCTGAAACAGAAGACAAGGTCAGCTGGGGAGGCTGGATATTTAGGGCCTGCGTAGGAGGTTGGAGACTCTGGTGTTACCCGCTTGAAGGAACGGTGAGTCATAGAATCTGGGTCAGCTCAGAGCCAACAGTGGATCAGGTGTCCTCAGCTGTGTGGTAAGAGGGGCTGTCAGAGGCTAGCCAGTTCTCTGACCTCTTTGAACCGCAGAATCACTTGGAAAACTTAAAAAAAAAAAAAAAAAACCCCAATTCCAAATACTTATCTCAGACCCATTATATGGGAATGTCTGGCCAAGGGGTCTGGTATATAATTCTTTTCAGGTTCTAATTTTCAACCAGAGTTGAGAAAAACCACTTTACAGTTCCCTTGACATATTAGCTAACAGTACATCCCTGTTCTTATTCTGGCATTGGCTCCCACCGAGTGTATCCCCCTTTCCCAAGCCAGGAACTCAACTCCCAGTTCTAAGAGGGATAACAACTTAGAGCAACCATTTATTGCCACTTTTGTGCCAGATCTATTGCATATTCACCAGTCATCCTGTGTGATCTATTACTGTCCTTGTCTCTGCATGCAAAAGAATGAAACTAAAACACGGCAGAGTAACTTCTCCAAGGTCATAGAATCAGTAAGTTGCAGGATTGAGTCTTGAACCCCATTCCAGTTGTTTCCAAAATCTGTTGTCACCATACCCCAGCATCAGCCCCTTAGGAGAATCTTACAGGTTTTAACTTCTTCCCTCTTATCATAACTCTTGGCCTGGTCATTAGCTATTTGTTATTTGTAGTAGGTAGATACCTTCCTCCAGAATGTTCCAGCAGCTCCTGCAGGCTTTATAGAGAGATTCTAGTTTCTCTCATGAAGAAATGATACTGGGAGTTTGGATTTCTCTTACTGAAGGAACAGTGAAATGCAGAAACCTAGCTTTGATCTACGCCTGCATTTGGCCCCATTTAATGAGACGTCAGTGAAGAGAAAATTGCGTATTCAGAAATTGTTATAGGCTCAAAAATTCCTGTCTGATGTCTCTCTTCTCTCTCTTCCCTCAAACCTCAGAAGAAATAGACGTTGGTTTTTTTGTTGTTGTTTTTCTCTCTTAAAGGTCCCTCCCAGGCCAGCTGTCCCCAACCTGCAAACATCAAGCTGTCTTGGCAGACAAGGGTTCCTTGAATGCAGTGAGAGAGTCAAACAACTTCAAAAGCTCCCTCCCCAAGCTCGTGATGGTCCCTGAAATACTGCTTAAATTGTTCTTTCTCCTCCTCCTTAGCGATGCCAACCAGCTCAGCACCTGACAGCCCAGCATCCAAGGGAGGGAGAGGGCTGTCAGGAATCAAATGGGAGACCAAAGGCAATAAAGCAAACATGTCGTTTTTAGTTGCTTACACTAGCGAGAAGGAATAATCAGTCTCTCTGGCTTTCTTGTTTTTCAACTAGGCTCAGCAGGATTCCCTCACCCCCACCCCTTTTCTTTACACTGAGGGATTGTGACTCTCTGCTTCCCACCCAAGCATCAGCACTCTGTCATCCCTTTTCTTCACAATCCTGTGGGGTGGCCAGGATTCTCCTACCCTGCAAAACTCTTTCCCAGATAAAGAGGTGAAACTACCGGGCATGATTGCCAGCTGTGTGCCAAGTGCCCTGTGAGATGCTTGCACGCATGACCTCATGTAGCCCTGACTCTTAGTTACTTTCCAGGCTTCAATTTCCTTTTCTAAAAAATGGAGGTGAGAATCCCAATTTATAGGATTTAGGCGATGATCCAGCAGAGTCTTGTGTCACTAGAATACAAGGTACATGAAGGAAGATAATCCGAACACGGCTGGGAAGGGTGAATTGACCCAGATCGGGAAAGAATTTGATTGTCAAGTTCATTCACCTGTTCATTCATTGAATCAACTAATGTTGACTAAATATCTAATTCTGTTGAGACTATATGCTAAGGATCAGGTATAGAGTGGCAAATAGACCAATCATGGGACTGACCTCATGAATCTTATATAGTCTTGCCAGGGAGAAATGGGGAGGGAGAGAGGGTCTCACAAACAAACACGTAAAGAAATATATCATCTCCGACTGTGAGAAGTGCCACTGAAGAAAATACAGGGGGAAACTCATATCATGGGGAGAGTCATGAAAGACATCTTTTTTTTTTTTCTTTAAACAACTTTTTGAGATATCATTTGCATACCATACAATTCAATGGTTTTTGCTATATTCACAGGGTTGTGCAACCATCACCACAATCTAATTTTAGAACATTTTTGCCTGCCCTAAAAGAAACCCTGTACCAATAGCAGTTAGTCCTGAGTTCCCCTTCCCTCCACCCCCTGGAAACCAGTAATCTCCTTTCTGTTTTTACAGCTTGGCTTATTCTATACCTTTCATATAAATAGAATCATACAGTGCTGTCTTTGGGGGTTGGCTTTCACTTAGCGTTATATTTTCAAGGTTCTTCCATGTTGGAGCATCTACCTGTGCCACATCATTCATTTTCATTGCCAAATATTATTCCATTGTATGGATATGTCACATTTTGTTTATTGATTCGTCAGCTGTTGGACATTTGAGCTGTTTCCACCTTTGAGCTATTATGAGTAATGCTGCTGTGAATGTTGGCATGCTCAACCAAGTAACATCTAAAATTGCAATTGCACTGATTATCCCACAACTTCAAACCCTGCATATCTTTCTTCTAACTTAACAGTGTATGAAAACACACTATGCTTTCCATCTTATCTTTTCCTAAAAAAAAGGCAGTTTTGTGTGAAGGGATCATGGCAGCCTATGAATTGGAATAGTGGAATTTGTGAAGAGACAACACCTGAATGATTTGGAAAAACAAAATTGCTTAGCTAGGCAATGCTTCTTATGTGACAACTTTGCGATGTGCGTGAATTTGCACACCTGTACGCTTATGAGACAGGCCATATGCAAAAGGTGCAAACCTGGGGCCCAGAGGCCAAATTCATCCCCACAGGCATGCTGTGTTGGATAAAATTATTGTATCCAACATTTTAAAAATATGATAAAAATCTTGATTTCTGCTTTCTCTTGAAAATGTAGGAGCTCTAGCCTCACAAGTACTTGCCCTTTCAGATGGGGTCACCCTATTGCAGTTGGCAAGACCCCATGAAAGACATCTTTGAGGAACCAGCAGAAATGCTGAAATCTGAAGGATGAATGGGGGGTGGCTGGGTACTAAGAAAACACATCTCCACATGAGCAGGAGAGAGCTTGAACTTGAACCTATGTGAAATGGGGAGTGCAGGACGGTTTTTGAAGAAGAGAGTTGCATCGCCCTGTGCTGTTTTAAGAAGATCACTCTCTCCACAGTGGAGGAAGAGCTGGAGGGGGACAGACCAGTTAGGAGGCTGTTGAGGTAGTAGGGGGGCCCTCTGGGAGAGCATGGAACAGGATGTCTGCTAGGGATATGTTCAAATACAGTTAGAGCTGGTGATTGATTGGCTGTGAGGAGGGGAACCCGTGAGCATTGCTGAAGATGAGCGTTGGATTCTGGCGGGGGGTGGGGCTGGAGAGAAGCACAGCGCCAGGGAAGGGAAGGGCATCAGGCCTTCAGGAGGGGGAGGGGTGAGCTCAGCTGTAGAGCTGCTGCCTTTGGGGTGCCTGTAGGCCATCCAGATGGAGACACTGCCAGCCAGCTCTGAGCCCAGGAGAGGTCTGACTGGGGAATGGGAATGTCAGCACTCCGTGGCCGTGCATTCACTCTTCTGTTTCTGCGTCACAAATGGCCACAAACTTAGCGGCTCCAAACAACATACATTTATTATGTCACAGTATGTCTGTCATCGAAAAGTCCAGTTATGTCATTGCCAAGCTCTCTGTTCAAGGTCTCAAATCAAGGAGTCGGCTGGGGCTTTGATCTCAGCTGAGGCTCAGGGCCTTCTTCCAAGCACTTGTGGTTGCTGGCAGAATTCATTTCCTTGTAGCTGCATGACTGACATGCCTGCTCTGTTGCTTGCTGTCAGCCAGGACCACTCCCAGTTCTTATAGGTTACTCCCTGGCCCTTCTCACAGCCACCTCCATGGCAGTTCACAGCATGGCTTCCTCAAGGGCAGCTGGCGAGCACCTCTTACACTTTGACTGTCTTTCTTCAAGGCCCCAGTCTCTCTTAAGACTCATTTGATTTGGCCAGACCTATCCAGGGTAAACTCCTATATGATTAACTCAAAGTCAGCTGCTTCTGGACCTTAATTTTATCTCAAAACCCTTCCCCTTTCTCAGATAACATCACTTAATCACAGAGTGATATCCCATCATATTCACAGACCCAACCACATTCAAGAAGAGGGGGGTGTACAGAGGGTATATAGGGCATGGGAATCATGGGGGCCATTTTAGAATTCAGACCCCCCCCCCCACTGAATAATAAAAAAGGCACAGGAGGAACCGACTCTCCTAGGAGAGAGTGTAGACTGGAAACTGAATAGTTCCAGGTTGTTCGGCTCAGTCATGGATTCTGGGTTGAAAATGTCCTTCTGTCAGCATCACAGGTACCGTCAAACCACCTGGTGCTCCATGGGGAGGAAGCAGATGCCACAGCCCAGAGGCATTGGTCATGAGAACAGCTTAGGGGCTGTGGGACATAGGGATTCAGGGGAGATCTGTAACTAAAGTTCACTGAGTCAAACCTATTCTGTGTCAGACTGGAAAAGGACTCTTCCTTCATGGCTTCCGTTGAGCAAATTTACTAACCATCTGCCTCTTTTAATTAGAGTAGATTTTGGAAGAAGTGCGGTCAACTCTGGTTCTTGCACTCAAATGCTGGGGAACATTGGGAAAGTCTCTTTGGCTCTCCATCCATTCAGTTGGGGTGTGGTGTTTGAATAAATTACGTCTGAGGCCTCTTCCAGCTCTGAAATTCTATGCTTTTATTCATTGGACGTACATTGTACATTCCAGGAACAGTATGACTTTTTTGGGAATCGGGGGTTAATAAAACATGGTTCCAGGGAATTTCTTGACAGTCCAGTGGTTAAGACTCTGCACTTTCACTGCCGAGGGCACGGGTCAATCCCTGGTTGGGGAACTAAGATCCTGCAGGCCATGCAGCATGGCCAGAAATAAAAAATAAGATGTGATTCCAGCCTTTAAGAAGCTCCTCTTCTGGCTGCTGTATGTGGAAAAAGTCAAGACCACTGACTATCCCAAGCTCATCTCTCCACGGTGAGAATACTCAGGGAACTGAGATATTTCAACAACATTGGGGATGGCATGCTTATTGTTTCTATCATTTTTCACCAGTGTAAAATCATGTAATAGTACTACTAGAGGAAAATAGAAACATAGAAACAAAAAAGAACCTTCTAGACCAAAGAGCGAATTTCATTTTTCCTCATCGTCATTTACATATATATTTTTCTCATCATTGTAACTGTAATCAACACACACATTTCACTTGCTTTCTTTTTTTTACTCAACATTATATTATGACCATATTTTTTCCATGACACTCTAAACCTGAAGATACTCACTGTAGCATAATCTGTAATATTGAAAAATTAGAATGAGCCTGAATGACCAACAATAGGGAAATGGCTAAGTGAATTACGATGCGTCAACTTGATGGAACATTATGCAGCCAGATAATTGTTGAGAATGATTTTTTAAGAAGGGCGGAATTCACAAACCACAGCGCTTACTTCCGAGGACAGACAGAACAATTCATTTAAAATATATACTTGGGTGAATCACAATATGTATATTTATTTATCCTTCTCTTTATCAGTTATACTCTGCCTGTTCTCAAAAGGGATTTCAGGTGAGTGGATTTGCTGGAGGTAATTGCACCAGTGTGCAATGCTTGATTCATGGTCTTTGGAAGTAAACAGGTGGTGGAAGGGACTTCCCTGGTGGTCCAAGGGCTAAGACTCCGAGCTCCCAATGCAGAGTGCCTGGGTTCAATCCCTGGTCAGGGAACTAGATCCCATATGCTGCAACTAAAAGATCCCGCATGCCGCAACTAAAAAAGATCCTGCATGCCGCATCGAAGATCCCACGTGCCGCAACTGAGACCCGGTGCAGCCAAATAAATAAATACAGTAAGTCCCCTATATACGAACCTTCAAGTTGAAAACTTTCAAAGATTCGAACGTGCATTCCATCAGCGTCAGGCATGAGTGAAATTGCAGATTGCCCTCCGTCTCCTGTTGCTGACGATCCTTCAGCTCTACCATCTCCCACCTCCTCTCCCTCCTCCAGTCAGTAACTCTTCTTGCCTCTTCACTCAATGCCAGCTCCTGGATGCCAGCTGTTGCACTGTACTACTGTACTTTTCAAGGCACTGTACTGTAAGATTAAACATGTGTTATTTTTTGTGTTTGTTTGCTTTTTATGTATTATTTGTGTGAAAAGTATTATAAGCCTATTACAGTACAGTACTGTATAGCTGACTGTGTTAGATGGCTACCTGGGCTAACTTTGTTGGACTTAATGAACAACTTGGACTTACGAACGTGCTCTCGGAATTGATCTTGTATGCGTATGTAGGGAACTTACTGTAAATAAATAAATACTAAAAAAAAACCAAAAACAAACCAAAGGTGGTTGTGAGTCCTAGCAGAGTGATGTTGGGAAGATCACTTTAACCCACTGGCTCCTGCTTTCCTCAGCTCTGTAATACATACTTGTAGTTCCTTCTTCTTCTAAAAGTGGTTTTGAGGTTGAAATGGAATAATACAAGTAAAGCAGTCAGCACAGTTCCTGGCAGATGGTAGGTGATGGATAAATCTGCCCACTTCCCTTTATACCCTAGGTTAGTGTGTCTCAGTAGCTAGGTCAGATGATCTCAAAGGTCTATTCTATCTTTAAATTGATTCGGAATCTTGAAAAATGTTGCCTATCCCTCTTTCATTATTCATTCAAACCCTTGTGTGTCTGGTCTTGGGATCTCTGGAGGCATGAATGCATTTCATCTTTACCTAATGGAAAAAATAAATAAAAGAAAGAAGATGGGGCTTCCCTGGTGGCGCAGTGGTTGAGAATCTGCCTGCCAATGCAGGGGACATGGGTTCGAGCCCTGGTCTGGGAAGATCCCACATGCCACGGAGCAACTGGGCCCGTGAGCCACAATTACTGAGCCTGCGCGTCTGGAGCCTGTGCTCCGCAACAAGAGAGACCACGATGGTGAGAGGCCCGCGCACCGCGATGAACAGTGGTCCCCACTTGCCACAACTGGAGGGAGCCCTCGCACAGAAACGAGGACCCAACACAGTCATAAGTAAATAAATAAATAAATAAAAGAACGTGAATTTCTTTAAAAAAAAAAAAAAGAAAAGAAAAGAAAGAAGATGAAGAAGTCAAAACTAAGTGTCCATGTGGAAAGGGTCCTGGACCATGAGAATGATCTCCTTATGCTCTGTCCTTGAATGATGTTTTGAGTAAAGTTACTTTCCCCTTTAACATGGTTCCCAACCCTGTGTGCATAGGAAACATGTTTGGGTTTAAAAAACAGATACCTACGTTTGGACTTCAACCCAGAGTTTTATTTAATAAGTTTGGGGTGGAGCCTGAGCATTTCTGAGTTTTTATAAAAGCTCTCCAGGTGCAACCGTGGTTGAGAATCGCTGCCTTAGGGAACCACACCAGAGAAGAGTAAGACTGGTGGCCCATGTGCTCAAGGCATGTTCAGCCTGGTAGAGCGATACCAGATCCATCAAATTCAGTGGCTTCCGTTTCTCTCTATTATCTCTCTATAATCAAATAGATTATAATTCTAGGATGTCCTCTTGGCTCTGCAATTCTGTGGTTCTAATTGAAGGATACCTTTTGTTTTGTTTTTAGCAAATGTAAGAAAATGTAGTATTAGCCACGTGCTGATGGCTGAGGCGGTTTAGAGTGAGGAGTTGGGATACATAGGGTCCAAAAATAAAGGATGGCTCTTCAGAAAAGGAAAATCTTGAAACACACATCTAACGAAATAATTTTCTTTCTGTTGGAGAAACTAGAAACAAGGAGAAGAGAGACTCCTCCCATTCCAGAAGAGGTCTCCAGCAGGCGTTCCACCATTTAAGTCTAAGGTAATTTCAGTTCACAAGACTTGTACTGGAAGCCTGCTGTGTAGGCCCTGGGAATACAGAGACAAGTGAGGCACGGTCTTTGCCCTGTGGGTCACACAGTCTGGTAGGGGCAAGAATCAAATGGGCAATTACAATAGAGTGTGAAAAGGGCTGTGATAGAGGCTGGTGGTGATTTCTGTGCTGGCACAAAAGAAGAGCACCTGACCAGCTTGGTGGGATCAGACTAGGGATGCTGGCATGGGAACTATCTAGGCTGAGTTCTGAAGAGCAGGGTGGTGTTGAAGGGAAGAAGGTCAGAGAAGACTACTGCATACAGAGGGGACTGAGGATAGAGTGAGATTGAGCAAAACGCCTGGCATACTGTAGGGCCTCAAAATTATTCCTGTTGAAAAAGAAGGAAGAAAAAAAGGAAGGGAAGGAAGGATATGTCTACTTCGTTTCATTGAAATGTAACTTTTGAAGAGCAGAGAGCTAGAGGTGACATTGGCTGAGCAATTTGGACTTTATCATGATGACAATGAGAAGCCATCAAAGGATTTCAACAAAGAAGTGATGTTTTCTGACTTGTGTGGTAGAAAGGTCACTCTGGCTTTTGTAGAAGCTGGGATAGAAGGGGACAAGAATGGGGTGAGAGAGAGCAGGTAGGAGGCTGTTGCAATAATTCAGGTGAAAAATGGTACCATCTGGCCTAAGACAGGGATGGAGAGCATCTCCTTTATTACAGGATGTAGTCACAGGCCACACCCACTACCTCCCTCATGTGGTCCAGCCCCATCACCATGGCAACATCCTCTTTAAAATCCCTGACCAGAGAGAGTGGTAACAACTCTTACATCTGTTCCTGGAGGTCCTGCCTCTAAGTTTTTTTCTTTCTTTTTCTTCTTTTTTTCCCCTTTGATTGTATCTGATCCAGCCTCGCCGGGTAATTGAGTGTTTGAGAGTGAAAAATTATCTCAGGAGCTTGGCCCTTATCTTGACAGCGAAGCAGCACTTTTAATTTAATTTTGTTCGGAGACGCATGGGTAACAAATTTCACTAATCGCCCGACTGTCGCCTTCTGCATGGTAACGAGCCGTTTGTTACTAGGCAGCCCAGCGTAAATACATATGGGGGAGCAGTTGGGGGACAGAGACAGGGGCTGGGGAAGAAGGAAGGGACAGCTGCAATCAGTATTAGCCAGGCTGGGGCTGCCACCAGGTGTAGAATCAGAGATGGGAATCCGGCTGCGTAACAAAAAGAGAGGGGCTTGGGAGTTAGGTTCACCGGAGCTCCTGGCCTTGCTCTGCCTCCTTCTGTCTGGGTGCAACCTTGAGCAAGTGACTTCACTCTCTGCATCTTGAGTTTCCTATCTGAAGGTGGAGGTGTATACTCCCTACCCCACTGGGTTATGAGAGTTAAATGAGAAACAATACAATCAGTTAGCACACCGCTAAGCATTATGCCATGATATTTTCAGTGCTGGTGAGGACCTTAAAGGAAATACTCTGCCCCCCCCCCCATCCAATGTTGAAAGTTCTTTCAGAACATCAGCTCCAGACTGTTGGCCAGCTTTTGCCTGCATTCTCCAGAGATAGGGAGCTCACTCACTATTGAGGCCGCCGATAGTTGCGACTCTCAGAATTGTCTCGGTACACTGGTGTGAAATATGCATCTTTCAAGATTTCCACCCTACCTCAGTCCCCGCCCTGCCTCTGGACCCCTGCAAAGAGTAAATTTTCAATCTCCTCCCTAAGTAAGCTCCCTCCTGCCCGGATTTGGTTAACTCTTCTTGTGTCCAGATAAAAATGCCCAGATGAAATCAGTGCTAGAAAAGCCCTTATAAGTCATGTGGCACAACTTTGCATTTTACAGATGGGGAAACTAAGGCCAAGAGGGAGGGAAATAAATTTAAAAATAGCTGTTATTTATTGAGCATCCATTACGGGCCAAGCACTTTACCTGTGTTCTCATTTAATCCTTTCAGTACAAGGGCTTCTGATTTTGTAGATGGGGAAACTGAGGCACAGAGAGAAAAAGCAATTTGCTCAAGTCACATTTTAAGTAAGGATCACAGAATAGAGATTTAAGCTCATGTCTAACTCCAAGACCTGCAAGCTTTTGTGTTGTGATTTTGGTCTCAAAACTGCACAGCAACTCAGGAACTAGAAATGAGGTGCCCTGGCTTCTGGTCATACAGCCACGCTAGAAAAAAGGTGCATCCCAGGGATTCCTGTGTAAAAGGTGGCACAGATTCCCATCTTCTCTGTAGTATCTGGACCAGAAAGCAAGGGAGACTGTGAAAAAGCTAAAGAGGTAGCCAGTCAGTCTGTCCCTCCCCCTCCTCCCTGCCCCCTTCCAGACTCCAGCCGATGGTTCCTTGGTTCTGGATTTATGAGCCTTCTTGGTGTCTCTCTTTCTTTCCGTCCTAGAGGGCTTGACTCTTCCCTCTCTCAGCTAATTAAAAACCCCAGCCTGGACTGCCAGCCTTGGATCACAGGCTGCTGGGCAGAGGCGCCGATGCTGCTCTGAAAAAATCACTCCCTGGGGCTGTGGGAGGCTGGAGCGTTTGTCAGAGGGGCTGGGCTCATCCAGGGCTCCTCTGGGACATTTGGGGACTGCTACAAATGGACCATGTCCACCCCTGCTCACCCCAGAAGGGGCTTCATGAGGAGTAAGAAAGTAGGAATCACCCAAAGCTGATGGGGTACGTGTGACACCAGAGTCATCTTCTGAAAGCATTTGTTAGGTTGTGTCATTCCCGCATACACTTTTAACAGCTCCCTCTTGGCCTTCGTAATAAATTCTCCACGTTTTAGCCTGACGTTGGGTGAGGTGTAGCAGAGCATTGGAAAACATTGCCTTTGGAGATGGACAGTCCTGAGTGTAGATCCTGGCTTCACTGTTTCCTTACTTTGGATGTGTTACTTAACCCCTCTGTGTTTCATGTTCTTCACCTATGAAATGGAAATAAAAAGCAACATATTGACAGATAGATATACTTCTGCATGTGTGCGTATATGCATACGTAGGACTCAGTGAGGCATCGCGTGCACAGCCCTTAACGTCGCCCTCGGCATTCTGCTCCATCGTTCTGTCCCTATGGCTGCAGCCATTCCCACTTGCCATTGCTACTTCCACTGTTCTGACTGCTATGACCTGTTGTTAATTTCAGCCAAACCTGCCTGTCTAGCCTGAAATTCCAGTCCATCTTCTGCCCAAACACCCACAAGCACACCCCGTACATCTTCACCTGCTAGTGTTGGCTGGTGTGGTTCGATCAGCCTAGAGTGCATTGTCAACCCCACTCTAATAAAGCCGGACTGTCCTTCTAGGTCTGGCTGGAATAAATGTCACCACCTTTCTGAAGCTCGCCCTGATCCCTCCAGACAAAATGTCCCCGTGGCATGTTACCTATATCTCTCTTATCATCGAGTCCTTGCCTCTTCTTTAAAATCATGGTTAGTCCTGTATATGTCTACTCCCCTCCTGAGTGGAGACCAGGGGCGGTGACTTGCTCACACCCGTATTGCTAGTGTCTGAAATCATGTTTGAGGTGGTAGGTATGCAATAAATGTTCCCAGTTAGAAGAAGAATCCCAGATACGCTCATCCCCTATATTGTTAAGGTCGTTTCTTCCTGACAGATCAGAATGCTTTATTGCTCATTCATCCTGTTCTTCCTGGCAGGTGGGGGCTGGTGATAATAGCGGCCTCGCCCGGGCTTGGTGTGAATGGAGTGAGCTGTTGCCCTTCCACGATGGGTGATTCCCCAAGCCACAGAGCTAACCAGTTCCACAGACTAGAGTCCTGTGCTTCTGACTTTCATTTTAGTCTTTAATCCACCAGGGCAGGCTCTGTTCCATTCTCAGCCTCACCTGGTGAAGTCTGAAAGGATTTCTCCAGGTTTGAATTACTCTTCTTTCCTTCTCTGTTTCGCAGAGATGTTTGGTAGAAAGAAATTCTACTCTTGTCTCCTCGCCCAGGGTCCATTGCTGGAGTTACCCAAGAGCGCCTCCCAGTGGTTTTAGAAATAATTTTTCACTCTGAGAGCAGGAACCCTTTGTGCGATCGTGCATTCATCAGTCAGGCATTCACCAGTCCTGCGTTCTGCGTAATTCATGCTTTACCCTGTGGTAGGTGCTGGAGATATAGGATGGATCAAACCTAGTTCCTGGCCCTGGGAAATTTAGCCTACTGGAGGAAGCAGGGTAACATGAAAACAGAGATGTAAAGTCCATTGCGATAAATAATACGATGGAGGTTTATGGGGTGTTACAGGAACACAGAGGAGAGCCTTCCAGCCCTGTCTGGAATGGAAAGTAGTTAACAGGAAGAGGGGGGAGGAGAATTTCCTGAAGGAAAGGAGAGCTTAAAGATTAGGTGAAATGAACCTAGCAATATCTAGGAATGGAATGGAGGAGAAGGGCAATCAAGGTGGAAGGCAGTCCTGGAGGCAGAAAGCTGGGCTGGGGGTTGGGCGTGGGTGGGAGAGATCAGCCAAGCTCAGTCACAGAAGGCTGGGGACCTGGGTAAGGAGCGAGGACTTGGTGGATGCAAGCACAGGGAAGTGTTAGAGCATCTTCATCAGACAGTGACGGAACAGTTATCTTACCCCATATTTTTATTTCTGCCATCTCCCTGTGTTTGAATTTTTCCTGCAGTATATTGTCTTTGGCTTTCCCTGCTTTCTCACACTTTCTCTACCCGTCTTCATGTTCCTCGTCCCTCGTCTTCTCCTTCGTAGATGCCTTCTTGCCTTACTTCCATCTCTCTAATCCTTCTTCCTCTCTTTTCTCCTCAAAAGTCTTAAGGCTGTTTTGTCTTCCCTGCAAAATTCCCTTGGTCTGTACCTCCAGTTTTGTTTTTTTTTTATTATTTGGATATCTAACTTCCTGTCTACTACAGAACAGCAGTTAGAAGTCAGAGATCCTGGTTCTACTGTTACCTTGCTGACTGGTTGGAGAAGCCACTTAACTTCTCTCTACCTTGGTTTCATCCACTGTCTAAAAAAATAATGAGTTGCACTGTGTCTGTGCCAACATATTCTACAACTCCAGCAGCCACCTTCAGTTCCTGGGTTCCAGCCCGTAGACTCAGGGGAACTGGGCCCCTGGAACTGTGCTACAAGGGCCTTGAACAAGATGAGCTCTAAGCATCTGTTCAAATTGATGATTGCATTGTCTTTTTCCTTCCCCTCGATGTCCCCCCATCTCCTTCTCTCCCCATGTCCCTTCTCTTTATTTCTTCCCAGTTCTAACTAGCACCAGACTGCAAGATGCCTGTATCCAACGGGAAACGCTTCCAAATGGGGAGAGTGATCTGTAATTGAAAGATGATGGTTTGGGCAGAAGGCATTTGTTTTCATACTCCCTGCATTACGATTCACAGTGTCTCAAACCAGCTGAGACTCGGAAGACTGTATTAGATACGAATTTAGAGGCCTCCCAAGGAGCCTGAAGACTGAACGAGATAAATTCAAGGATATGTGCTATTTTGGAGCAGCTTCATTCTGGGAAACAATAGAATATTCTTTGTCCCTCAGCACATGGATTAGGTGTTCTTGTTGGGGTGGTAGAGAGCCTGGGATTCTGTATAATATGTTGTTCAAGAGCATGGACTTGAATGCTAGTCTGAAGTTCAAGTCATGCACTGTCACTTACTGACGGTGCCACCCGGAACCATTCACTTCTCTTGGATTCAAGGTCTTAATCTGTACAATGGGAGTGATGATGTTATTGTCTGAAAGGACTTACTGTCCAGATTAATTGCATTAACCCATGTAATCTTCTACTTACATTTCAAAGATGAGGGCTCTGAAGTCCAGAGAGGTTAAGTTACTTACTAAAAAGTGATAGAATCAAGGTGTATACCAGGTTGACCCCAAAGCTGATGCTTGTATCTTTGACATTATACTGTCTCATGCCTGGTCCTGAAATTCTCTAAGTTTATTTTTAATAGACTTCAGGTAGAGGAGGAGGAAAGGTTAGTAGATGGGCCTGGAGATGCAATAGGTATGGGTTTCTATAATTGGAAAGGAAGGGAGAGAACACAGATTGAGTCATTCATTTATGCGTACCTTAATTCTATAGGAATTTCCTAAGTACTTGTTTGAGTGTAATTAGTTCTGGGGCCCAAAACTGAATCAGATGTAGCCCATCCTCTCTATGCCCCAGAATTTGGTAGGAGGGAAGGACAAATGACTAAAATAACAAGTTAAAGATGCTGAGATGAACTTTATGGGTATATGCACTTAGGGATACCAAGGAAGTTGGGAATCTATTCTAAT